>NC_073746.1:80914203-81221659 GCF_029784135.1 Toxorhynchites rutilus septentrionalis
TAATAAGTATTGGTTGCAGGCAAAAAAAACTTTTGAAGTTACTTTGACCCATCGGTGGACTCGTTAGTTGTGTTCATAGTTGCCATTTTGATCTTCAGCTCATGGAACGTTTTTTCCATTGCCATTATAGAGAAAGCGGCATTTTTCACGGCTTCGCTCAGCGTTGTTATTCTGCAATGTAACAATCATGGATATTATTTAAAAATTTCAGACATTGAAAAATTTTCCAGAAGTACTCACTGGTTTTCCATGATTTCAAATTGAGCTTCCAGCTCATTTTGACTGTTATCCTGGCAACCTTGTCCAAGGATCGAGTGGTTTAGAGCCACAAGATAAGCCACCAACGTGAGAAGCACTCTGCCTTTTGCCATATTCTATCTTCACCCGCTGATATCCAACACGCAACTGAGCTAAGCCGCTGCAAGTCCAGGATTTTAAATCCTGATTTTCGATTGCCAATGTTCTCCGAGTTACCGTACTCTCATATCGCGTATTATGTCAAGGCCAGAAAAGATAACCGCTGTTCTAAGAAAAATAACCTTCTCGATGGTCAACTGAGCTGATTCAGAGTTACACAAGTGCAATCGGTTAGGCGAGGGGATATTTATCTTTTTCTTGTTTACCTACAAGCATGTCGTTGAACATAACAACACAGTCGATTCATCCGTTTCAAATGACTGAAATGGTTTTTGTGTGCGGATGGAAAGGATAAGGGTATCAATCATTTGGTGATGAATGTCAATAATGAAAGAAACATCGAGTTTACACTATCCGATCAAGAGTTGATACACTTCTCTTCCAATCAAAGATAATTATGTGACTCAGATGAATGAGAATTCCTTTGTTGAAGCATTGCCATGCCTAAGTGCCATTTCAACAAACTTTATCTTGTAATACAATGATCTCACTAATTACTGCATTAAATCCGTATTCTGAATTTAAGTTTCGATATTTAAAATTCTTATTTTATTCTCGGATAACCGGCTCAACAGGAGCCCTAAATGAGCTCGAGATGAGGCAAGCCAAAATGCGGTCAAATGTTTCAGTTCCCTGTAGAGCGACTTGAGGGGGGGATTCACAGGTGTTTCAAAACATTATTGTTTGAGTTTTTTTTCGTTCGCTCGATCATATCCTTTCTTCTTGAATGGCGTTAACGTTCCCTGTGGAACTTTTGCCGTCTCAACATATGCATTAACTAGCGTCATTTGTTGATACTTAGTCGAGATTTCTTAAGCCAAATAACACGCCTTGAATGTATTCCGAGGGGCAAGCTCTAGATTACGCGTTACCGTTACCACAGTGCAAGTCGAAGGAAATTTCTCTGACGAAAAATCCCCCGGCCAGAACGGGAATCGAACCCGAACACCCGGCATGATAATGTGAGACGCCAACCACTCGGCCACGGGTGCACTAAAACACCCAAAAAAATTTTTATCCAAAATATATATATTTCTATTTAGGCTCATATGGCGTTAGCCTAACGGGGCCGGGAGTTCAATATTTTGACAATGTTAGCTTACAACTATGTTAGTAATATGTAACCGATTACTCGCGGTTGGCTCGAGGTTAGTATTACAAGTGTTCTCATAATTGTGATGTTGCGGTCTTCAATGCTCTGTACGTGTGCCCGACACGGGATACTTCCTATTGGGATGCAGCTGACCGTAAATCAGCAACGCCTCCCTAGTCTGCACCCCATAACTAGCGTGGTGCGTCTTTCTCGACTCGAGGAATCCAGGATAGAATGATCACTAGCCGGCGCAATCATCAGCTCGTGTAGAGTTGTCACGTTATTGTCACCAATTCTGATAAAACATCTGCTGGAGAGCACGTGTCTAAATCCAGTGCGCAAGTGTTACTAAAATCATAGAAGATGTCTGCACAATGACGCGAGAAATTGTGATTCGAAGAAAAAACAATAATCTTGAATCCATCGTTAACGCACATCTTTCATACGACTTTCTCCATATTCTTCTTCAATAGCACTAACGTTCTCAACGTTCGCCTTCTCATCGTAGTATTATTTGCATCATTTTTAGTAGTACTTAGTTGAGATTCCTCTACCAAACAACAAGCCTTGAATTTATTCTGAGTGGCAAGCTCTAGAATGTGTGTGACCACAATGCAAGTCAGAAGAAATATCTTTGACGAAAAATGCCCGACCGTCTTGAAAGAACAAGATGAACAAGAAACACTAGACAACATGTTACTGCTACAGGTACTCCATTCATTATGAACATCATTACTCATTTTGAAATAATATTTATGAATAGCTATATCAGACGAATAAAATAAAGGAGTGCGCTCGATGGATTTTAAGTACAGCGTATGATGTCATTATATGATGTCGTGAGCTGTACCAACAAATCATGATCGACATGTAAGCGAAGGTACAGAGTGAACGACTGCGATACCTACGATCTAATCAACATAAGTGGCTTGATGAAGAATACATTCACTTGAAAAACGCTATCGTGAGCAACGCCGTAACAGCGTCAGAGTCAACTGCTATCCGTACGGATTGCAATTTTGCATTCTGAAATCCGTTCGACTCAAGTCCAATCAAGTTATGCAAATGTGTCAACCTTGCGATGCAATTCGACATAGACAACATTGAGCTCTGTGTTCCATTTCTGTGGAGCAAATATGCAAAATGGATATTAGGGTGGAAAAGACGCTATTAAAACAAAAATTTCAAACTAAAATTAGCTCTGTATCAGCTCCATTGAAGTTGCCTGGCGTATCTTTGGTTTCCCAATTCATGAACATGACCCAGTAGCTATAAATTTAGCCGTTCATCTTGAAAATGACAAGGGCATATTTTCCATCAACGAGACAGAATTTGAAACCCAATGTTCAAGAATTATTTTTTTCCCAACTTCCATTTTGCGGGAAATCGAGTATTGGCCGAAGCCTGCACTTTTTCTTGCAATTACAAACATACTGGGAACTGAAGGTCACTTCAGTAAGCTAATATACGGCATTAATAACTGCATTAATTTTACATTTCGGGACTAACAAGCACAGAGGAATGAAAGCTTCCAAGTAGAAACCTGAATTGATCCACCTATGGTGAGATGTGACCTTTCTTCTTTCATGTAGTTTTAATTTATTACCGGTCGACTTTTTTTTTGAAACGAATGCTATTGCTTTCATTTAGATTGTTGTCCGTGGAAAAATGTTAATGCTCAACAAGTATTTGTTTCCGATTATCCATTTCCCGAAAAATCGAACATTTTTCAAAATCTGCAAAGTACAAATACGCTGCGAAAAATTAATGAGTTGGGAGGTTATTATCCTGTTGAATAGAATCATCATTTAGGTTTTCTTCATCGATGAGATCACCCACCCAATCCGGCGGGAGAATATTCACCCAGCAATCTCATTAGTACCCTTCTTCCACGCACTGTTTCCCTCCAACTCCTCCACACACGAAATTCTACGGACTGCCATCACCTAAGGTTATCACGGACAGAAATGCAATTTTTCGAATATTTGCTGAGTTAATTGATACTAACAAATATTAACAATTGAAATTTCTGAAAAAAATGAAAAAACCTTCCGTCTTCCAAAGTAAACAAACTAGAATGCGGAGGTCAGATGTATTGGTATTGATTCAGCAGAACAGAAATGTCCGTTATGGTTAACGTTCGATTTTTTGAACACTCAATTTCCCCGGCTGTTATGTATGTTCTTCTATCGCAGTTATACTGTGGAAAAGTTCACGTATTTTTGTATTTTATCGGTTTTTTTTATTGAAATTGAAAAAACCTTCCAAACATACTTGCTTCAAATCAAATTTACTGCCCAATAAAGTTATGCAAAATTGAACGAAATTGATGGTAAGGTGTAGCTAATAAATTAAACTTACTTTTGGTGCAAAAACATTATCAACATTATCATAAAAACATATCATTATGAAAGTTCGATTCATCGAACGCTTGGCACAAAATGGGTTAATGAAATACATTGAACATATAAACATCCGTTCAAATCGTTACATTCGTTCTCCTTTATCGATCACATTCGATTAATTTCATAGATCGTTAAAACATTCAAACACACTTACTTAATACATCAGTTATGTTTTATTTAACACCCAACATATTCGTTAGGAACAATTTAAAGGGTGTGTCACATCAAATTGCATCACTGAAAAAACGCTGTAGAAATTTAATTTTTAGGAATTATATCTTCAGCTTTCGCTTATAATCAGATAAGAGTGTATAGATCACGTTGGCCATGCTTCACTGTCAATTTTTCGTAAATTTGGAAAAATGTCGTCGAACGAAAAAGAGCGTCGTAAATTAATCCTGTGCACTCATTTCGAGAATCCAGAGTTGTCACATCGGGACATCGGTAAGATGCTGGGAATTGTCCAATCCACGGTCAACAGAGTACTAAAACGATGCTTCGAGAACCTAACCATCGACCGGAAGGTGAAGAACGGCAAAAATGGATGCTCCGTCAGTGAAAAAGATCACAAGCGCGTAGTTAAGCAGTTTAGACATGATCCGAGAAGTTCGGTCCGGGATGTCGCCAATAAGCTGAATTTGTCAAGTTCATTCGTCCAGCGGACCAAGCAGCGGGAGGGCCTGCGTACATACAAGGTTCAGAAGGCTCCTAACCGCGACGAAAGGCAAAACATGGTGGGGAAGACACGAGCCCGGAAGCTGTACACCGAAATGCTGACGAAGCCGCATTGCCTGGTAATGGACGACGAAACCTACGTCAAAGCGGACTTTCGTCAGCTGCCGGGCTTGTTGTTCTTCTTCGCAGAGGACAAATTCAGCGTTCCGGAGGAGATTCGCAAGCAGAAACTATCAAAGTTTGCCAAAAAGTACATGGTGTGGCAAGCGATCTGCTCTTGCGGAAAGCGGAGCGCTCCCTTCGTGATGGCCGGAACGGTAAACGGGCAGGTTTACCTTAAGGAGTGCCTACAGAAGCGCTTACTACCACTATTGAAGCAGCACGAGGGCCCGACCATCTTCTGGCTGGATCTCGCTTCGTGCCACTATTCAAAGGACGTGTTGGAGTGGTACGAAGCCAACGGGGTCAGCTTCATGCTAAAGGAAATGAACCCGCCCAACGCGCCGGAGCTTCGCCCATTAGAGAAATATTGGGTGATTATGAAGCAGGCCCTCCGGAAGAACCCAAAAGTTGTCAAATCGGAGGCGGACTTCAAGAGAAAATGGATTTCTGTTCAAAAAAAAAACTACAACCTGACGTTGTACAGAACCTTATGGACGGGGTAAAGAGGAAGGTGCGAGCATACGGGCTTGGGCTCGAAGTATGAATAAAAAGAAAATGCCAAAAGTTATTCAATAATTTAATTTACTGTCTAATGCAGTGACCCTCTCCAACGAATAGAACATCTCAGATAATTTCAATATGAATAAGTATTTACAATAAGAAAGATTCCTACTGAAGATAGGGGAGAATCCAACCAAGGATTTTCCAACAGGAACGATGGAATTTTCCATACTGTGCAAGTTGAAAATTCCCTACACATAGCAGGTAGCCAGTAAGTTAGTTCTAACGTTTTTAGAGTTCTGTACATCCTCACAGAGGGATCGAGGATTAGAGAGAAAAAATAAAGGAGTTGATAGTTGAACATCGAGAAGAACAGTTGTTTCTCTCGATAGAACAAAAATGAAAAGTGCCCCAGACCGCTCGGGCGTTACACTAAAATTTTCAATAGGATTGGTCTACTGGGCGAATTTCTACAGCGTTTTTTCCGTGATGCAATTTGATGTGACACACCCTTTATATGGCAGAACAACGTTTGCCGGCTCAGCTAGTATATACAGTATATACATATACATTACAATCCCATAGTGTGTGTATATAAACCATACACACACTATGGGATTGTAATGTATAGTATATCAAACAAATCCTAGGGAATTTCCGATTCCGACATTGGAAGACCACATCCTCCCCTGCGGGATAGTTTTTGATGAAGGCGGCAACTTCTGGTAGATACTTGGTCCTGCATATCTTCCCTTTCACCGTAAATCTCGAAAGAACGGCCTGGATATTCCTTTCTCGATTGTCAGCCACAGAAGGACCTTCTTCGGGAACTTGATGACAGAGGTACATTTGATATCATTGCTTACCTCCTTTGTAAGGAACGTCAAATAGTCAGTCTTGCCTGTCAGTCGTTGCCTTCGACGTCAAGTAGGTTATCATCCATTATGACCACGACGTCGAGCTTCAGTGGAAAGATGTTTTTCACCAGCACCTTTAGCTGCTCAGATACGGCCGGCTTCCACTGACTGTTCCGCATAAAAATTTATTAATGTTGGACAGGTACTTCTTCACCGGTTGCCAGAGTGCTCCGGCCTCCCGAACCAAGAAGTAGAGCGATAAAGCCACATTCCGTTCGATCTTCCTCTTCAGCTTCTTCTACGCTTTACGGCCCCGCAGCACCTTCGGACAGCCGGAAATTTTCTTTCTACGCTCTCCAGACTTTCTAGTGCTTGTGAGGTATGATAATCACTTAATACGAAAGATAAAATGGCTAAGAGTTATATGTTTGTCACTTATTGATTGTTAAGCCAACAGTAGTCCTATGTCCAACTTGCGGTTATATCACAGATTTAACCTACTTGTAGTTTTTTTTGTTTTGTCTGGATAGAATGATATGTTCGGTCGTTAGCTGTGATTGTGTTCAAAATGTATGTCGCCGCTACATTAGTCGCTTCTTTCTGGTCAGTACAATTCGAGGAGCACAAACTGGCCAATTATAACATTTGGTTTAGCGCGTTAAGATAATGCTTGACATTTTGCAACTATATATTTGTATATTTTTAAAATATAATTTTCTTTATTGTGATTGATATGTAGAAATATTCTCAATCGATTGATGCGAAAATCTTGGCGATATATCAAGAAATTGTTTATTTGACAGCGTTCGAAACCCTTTCATGAAAAATGTGCACAATTTGCAGTCAATATTCAGACACAAAACTAGCGATTGCTGTGGCGTATATATCAAAGGGTGGTGACTACTGAATATTTTATTCCTTTGTAACAACATCCATCCCAAACAATGGTGCAACGTTTTGATGACACGGGATACAATTCGAGACACTATTATAAAGGGTGTCGGACTCAATTATATACAGACTCGATTATATATGAGGGGCATAGAAGGAAAGGGGTGTAGGTGATTTGATCGATTTTTTTCATCAACTATTTCTTTAGTTAATAACTCAACTGCAGAAACGTTCCAATTTGAGTTTGCTATAGAATCCGATGGATGAGGTTCTGACCTATCTTCCACATTGTCAAATACAGCTGGGAATGAGTTTGCACCAAATGACCAAAAGAGAGAGTCGATGGAGAGAAATCGATGATGTCACTTACATCCCTTTTATTTTATGCCCCTCATATGATTCGATTATATACAATTTTGGACTCGACGATATACAGTTTGAATTTATAAGGTACACCGGGACAAGTTAAGATACGGGGTAAGTTAAAACGGAAGACTTTTACTAGGAATGATGGATTGACGTGATAAAAAATATATAGTAAACATTATACTTCAATCCATCTCATGACAGCCATTACAAGAATATTGGAATGCCTTAAGACAATCCGCGCCTTTGTTTTCTTTTACTTGTTCCGTGGAATCAAAACAAACATTTTTGCGCGCTGATTCAATCGGTCCTAAAACACAGATTTTTCCAAAAATATCGTAAGAAATGAAACGTCCAGCGTAAATCCGAAACTTTCAGTGTGAATCCCTATTTTGACGTAGGACTACGTCTAACCGGAAGATATAGGGGGTGAAATGGAAATCTAGGCACTGAACAAGTAGGAAAAAATGCAAGATTTGGAACGCTTATAACTCGAGCATTTCTCAATAGATCGCAAAGGTTTTTGCATCAATTGATAGGAAATATATCTACGCATCTATCATAACAAATAACATTTCGTTTTTCTTGAGATAAATAATTGAATAATTGTGAAATATCAAGCATTGTCAAAATGGACTATGTGCCCATTTTTGATTGGTCCATTTTGTGCTCCTCAAATCGTACCGACCAAAACGGGCAACCAGAGCAGCAGCGAAATAGAATGAAGCGCGATTGGAAAGGAAAAAGAAAAAAATTAACGAAACATTGGTCGCAGTCTCACACATGCGTAATTCTCGAGCCAGCCAGTCAGCTTAAAAATCCCCGCTCCGCTGCCGTAACGATCATTCTCATTCAAACCATACTCCACATCGGTTCGCATCACAACACATCAACAAACCAACACCAGCAGCCATGTCTGGACATGGTAAAGGAGGAAAAGTGAAGGGAAAGACAAAATCCCGCTCGAACCGTGTTGATCTGGAGTTCCCCGCAAGGGTAGCTAGGCCAAGCGCGTTAGTAACAGTGCACCAGTCCACCTAGCCGGTGTTATATAGTTTCGGCCGCCGAAGTGATCGAGTTAGCTGCTCGCTGCTCGCGACGATAAAAAAACCCGCATTCGGAACAGAACACATTCGGTTCGGTGGACATCAAGACAACAGACAGTTGCAGCGAGTGGCGAGTGGCAAACGCAATCGCAAAACGGCATCAGGTAGCAGAAGAAAAAAGTTTGTTCTTTATACAAACTGCTTTGGTGGCAAATCCAGAACAAGGCGGCATCGAAGGCGTTCGAAATGGTTTTTTTCAAAACCACGAGTACTAAGTTTTCTAAATTGGAACCATTCCATAAAACACGGCGCTTATCAGGGCCATTAAACCTTTCAAAAAAGAGTTTACGAAATACAGTTCAATGCTTTCTAAAATAATACCCAAAATAATAATAAAACACAAATTGATTTTTTCATAATTTGTTTGCCAGGATCTGATGAGTATGTGAATTTGGCAGTTGTTCTGAGCTTATTGATAGTTGGGGACTTTCCTGATTATTCCATTTTCACGAATTATTAAATTGTTTCCAGATTGAAAGTACAATAATTCACAATTAGTTCGACATTTAGCTAATTGGACGAACATGTAATGCGACTTATTTAGTTGGACATGTTTGTAAACATAGAGATCCAAATTATGACCCCACATTGAAAGTCGACACTGTACCACTGTCATCGCAAATGTTCAATTACAGGTTAAAATCGCCTCCAATGCGACACTGAGTGGCGCTTCGGCACGTCGCATTGAATGTAATTTACTGTACAACATGTCACAAAGCTGTATGAGAAGAAATTTTCCAACTGTGAAAGCTGTGGCGAGTGGCAACAAATCGCTAAACAGGAAGGTTTAGCCGAACAAGATGGGGAGATCGAGTGATAACAAAACAATAAACTCTTTAGATTGAAGATAATTTTGTGATCCTGAAAAGGACCCTTTTTAGCCTGCATGTGATTCCAACGAGCGAACAAATCGTAATGAATGTATTTTTCTTTCTTTCTTTTCTTTTTTTTAAAAGGCTTTAAACTTTGCCATCGCTCCCTTTTAACGCTCATTCGTTCGTCTCATTGGACTCGCCCCTCTGGCTGAGTCTGCCGATTTGTCTCCATCCTGTGAGTGTGTACCGCTAGAGTATAAAACACGCGGACCCCAAAAAAATATCTTATTTTCTTTCAAACCGTAAACCCGTGTGGTTGTACGGCATCGGCATCGTGGACGTAACAAAGGAGGACAAGTTAAGGGAAAGGCAAAGTCTCACTCGAACCGTGCAGGTCTCCAGTTCCCTGTTGGTCGCATTCACTGATTGCTCCGCAAGGGTAACTAGGCCGAACGGATTGGTGTCGGAGCACCAGTATACCTAACAGCGATTATAGAGTTTCGGCCGTCGGAGTGCTCGAGTTGGCTTGCAAAGCTGCTCACGACAATCAGAAAACCTGCATCAAGAACAGAGCAGCTTTGGTTCGGCGCTCATCAAGGCAACTTTTTAGTAAGTGGCAAAGTGTTTCTCCGTCACGTCGCATTAAATTTAATTTACTGAACAACATGTCACAAGCTGGATGGGAAAAAAAATCCAACTGTGAAAGCTGTGGCGAGTGGCAAACGCAATAGCTAAACAGGAAGGTTTAACCGAACAAGATAGGAATATCGAGTGATAACAAAAACACAACACCAAAGGTTCTTTTCAGAACCATCAACATGTTCATAAAGAGTAAACAGTAAACTAATCCATTTTTCAGGTAGATAGGTAGGTATTCACGGTAGGAGAAGAAAATAAAACAAATTATTTAAAATATATATTTAACAAAAGCTGTCCTCTTTGTATAGTCCTACGTCACTCCGGTTATGTCCCCGACATTACCCACCCGTTTTTTTTTTTATCAAAAGTCATACCTTGTATGCTGCAAACAGATTTCAATTTAGTGATTTGGTGTTTTTTTAAATAACTTTCAAATTGAACTTCGAAAAAATCATTTCAATTTGCCCCGATGTACCTTATTCCAAATATGATTTATTTCAAGAAAAAATGTAACCTTTTATCGTTAAGGTGAAATTTAAGTGGCTATTCTAAGTTCAGTGGAGTAAAAATCGTGATATTTGAAGATTTTGCTTGAATTTTCACCAGGAATTATTTATATCAATATTGCAGCGAAATTAGGAAAGATAGAATTTGGGTGTCAAAAATAAATTGTAGAGCGGTTGGAGAGCTTTAATTTAATAGATAGAAACAATCAAACTTGTTATGAATTTTTTGGATAAAATTAATGATAACACATTAAACATTACTAACTTTTAAGTTTTTTACTTCCAAAATGTAATTTAAATCCACAAACTATATGTTCCACTGCTATATTTTGTACTAAATTTTCTTATCTTTCAAATTTCTGTAATGTAACTCTGTCATTGTTGATATTCCGACATATGCATAGAAGGTTTTGACGTAGAACTACGTCTTTCATTAGAGTGCCAAATTAGCAAACAGGACTCGTTTCTATGAAATAAAGTTAACGTTAATAACTATTTTTGCCGCGAACGGATTTAGGCGATTTACATACTAAACGAATCGGAAATTCCCTAGGATTTGTTTGATATGCTATACATTACAATCCCATAGTCTGTATATGGTTTAAATTGATGAAAATTTTAAGCATTCCCATTTAATCATACATTTGATTAGTTCATTTGTGTGCTTTCCCGACCAGAGCAGTCAATAACGAGCAACTTATCGACGAGCAACGAAGGGGAAATCGTAAGATGTAAAGTCTCCGTGAACGAATGAAAAGAAGAAGAACGAAAGGGAAATATTTGCCTAGAGTATAAACAGTGGATCTCGCTGAGGCAAACTTTCATTCTTCGTGAGGAAATCGACTGAACAACATCGTTGCTGGGCGAGCTGGACTAGACTTGCAATATTGCCAGAAAGGGCTTCTGTTGTTCATAACCCGTACGTAAAAATAGTGCATCTTCGCTACGCTGAAACCCTATTTGATTCTGCTCCCGGGTGCATTGGCCCTGTAACGATGCAACAATAACACAATTTTTGACGTGGGACTACGTCTAACCGGAGTATATGGGGGGTAAAATGCAAAACTAAACACAGAACATGCAGGAAAAAATGAAAGGCTTCGAATGCTTATAACTCGAACATTTCTTACTGGATCGGAAAGATGTTTGAATCAATTGATAGGGAATACCAAGCAGCCTTGGGGAAACCGGCATAGCAAATACATGAAAGTATGGGCACTTTAGTTCTCACCGAAATGAATTTCCTAACACAGACTTCAAAACCAAGCAGTGTTGGAGAAATCGGCATTGCAATTACATGAAAGTCTGGGGTATTTTTGTTCCGACTGAAACGTGTTTCCCTAACACAGACTTCAGAACCAAGGTGTCTGGGGGAATTGGCATTGCAAATTCATGTAGGTCGGGGGTATTTTTGTTCCGACTGAAATGTGTTTCCCTAACACAGACTTCAAATCCATGGAGCGTGGGGAAATTGGCATTGCAAATACATACAAACTGCGAGTACTTTTATACTCGCTTGCCTTTGTGCAGACCAGAATATGTTTCCTTAATACGGTCTTCTAAACTCAGGAACTTGGCAAATCGTGCAGACATTAAAGGCGAATGAACTTTCAAATTCACTGTATAAAAAGTAGAAGTTAAAATGGTTGATTCATGCAAGCCAGGGGTACTTCTGCACCCGTATGTTTTTTGCACTCCGAAAAGTGTTTTCCTAACACGGATTACAAAAGCGGGTACGAACACAACGCTTTGGCTTGTTTATTCAAGATTGCATTGAAGGATATGCCTTCATATCTTCTGCTAACTGAATTTCTACGCATACCATTTGATGATCAGGCAAAATGTTGATAACTATTTGCTGCGATAACGCCTATTGATTAAACAATATGCGTTCAACGTGTATATCAAAGTGGAAACTGAGTGCCTGAAATCCATCAAATCAAGCAAATTCGCGGTTCGATTCAATTGAATTCGGAAATTGTTTCATTCAATCAAAAATTTCATCAATACAAACAAATGATTGCTGAGCAAAGGTAGTCCCACGTCAACCTCGCGGTTATATCATGGATATAACCCACCCATTTTTTTTAATGAGTAATGAATCTCTGCTGAGGCAAATATTTAGCCTTCTTTCAAGCAGCTAACATTGATTGTTTTCTGTCATCAATGCATTCAACTGACGCTATGGTGAAGCAGGTTTTAAGGTTGTGCACCAAAAAATTATTTGGGGAATACCAAGTTATTCAATAAGCTATATTGAGTTATTAATTTAGTTGGGCTTGCGTGCCAGTCGCAAAACTGCTTTCAACTAGGATTGCATTTGCGCTAATCTTGATCATTATGAAGCAGTGCTACTCTTTTCGAGGTTGTTGATATTAACAGATAGAGTTTATTTCGTTTATTTAGTCACCAAATGTCGTTCTGAATTTTGTATGTGATTTGGTTTCGTTTCCCATTAGCAAAACTTTCTTCACTAAGGATGACAGCTGCGCTTATCTCGAGCACGTATTGTTCTGCGAGCACAAGATGAATCATCAAACAATTATCGTCAAATGATTCTACAATAACAAAAACATTTCAGGGCGACCAAACTGGTAGAATGGTTATTTCCAAATGTTCGTATCATTATAAAATAATAACAGCAGTTATAAACAAGCGACTTGAATTAAACTACAGCGTAGTTCCCAGCAGCCATGTCTGGACATGGTAAAGGAGGAAAAGTGAAGGGAAAGACAAAATCCCGCTCGAACCGTGTTGATCTGGAGTTCCCCGCAAGGGTAGCTAGGCCAAGCGCGTTAGTAACAGTGCACCAGTCCACCTAGCCGGTGTTATATAGTTTCGGCCGCCGAAGTGATCGAGTTAGCTGCTCGCTGCTCGCGACGATAAAAAAACCCGCATTCGGAACAGAACACATTCGGTTCGGTGGACATCAAGACAACAGACAGTTGCAGCGAGTGGCGAGTGGCAAACGCAATCGCAAAACGGCATCAGGTAGCAGAAGAAAAAAGTTTGTTCTTTATACAAACTGCTTTGGTGGCAAATCCAGAACAAGGCGGCATCGAAGGCGTTCGAAATGGTTTTTTTCAAAACCACGAGTACTAAGTTTTCTAAATTGGAACCATTCCATAAAACACGGCGCTTATCAGGGCCATTAAACCTTTCAAAAAAGAGTTTACGAAATACAGTTCAATGCTTTCTAAAATAATACCCAAAATAATAATAAAACACAAATTGATTTTTTCATAATTTGTTTGCCAGGATCTGATGAGTATGTGAATTTGGCAGTTGTTCTGAGCTTATTGATAGTTGGGGACTTTCCTGATTATTCCATTTTCACGAATTATTAAATTGTTTCCAGATTGAAAGTACAATAATTCACAATTAGTTCGACATTTAGCTAATTGGACGAACATGTAATGCGACTTATTTAGTTGGACATGTTTGTAAACATAGAGATCCAAATTATGACCCCACATTGAAAGTCGACACTGTACCACTGTCATCGCAAATGTTCAATTACAGGTTAAAATCGCCTCCAATGCGACACTGAGTGGCGCTTCGGCACGTCGCATTGAATGTAATTTACTGTACAACATGTCACAAAGCTGTATGAGAAGAAATTTTCCAACTGTGAAAGCTGTGGCGAGTGGCAACAAATCGCTAAACAGGAAGGTTTAGCCGAACAAGATGGGGAGATCGAGTGATAACAAAACAATAAACTCTTTAGATTGAAGATAATTTTGTGATCCTGAAAAGGACCCTTTTTAGCCTGCATGTGATTCCAACGAGCGAACAAATCGTAATGAATGTATTTTTCTTTCTTTCTTTTCTTTTTTTTAAAAGGCTTTAAACTTTGCCATCGCTCCCTTTTAACGCTCATTCGTTCGTCTCATTGGACTCGCCCCTCTGGCTGAGTCTGCCGATTTGTCTCCATCCTGTGAGTGTGTACCGCTAGAGTATAAAACACGCGGACCCCAAAAAAATATCTTATTTTCTTTCAAACCGTAAACCCGTGTGGTTGTACGGCATCGGCATCGTGGACGTAACAAAGGAGGACAAGTTAAGGGAAAGGCAAAGTCTCACTCGAACCGTGCAGGTCTCCAGTTCCCTGTTGGTCGCATTCACTGATTGCTCCGCAAGGGTAACTAGGCCGAACGGATTGGTGTCGGAGCACCAGTATACCTAACAGCGATTATAGAGTTTCGGCCGTCGGAGTGCTCGAGTTGGCTTGCAAAGCTGCTCACGACAATCAGAAAACCTGCATCAAGAACAGAGCAGCTTTGGTTCGGCGCTCATCAAGGCAACTTTTTAGTAAGTGGCAAAGTGTTTCTCCGTCACGTCGCATTAAATTTAATTTACTGAACAACATGTCACAAGCTGGATGGGAAAAAAAATCCAACTGTGAAAGCTGTGGCGAGTGGCAAACGCAATAGCTAAACAGGAAGGTTTAACCGAACAAGATAGGAATATCGAGTGATAACAAAAACACAACACCAAAGGTTCTTTTCAGAACCATCAACATGTTCATAAAGAGTAAACAGTAAACTAATCCATTTTTCAGGTAGATAGGTAGGTATTCACGGTAGGAGAAGAAAATAAAACAAATTATTTAAAATATATATTTAACAAAAGCTGTCCTCTTTGTATAGTCCTACGTCACTCCGGTTATGTCCCCGACATTACCCACCCGTTTTTTTTTTTATCAAAAGTCATACCTTGTATGCTGCAAACAGATTTCAATTTAGTGATTTGGTGTTTTTTTAAATAACTTTCAAATTGAACTTCGAAAAAATCATTTCAATTTGCCCCGATGTACCTTGTTCCAAATATGATTTATTTCAAGAAAAAATGTAACCTTTTATCGTTAAGGTGAAATTTAAGTGGCTATTCTAAGTTCAGTGGAGTAAAAATCGTGATATTTGAAGATTTTGCTTGAATTTTCACCAGGAATTATTTATATCAATATTGCAGCGAAATTAGGAAAGATAGAATTTGGGTGTCAAAAATAAATTGTAGAGCGGTTGGAGAGCTTTAATTTAATAGATAGAAACAATCAAACTTGTTATGAATTTTTTGGATAAAATTAATGATAACACATTAAACATTACTAACTTTTAAGTTTTTTACTTCCAAAATGTAATTTAAATCCACAAACTATATGTTCCACTGCTATATTTTGTACTAAATTTTCTTATCTTTCAAATTTCTGTAATGTAACTCTGTCATTGTTGATATTCCGACATATGCATAGAAGGTTTTGACGTAGAACTACGTCTTTCATTAGAGTGCCAAATTAGCAAACAGGACTCGTTTCTATGAAATAAAGTTAACGTTAATAACTATTTTTGCCGCGAACGGATTTAGGCGATTTACATACTAAACGAATCGGAAATTCCCTAGGATTTGTTTGATATGCTATACATTACAATCCCATAGTCTGTATATGGTTTAAATTGATGAAAATTTTAAGCATTCCCATTTAATCATACATTTGATTAGTTCATTTGTGTGCTTTCCCGACCAGAGCAGTCAATAACGAGCAACTTATCGACGAGCAACGAAGGGGAAATCGTAAGATGTAAAGTCTCCGTGAACGAATGAAAAGAAGAAGAACGAAAGGGAAATATTTGCCTAGAGTATAAACAGTGGATCTCGCTG
Source organism: Toxorhynchites rutilus septentrionalis (assembly GCF_029784135.1). Taxonomy (NCBI): domain Eukaryota; kingdom Metazoa; phylum Arthropoda; class Insecta; order Diptera; family Culicidae; genus Toxorhynchites; species Toxorhynchites rutilus. The sequence goes on from NC_073746.1 coordinate 80,930,295, forward strand.
AGGCAAACTTTCATTCTTCGTGAGGAAATCGACTGAACAACATCGTTGCTGGGCGAGCTGGACTAGACTTGCAATATTGCCAGAAAGGGCTTCTGTTGTTCATAACCCGTACGTAAAAATAGTGCATCTTCGCTACGCTGAAACCCTATTTGATTCTGCTCCCGGGTGCATTGGCCCTGTAACGATGCAACAATAACACAATTTTTGACGTGGGACTACGTCTAACCGGAGTATATGGGGGGTAAAATGCAAAACTAAACACAGAACATGCAGGAAAAAATGAAAGGCTTCGAATGCTTATAACTCGAACATTTCTTACTGGATCGGAAAGATGTTTGAATCAATTGATAGGGAATACCAAGCAGCCTTGGGGAAACCGGCATAGCAAATACATGAAAGTATGGGCACTTTAGTTCTCACCGAAATGAATTTCCTAACACAGACTTCAAAACCAAGCAGTGTTGGAGAAATCGGCATTGCAATTACATGAAAGTCTGGGGTATTTTTGTTCCGACTGAAACGTGTTTCCCTAACACAGACTTCAGAACCAAGGTGTCTGGGGGAATTGGCATTGCAAATTCATGTAGGTCGGGGGTATTTTTGTTCCGACTGAAATGTGTTTCCCTAACACAGACTTCAAATCCATGGAGCGTGGGGAAATTGGCATTGCAAATACATACAAACTGCGAGTACTTTTATACTCGCTTGCCTTTGTGCAGACCAGAATATGTTTCCTTAATACGGTCTTCTAAACTCAGGAACTTGGCAAATCGTGCAGACATTAAAGGCGAATGAACTTTCAAATTCACTGTATAAAAAGTAGAAGTTAAAATGGTTGATTCATGCAAGCCAGGGGTACTTCTGCACCCGTATGTTTTTTGCACTCCGAAAAGTGTTTTCCTAACACGGATTACAAAAGCGGGTACGAACACAACGCTTTGGCTTGTTTATTCAAGATTGCATTGAAGGATATGCCTTCATATCTTCTGCTAACTGAATTTCTACGCATACCATTTGATGATCAGGCAAAATGTTGATAACTATTTGCTGCGATAACGCCTATTGATTAAACAATATGCGTTCAACGTGTATATCAAAGTGGAAACTGAGTGCCTGAAATCCATCAAATCAAGCAAATTCGCGGTTCGATTCAATTGAATTCGGAAATTGTTTCATTCAATCAAAAATTTCATCAATACAAACAAATGATTGCTGAGCAAAGGTAGTCCCACGTCAACCTCGCGGTTATATCATGGATATAACCCACCCATTTTTTTTAATGAGTAATGAATCTCTGCTGAGGCAAATATTTAGCCTTCTTTCAAGCAGCTAACATTGATTGTTTTCTGTCATCAATGCATTCAACTGACGCTATGGTGAAGCAGGTTTTAAGGTTGTGCACCAAAAAATTATTTGGGGAATACCAAGTTATTCAATAAGCTATATTGAGTTATTAATTTAGTTGGGCTTGCGTGCCAGTCGCAAAACTGCTTTCAACTAGGATTGCATTTGCGCTAATCTTGATCATTATGAAGCAGTGCTACTCTTTTCGAGGTTGTTGATATTAACAGATAGAGTTTATTTCGTTTATTTAGTCACCAAATGTCGTTCTGAATTTTGTATGTGATTTGGTTTCGTTTCCCATTAGCAAAACTTTCTTCACTAAGGATGACAGCTGTGCTTATCTCGAGCACGTATTGTTCTGCGAGCACAAGATGAATCATCAAACAATTATCGTCAAATGATTCTACAATAACAAAAACATTTCAGGGCGACCAAACTGGTAGAATGGTTATTTCCAAATGTTCGTATCATTATAAAATAATAACAGCAGTTATAAACAAGCGACTTGAATTAAACTACAGCGTAGTTCTACGTCAACAATGCGGTCGTGTCTTGAACACAACCTCCTACAATTTATTTTTCATCAAATATGGTCGTCTATCCTCCTGAGATATTCTGGACAAATAAATTTTATTCATGTGAGAAAGGTGTTTTCTGACTTTAAAGGATGAATTAAAAATTAAATTAATATATTAATATATTTCAAAAAACCAAAAATATATGCATAAAAAGGAATTAAAAAAATATATCTTTTCTTGACTCGATTATATACAGTGAACAGAAATCCTAGACTGTAAATAATCAAGTCCGCCCTGTACATGCTGCCGAAAGTAAACGAGCAAAGGGTCTACTTTGGCCCAGTTTAAGGCCGTAATCCTCCGAATTTGGGACGAAATATCAGGCGGAAATCGCCGGGTTTGAATAACTTATGAAGTTGGTCAAAAATGTTAAAGGCGGTGTTATTCCGAAACATATAAAAGTTAAACCTTTCATTGAAAACAATAACCAATGAAATCTGAATATCTTATGTAAAATAATCGAAATTTGAATTTGTATGAAAATATATTCGACACGGTTCTTATATCAAGATAGACTCCAAACAGCATAACTGGGTTGTAGTTTTCTTCGGCAGCCAAAAGCTTGTGATGCTTCAGAAGTTAAATTTTTTTATTGCAACAAGGACCGTCAACCAGGAAGTATGAGTAAATGAGTGATATCTGCTTCCTCCGCGGATTTGCCATCGTGCCATTGGGGAACAAAGATCATGATATGGCATGTCGCCAAAAACGTGCAAATGGTACCCACGGACAAGAACTCTCCCAACACGCCAAAGCTCCGCCAAATCGAGAAATTTTGGGCCATCATAAAGCGAAACCGGAAGAAGACAAACAACTGTTGGATGCGAAAGAGAGAGATTAGGCAAACTGGTGTTCTGTGGCGATTAAAATGGACGACGTGGCTGCTGAATTAATTTTTTTATGAAGAAAATAATCTATTTTCACCCATTCTTCTTTGACTGAATTTTGATCGTAGCACACTCTATATACTGTTGGATATGTAACAAAGAACATATAACAAAACTTTGCTATTTTGAACCCTTGAAAGCATATGAGCCTTGGAAAGAGATTGAGAGAAATTATTTCAAATGAATAGAAGAGAGAACCCTGTATATAGTTGAAGTGTCGAGGAGACTGTTTCGAATGATATAATTGATAAATAATTATTTCATTGCTCTCATTTTGAGCTTGTTCTGTTAACTTCGGAATGCATCTTATATGTGACAAATTGAACAAGCTTCATAGGAAGTATCTAAACTAAATAACAATGCGATTAGGTTTTCAGTTAGGTTGGGAAGTTAAACCGGTACAGCAGTCAATGAAGACCAAATGGTTGTAAATACCTTTGCTCAATCCGCTAGATAATTCATTTAACAAGCATAAAAAATATGATAACGATAGTCGAAAAAAAATATTTCACGTGAAAACGGTGAAGAAGTACCATAAACACTCGGAACAAACAGATAGCAAATGTAAATATGCGAATTAAATACCAAAACAAATGATAGCCAGAAATATGGTTTCAAAAGAAACACCTAATTCTTGAGAACGCAGTTTTGGAAGTCATATAGTATGATTGAGGTTCCATTGAGATAACAAACGCTGTGGAATAACTGACTCACGGTGTCTTCTGTTGAATCCAGTCGAATTGCTTTTTTCGGCGAAGTGTAGAAGTTATTTATTTAGCGCGTCTGTCTTATGTCTTTTTTTTTGTATATACCATTTGACACCAAAATGAACCAGAAAGGATCAACACTTTGATCGTGTGTGTGTGTGTGTATGTGTGTGTGTGTGTGTGTGTGTTAACACTTTGATTGTGTGTGTGTGTGATCGTGTATGCCATACAAATGACCATACAAATGCCATACAAATGAAACACAACTTTCTGCATAACTCGAAAACTTATCAAGAAAATGGAGCCAAATGTAGCATATGAAGGTTTTAGGGGACAAGAAACATTTCTGTGGTGAAAATTAAAACACACATTTCAATCAAACATATTCCAACTAAACATGACAATTGAAAATTTTCGGAATACTGAAGAAAATGGGAAAATTTGCGAAAATTCAATTGCCATATGTTCTACAATTTCATAGTGACAAACGTTGTTAGTCTATTTGATGTTTGCGCTAACGAAATTGATCTTTGTTCGAAAGTGGTTGATTTTAATGTGATAAAACTCACTCCTATAGATTTTTCTATCTATTTGAATAAAAATGGATTGCCGAATTTGTTTTTTTTATCCCATTTATTTATTTAAGGCTCATTAGCATTTTAGATGTAACAGAGCCGAATTTTAATTGTGTACATGTCACATGGTTATCATATCTATAGATTTATTAGCACATTACACAGTTGTCATTCGCCAGTATTCCTTCTATACCATTACATATGATACATTCACACAGTAGCCATTTAGGCGTAAGATTATTCTTTCTGTTCTTCCATTATCCAGTTGGACCACCGGACAGCGGAGACAGTTGATTGATCATTGTTGAGTTATTTATAGAACAGCAGCCCGATGTTTGTTGCAGAGCAGAGCAGTTGTATGGATGAATCGATCTTATTTCGACCGTGGATCGATCTCCATCGCTGATGATTGTTGCGTGGACGTAGCTATTCTGTAACAACACAAAGATGGTCACAATGCGGGCCCTGAGAGTTTTGAACTAACGATCGATCGCTTACTAAGCGAACGCGCAACCAATGTGGCTACGGAGACCCCCTGCCGAATGTGTTGATAAGAGCAAAATTCAAGGAAGGAATTGTCCGATTTAGGGCTGTCTCTATTCTATCATATTTTCTGTATAAAACATTTATTCCATGTAACGGAGAAACTAGTTATTTGCAAGTGGTTGGAAAATATTGAACGAGAATTGTGTCTGATAATAATCCCCTAATAATAATATTATAATGACGAGTTTTGGTAGAAGTACTAGGAATTTTATAGTAAAAGGTAATTTTGAAGGGTAGATTAGAAGATCAATAAATGAACAGTTCTGCGATTGGCCCCATAAACGTGCGCTTAGTAAGAAAACTTGAATGTGATAACGAAAAATAAATTTTAAGCAGGACGAAGTTTGCCGGCTCAGCTAGTAGTATATAAAGCAAGTACATTCGGTTGAATTGAATTTTTTATTATCATTGGCAACACTGTATAATTGACTGAAACATTATTTTTATAACTTTTCTAATCAGCAGTCGGTTGATTTCATTCGGATTCAACAGAAAAGTAGTCCTGAATCGAACCCGAATTCATTATTATCGTTGCCCGCTTATTTCTCCAGCGCACCGGCAGTTGAATTTGGGCCCCGAAATAAAATCGACCGAATCGCCCTGGGCGACGAAAGTGAAAGTGATAGCAAACAGTTACTCTAACGTACTAAATTATGACACGGCCCCTGTAAGTACGACATATCGAACGGTGGTGATGAAAATAAAAAAAAATAACCAATTGGGAAATGTTCAACTTGACGAGAACAAGTTAAATTTTTACTTAAGAGATAAATCAAATAATTCTTCTCAATCTAAAAACATGTCGGAAGTGATGGACAAGCAATTTGAATAAACTAGTTCCACAGTCCACGTCTACAATTTGGTCGTGTCTTAGATATTCACCTCCAAAATTTACATTTTAAAATCCATACTTGCATAAATACGAACAAGCAATTTTTTTTTGACGTAGAACTACGTCTTTCAGGAAGGGCGCCAAATCAGAAAACAGGTCACGTTTTTGTGCAATAAAGTTAACGTTAATAACTATTTTCCCAGCGAACAAATTCTGATACTTTGAACACCAATGGAATCGGAAATTTTCTAAGATTCGTTTGATATACTACACAGTACAATTCACTAATGTCTAAACAGTTTAAATTAATAAAAACTGGAAGCATTCTCATTTTCCCATACATTTGTTCTGTCGATTTGTGTACATTCCCGAACAGAGCTGTCAATAACGAGCAACTGATACATTCTGCCCGTTTTCAACATATTTGGTTTAAATAAGCCATCCGTGATTTGAAAAACCACACCACTTCTCGTTTGGTGGTCATCGAAGCAACATGGTTGCCGAGCGGGAGAGGATTGTTTTCTTGTTGGGTGAAGGAAGGGTATGTAATAGAGTTTCTTTCCACAAGGGCTCTTCTCAGGGCTAGAGGCGGAAACCAAAAATAGAATAGAATGAAAACACAGATGCGTGTGCTAGCATAAAACAACGAGCGGATATCATTCATGCCTAGTGCTGATTTCACACACATACACACACAGCTCGATACAAGGAGAGGAAGCCCTCTACGACAAAGAATAGCACCATACGCAATTTTTTCTAGTGAGGATATGGAAGAGTATCCAGAATTTTGGAATATAGATATACACTGCATTTATTTAGATAAACGTATATTCCATGAAAGTATGCTATTAAATTCCAGCAGAGTAACCTTTCTGTTGCATTGTTCGATCACATCTCAAGCGGAATATAGGAACAAAATGGTTCATAGTTTGTGATCGATGTCTGAGTGGGAAGGAGGAAGTCTGATGCGAGTTGAACCAAATAAACGAGAAGTGCTGATAGCTTTCGACTCTACTCCGAATCTTTCGAGTCTACTGAAGTAATAAAAAATTAAATAGCTAAAAAGATATTACAAAAATTTAGATGCATTCTAAAATAATATCCGAAGTGATAAACAAGTGGATTGAATAATATAATTCCGTAGTTCTACGTCGAAAACTGCGGTCGTGTCCTAGATACAACCCATTACATTTTTTTCTTCTCCGGGTTTCAGAATAAAAAAAAACCTCATTCGTAAATGAAGTTAGATACTTACCAGAAGCAATATGATAAAATTAACAAATAACAAATAACAAAGTTGAGTAGAAATAATTTTCATTAGCAAGTGGCAGTATGTTTTTTGTATCGTAGCATAAATTTATAACGGAAAGGGCGAACCTTTGGTTTTTGAACACAGTAGTACTTATTCCGGAAAACTGAATTTGATGAAACACATAAAAAAATCGATACACGTTCATCAATGATACTTCGTAAAGACATGAATGATAGCCGTTGTATAATTGAATATACTGTCAAATTTGTGTGTACGTGTGTGTGTGTGCAATTCGCCGTAGAGTATTTGCACTGTTATCGCCATCTAATTCCACAATTCAGTTCTTCATGAATATCGAGAAAAATTGTGGGTCGGTGTATCCTAAGATATTGTCATATCAGCAAGGTCGGGGTATTTTTTCTTATTTAGCGTGAGAGAAACCACAATATAAGTTCCTGTTAAGTGAATCATAAGCGAGCAGAGACTTCATTCCAACCGCTAAAACGGGAAGCAAGAAACTTTGCGTGGTGGGATTCCCGCGCTGAAAACAAAAATCTTAAAAATCCCTTCAACTTATTAACCAACGATATCAGTTGCAAACAGCCGTTCGCGCAAGATGTTGCTAAAACTGATGTGTTCCTTTGCGATTATTACGGCATCCGTGCAGTGCAGTGAAAATAATGGAAGCATTGTATTTGGATACGAGTTGACCATGAGTGGATTGGACGGAGTTAATTACAAGTGAGTACCGCTCGAATATTATGCAACTATTCTGAAAAATTGTAATAAACATTCCAGTATGCAAAAACAAAACTTAGCCGCGAAGCAACATTTTCAAATGCTCAGCTCTGATATTGAAGCACTTCAGAGGACACTCGAAAATACGGAACGAATGGTAATACGACAAGCAACCATTCTGAATGATCAAGAGATTCAGTTGAAAAAAATCGGTAAAACGGTTGAATCTGTGGAAGAGATTCCTCACATCCGAAACGAGTTGGATATGCTTGCGATCAATGTTTCCCGGATGCTGAGTGACACTAGGTTTGTGATTTACTTGTCTGATATATCTCGCTGAGCAATAAAATATCCAAATTTCAGCAAAATTCATCGTGTGCAACAAACGCTTCCAACGACGGAAATGATGAATTCGTATATCCTGCAATTAGTAGCCAACCAACTGAATGCAAGCGGAACGATGCCATTGGCGCCTAAAAATTTGCCACGAACATGCGCAGATGTGCCTGAACGGCGTTCCGGAGTACGGCGGATACATCCACAACCAGGCTTCAAAGACTCCTTCGAAGCGTACTGTGATCAAGACTACGAAGGTGGCGGCTGGACGGTGATTCAAAAGCGTTACGATGGGTCAGTATTCTTCTACCGAGGGTGGAACGAGTACGAAAATGGATTCGGTGATTTGAACGGAGAGTTCTGGTTGGGATTGAAGAAGATTCATGAGTTGACATATGCGAAACATCACGAATTGCACGTTGTGATGGAAGATTTCGAGGGTGTAATGGCGGTAGCCAAGTACAACCATTTCTTGGTTGGCGGACCAGAGGAAAAATATGCACTGAACAAGTTAGGAAGTTATACAGGGGACGCCGGAGATTCACTCAGTTCTGGAGTTAAGCTGAAGTTTACTACGCTGGATATGGATAACGATACTCACGAGAAAGAAAACTGCGCGATTCTTTTCCGAGGTGCTTGGTGGTATGGTGCTTGTCACGAAAGGTAGTGTAAAAGTATACAGGTATATTTTCTTCACATTTCACGAAATTCTATTTCATCTCTCCACAGTAATCTTAATGGCTTATATGTGAAGGGAAATGTCACCGATTTTGCAACAATGATGTGTTGGAAGGCCTTCAGAGGGTATTATTACGGGTTGAAGCGTGCTACGATGATGATTCGAGGAGTTGGCGACAAATAGTATTAACGGTTCGACACTCAGGAATAAATCAATTGTATGACTGAAAGTATTGTCTATCACTATCCCCTACTGTTTATCTCAACCTATCAATCGCATTTGAATTCCACAATGAAAAAAGTTGATGGGTCTGGGCCTAGGGGCACGAACGGGATCTTGACATAGGATTGAGCTTGTGTGTATTTGAATTGAATTGCATTTGAATTGAATTTTTTCATTGTTCAAAATCTGTATCTAAGGGGGTCTTCGTAGCCACTTGGTTACGCGTTCGCTTACTAAGCGATCGATTATGAGTTCAAACTCAGGACCCTCAATTGACCATCTTTGTGTTGTTATAGAATAACTACGTCCACGCAATCATCATCAGCTATGGAAATCGATCCACGGTGGAACAAAGATCGATTCAACCATACTGCTGCTCTGCTCTACAAGAAACATCGGGCTGCTGTTCTATATATAGCCCAACAATGATCAATATCAACTGTCTCCGCTGTCCGGTCTGCTGAACAATGGAAGAACAGATAGAATACCCTTACGCCTAAATAGCTACTACAGTCTAATTTACCATAATGTAATGGAATAGAAAATCCTAACGCCTAAATAGCTACTACTACTACTGTGTATTTAAAATTTATAGAAACATATACATAGGTACACGATAAAAAAACCGGCTCTGTTACAGATAAAATGCTAATGAGCCTGAGAAATAAATAAATGGTATAAAAAAAAATCTGTATTTATCTTTTTTGATACATCAAATGCAAGCCCAGAAAAATATACGTAAGTATACCTTTCAAACTTCTAAATCAGGAGCCAGTTAAATTCATCAATTGCATTTTTTCATAACCAAACAACACGCTAGATGTAATGACATCCTGAATCAATTCGAATTCCTTAAATTGTTAGTAACCATTGCTATAAAACGTGAATTGAGCACGAATTGATTGAACAACAACCAGAACATCAATCTAATAAAATCTCTATCAACGTTTAACCTTTTGAGCTAGACTCTCGTCAAATCCTTAGGGAGTATAGAGTGAAATCATCCAATATCATTTTCAAGATCATTCCTAGATCATCCCTTCATTGATTCTAACAACTGTTAAATGTCTTTTATCGGCAAATCGAGAAAAATTCATAAAACGCATCTAATCAGTTTGTGAGCTAACACCGAATTGTAGGCGAAAAGACTGCTCGTTGCGTTGTGGGGGAAAACGAGTGGCTAGTAAAATTGAGAAAAACTTCGTCACTCTTCGAAAAATGTAACGTTTATTATGAGTTTTCAAATGCATATTACGCAAAATCATTCTTACGATATATGTTATAATATATACTATTAGACAGCAAATTTGCCCAGCATTTTATTCGCCTGAGACATCAACAGTGGAAATAATAAACCAAGTGAAAAATTTAACAAATAAAAGAGGTATGTTTTGCGAACGAATGCGAAGGTAAATCATATATTATACATTCTTTCTTTCAACTTCGTTCCCATGAATGAAGTATGCAACACAAAATTGTGTGCAATAATTAGCAAGACCTTTTTCGAGGAAAGTGTCACAAATACAGTGCTCGTTCGTTAATTTGACCGGAAAATCAATACAATTATCGAATTTTACTCGCTAACTAGACTGCAAAACAGCAAAAGCAACACTTCAAATTGAAGATGACTTCTATCATTGATACATAACTGCTTTGCACCGCAGTTAACGTGCGCCCTGTTATAGTCGAGTAGTCTAGTTAACGAATGACTTCTGTATATGACAGGGTGGCGACCATCTTGTGCGAGTGTCTTGCGGGATGCGGCAACATGGTCAATTGTTCAGCGAAAAATGATAATACATCGCATCGCATCGCATCGCATCGCATCGCATGTATTGGGGAGTAGAACATTCTCTGTTATTTTTCAGCTCATTTAATGTAATAAATCGGGATGCCATAACATGTGCTAAAAATTAACTTTGGGTGTGCGTTGGAGAATATTGAAAAATGAAAAAGTTAGTCAACACAACAGTATAAATAGATTTTTTTGAAGTCCATTCCTAACTGGCCATTCAAAGAGCCTTAGAAAAAAAAATCTTTTTCGGATGAATGGAAACATGTTGTTTGATGAGTACACAACAACTGAAGTAATTAAATTTGATGAGATAAGGTGGTGGTGAAACTAAAAATCCTTGCCAGTTGCAAATCGTTGGAAAAATGAATTTCTATAGGGTAACTTAGTTTACTTAGTTTAGTATATTTTATGTGTGTCTAGTAGTACCGCATCAGTTGGAATGATTTTTCTATGATGAATAATATGTGGACAACGGAAAAGTCCCGATTCAATATTGCAATCATAAATAATTGCCAATAGAAATTTTATCTGGATTATGATAAAATTTATGAGAAAATTTCCAAAAATCATAATTATTAAAACATTTTTTCCTGATAGAGTACAAAGCAGATACATATACAGCCATTCCAGGCCACAGTTTTATAACTTGTTGCAACTTATTAGACCCGTACTTTTGACGTAGGACTACGTCTAACCGGAAGATATAGGGGGTGAAATGGAAATCTAGGCACTGAACAAGTAGGAAAAAATGCAAGATTTGGAACGCTTATAACTCGAGCATTTCTCAATAGATCGCGAAGGTTTTTGCATCAATCGATAGGAAATATATCTACGCATCTATCATAACGAATAACATTTCATTTTTCTTGAGATAAATAATTGAATAATTGTTAAATATCAAGCATTGTCCAAATGCCCTATGTGCCCATTTTTTTGATTTTATCATTAGAGTGGTTCGAAAAATCATTTTTTCCCTTTTTATCCAAATATTTCTGGTATTTTTTTTTCGATTAGGAACAAAACTACCAATTTTAACGAAATCTGAGAACCACTGTATCGGTTTGGCATGGAATGGCTGTATAAGGCTGTTTAATTGTTTGGTTTTATACTCGGTTTTATTCACTCAATAAAATTCTTAAAAAATTGGGTTTTACTTTTTTTTGCTTACGTATTCTGTTTTTAGTCCGGAACTATTTGCTCAGCCTAATTGTAAGGCACCTTGCTTTTGATGGCTGTGTTAGGGAATACATTTCAATGGGATCAAAAGTTCTCACAAGCTTTAATTTGATATGCCAATCATCTGAATCGGTCCAGTAGTTCAAAAGTTATGATTTTTTGTGGTGGAAAAAGGGGAAAAATTTATTTTCGGACCATCGGTTAACTTTGAAATAAACATAACCCAAGAATTTCAAGAAAGCCTCTCTGATTTTTATGTAATGTAAAAAACCTCAGCTTTCAAGAAAAAATATAAAAAAACGATCTCTAGTTCAACGTCATGTAAAACAAACACAATCAATAATAACAAAAAATAAAATCAAACATTTTTGCAAGGATTTTTCAATAGAGACTAGCTAATTGACTTTAATTTGTATGTTGATCATATGAATTGGGCTGATAGTCAAAAGTTATGAACTTTTGGAAAAAAATGTTTGATTTACGAGATTTCATACATCAACCGATTTTGTTAGGCATTAACTGAACGAAAATTCCGCGTTCTAATTGGCCGATTTGCACAAGTAATATTTGCTCTATTTCTAGTTGTTTCTAGTATTTTCAGTTCATTTGCACACTGTAGAAATAAGAATACGGAACTGTCGGGATGATACGCTTAGCGCTTAACGCTTCTGCGCGTAGTCTCACGTTTTGATATGTCCACTTTGCGCTCTCCCGGAACGAGTATTATTTGAATTCATGATGACAATATAGGTGGCTACGATATTTTCGTGCGCGAACACTGATTCGGATGCTTTTGTTGATTTCATATTCCACTACCAGTGCGAATCCAGCTGTGCAAATTAGTCGCCTGTGAATCGCTCGTCCGAAATGCAGTGTACATGCGAGTGTACATAATATGATTCGACATATTGGTTGCTTCGCGGAATTACATTACAATATCATACATTAGTTTCGTGTTCCGTGGGTTTTAAAAAAACCCACAATGGAGAGACTATTAAACAGATAAACCTAACAGATAACCTAACGTAATTCTACGTCAACCATGCGGTCATGTGTCGGACACAATCCCCCTGTTCTTAGTGTTGTTTTTGTAATTTAGTAATTTAGTAATTTAGTAATTTAGTAATTTAGTAATTTAGTAATTTAGTAATTTAGTAATTTAGTAATTTAGTAATTTAGTAATTTAGTAATTTAGTAATTTAGTAATGTAGTAATTTAGTAATTTAGTAATTTAGTAATTTAGTAATTTAGTAATTTAGTAATTTAGTAATTTAGTAATTTAGTAATGTAGTAATGTAGTAATTTAGTAATTTAGTAATTTAGTAATTTAGTAATTTAGTAGTTTATCATAGAAGAGGTGGAAAAGTTCACAATTGTTCCGGATTGGGATTCATTTCAACTTTTTTTCCGAAGTCCGAAATGGACAACTTTGTTCTCATTTTTTACTAAATTGCTTACGAAAACGTTACCAAACGAGAAAATAGAATCCATTCTGAATGAGAACTTCGGAAGACATAAGAAAATGTGTAGACTTTCCTGTAACGCATTATCTGTTTGCCTATCTGTTGGCGTCATAAAAGAATCACGCTCTCTTCATCACCTTCCTTATCACAGAAATAAAACAATTCTGAATCGGAATCACCCATTCCGAGACTTATACAATTATTTTTGATTATTTATTTAAGATAATATGTTTATAACACCTTGTTCACCACAACTATTGTATGATGTTTCGTTCATACGACGGCTCGAATCATCATCGTGGAGCTTTTGAGCCCATAGTAGTATCCTCTGAATTCCTTCCAACACATCATTGTAGCAAAATCTGATACGTTTCCTCTCATGTATAACCCATTTAGGTTGCTGTAAAAAGATGAGATTTTACTAACTGAATCATTAATCGTTAAACGAACCCTACCTTGCATGACAGGCACCATACCACCATGCACCTTGGTACATAACCGCACAATTTCCATCCTTGTGGGTGTCATTGTCCGAATCCAGAGTACTGAACTTCAAACTCGTCGCATAACTGAGTGAATCGCCGGCGGATCCTGTATAGTTCCCCAACTTATTCAGCGCATATTTCTCCTCTGGCCCGCCTACCAGGAAATGGTTATATTTAGCTACCGCCACTATCCCGTCGAAATCCTCTAACACAACATGCAGCTCGTGACGTTTCGCATATGTAAGTTCGTGGATCTTCTTCAGCCCAAGCCAAAACTCTCCGTTCAAGTCACCAAATCCGCTTTCGTATTCGTTCCATCCCCGGTAGAAGAAGACTGACCCATCGTAACGTTTTTGAATCACCGTCCAGCCGCCACCTTCGTAGTCTTGATCACAGTACGCTTCGAAGGAATTTTTGAAGCCCGGTTGTGGATGGATCCGTCGGACTCCTGAACGCCGTTCAGGCACATCGGCGCATGTCCTCGGTAAATTGATAGGCTCCAGCGGCATCATTCCGCTTGTATTGAGTTTGTTGGCGACCAATTGTAGGATATAAAAATTCATCATTTCCGTTGTTGGAAGCGTTTGCTGGACCCGATAGATCTTGCTGAAATTTAATTCAATTTTTTTGCGATGTGGATATTGTTAAAGGAGAAATTCAGGGCGTGTTAGAAACAAACCTGGTATCACTCAACAGTCGGGTGGCGTTGTTCGAAAGCATTTCCAACTCGTTTCGTAGGTGAAAAACCTGATCAACAGATTCAACAGCTTTACCGATTTTTCTTAATTGGATTTCGTGATCACCCAGAATTCTTGCTTGTTGTATCACCATGCGTTCTGTATTCCCAAGCGTTCTCTGGAGTCCTTCAATATCTGCACTGAGTGAGTCATAATTGGACTTGGATTCCATGAGTAACCTCTGCAAGCTATATAACGCAGAGTTCGTTTGATTCAGTTTGTTTCGAAAATAACGTACAAATGACACTCACTTGTAATTCACTGCTTCCATTCCACTCATGGTTAACTCGTAACCAAAGGCTGCCGGGGCGGCGATGCTTCCATTATTTTGCGTACACCGTACAGATGCTGAAAGAACCACAACGGAACACAACAGTATTAGCAACATCTTGCGCGAATTACCAATTGCAACTGATATCGCCGCTTTATATGCCAGGGCGGGTCGTTATGATTTTATCTTGGCGGTGAATCCCGTGGGATTCTTCTTTTTAATAATTGTGGTCAAGGTGCTGTTGATGTGTGCCGAAGATAAGAAATGAAGATGAGAGTGCTCTACAATCCAAAGGCCAGAAACGGTGCGGTTATCCATTTTCATTGATAATTCTGCCTAAAATACCCATTTCCAGGAAAAAATTGTCACTGGTGACGGGACATGAATCTATTGAAAACAGAATACAATGTCTTTTATCAACTGGAAAGAACTTTTGCAAAATGGCACATGTACTACTTATAATAATAGTTGAACAGATGCATATATCGCATTCAGAACAGTTTGTTTGAGAATTTATACATCGAAAAACATGGTTCGTGGAAATGTCGATGCAAGCTTTAGATATCATATGGTGATAGCTCAGGCAAATACTTAGGTGATTGGTGGTAAATAAGCGATTTATCGTAAAAATAACAGTGACGATAAATGATATAGTTTTATTCGGTTTTCGATCAATAGACGATTGGCGCACGAAGTGTTAACTACAATAAAACTTGTTTTTGTGTGTTTTTTTTGCGCGAATTTTTTGACGTAGGACTACGTCTTTCATTTCTATACCGGGGTGTAAACCGGGGTGTAAAGTTTCGAAAACGAAAGCGTTACGCCGGAGACCGAGATTTTGAGCGTTAATAGCTCCTAAACAACTGAACGAAATGGTATGATAAACACTTCATTCGAAAGATAAAATGTCTACGCGTTATATACTTGTTACTTTTTGATCCAAAAACTTGTTTCAATAGTCTTAAAATTGCTTTCAAAACAGGCTATTGAAACCACCAATCGGTATATAAGCGAGCGGCGCTTGGAAATCCACTCAGTTCTAATTGAACAGCGATTGGAGCATGTTGTCGCTGTTGCGGTGAAGCTCTGTATTTATCATGAAAGCGCGGATGAACGGTGTCACCAAGAGCCTGTTTGTGCACCCTAGGCCAGAAGGGAATCTATCAGGAGGAGAGTGATGCCACAAACGGTTCCCTGGGAAGACATCGCTACACACACATACACGCGCGGCTATTAACAGGTGGTTATCGAGTTGGCATTAACCACTGGTTATCGAGGTGGGCTTCCAGTATCGAGGAAAATGTGGAAATAACTAATCGTTACTGAAAATAATCTGCCAGTTCCTCTGGGAATTTTCAAAATATATTCATGTGAAAGAGTATAATTGAATGTTTTCTATCCATGTAACACTGTGACCAAATATGTTTCAATCAAGTGCTATTAACAGGTGGTTATCGAGTTGGCATTAACCACTGGTGGGCTTCCAGTATCGAGGAAAATGTGGAAATATCTAATCGTTACTGAAAATAATCTGCCAGTTCCTTTGGGAATTTTTAAAATATATTCATGTGAAAGAGTTTAATTGAATGTTTTCTATCCATGTAACACAGTGACCAAATACATTTGGTTTTGTGGTTTTTCAATCAACCGCAATTAACAGGATAGCTTCAGAAGATTATTCTTCCCCATCAGTAGGATATTTCCGTATCCAATATTGTATGCGCCCGCAATCGATTATTGCTCAGTCGCCGAAAGTTCCGAGCTCAGAGAGTTCATTCCCCTCTAGTTTGCCTTCCAAATTGCCATCGTAAACCACACCTTCTCTCGATTCAATTACACACAAAAAGCATACTTAAGCGATATTCTGGTGGTGAGACACATTCATTTTTCGTGAGGACATCGACAAGACAACATCGTTGCCTAACGTGCTGGAGGAGGTGGACGGCGAAGGATCGACACATACACGCGCAGAACTCTTTCCGTTAGGATACCATTCAGCATCGAGAAAGTTCCGGAAAGATCTAATCATTGCTGGAAAATAATCTGCCAGTTCCTTTGGGAATTTTCAAAATATATTCATGTGAAAGAGTTTAATTGAATGTTTTCTATCCATGTAACACTGTGACCAAATATGTTTCAATCAAGTGCTATTAACAGGTGGTTATCGAGTAGGTATTAACCACTGGTGGGCTTCCAGTATCGAGGAAAATGTGGAAATATCTAATCGTTACTGAAAATAATCTGCCAGTTCCTCTGGGAATTTAAAATTACATTCATGTGAAAGAGTTTATTTTAATGTTTTCTATCCATGTAACACTGTGACCAAATACATTAGGTTTTGTGATTTTTCAATCAATCGCAATCAACAGGATAGCTTCTGAAGATTATTCTTCCCCATCAGTAGGATATTTCCGTATCCAATATTGGATGCATGAAACCTTGTGCCTCCAACGTAACGCTCTCGTTTTCGAAGTTCACCAAATATTCATTCATTCAGAATTAATTCAGATTCAACTTCATACAAATGATCTCTAAATCAACGATAGTCCTACGTCACCCTTGCGGTTATACCATAGATATAACCCACTTACTGTTTTTTGTGCAGTGTATTAAAAGAAGCATATTTGACGAAGTTATCGTCCATTTAGTTTTTTTCGATGGTTTATATGCATTTCAGTGCGAAAAAAGCATATTTGCGTCTCAATTATCCACTTTTGAAATCATTTCCCTCATCTCATCAAATGCTCTAAGTTTTTCTAAGTTTTTGCATGACATGAGTTTTGTAGGAATTAAAGCGCTTCCCGATTGACACTTGTCCCATCGATGCGAATCCGAACGATAGAATTGAAATTCTGGTAAGCGGTGAATTTCCTAGTGTCTAATGTTAATTTGCATTGTTATGAACAAAAACGAATTATTTTTGCTTTTACGCTTGTTTTTACACAAAACTCGTTCCTAACTGACCATTTCTCAATTATTAGATGTTTTTGCGGATCATATTAGGTCATATGCTTCTTCACGGAACATTGTTCATTTGTCTGTACTCACTTGTGACCTTCGATGCATTGGTTTTTTCACAATGGTAGTAACGATCACAGGTGCTCCCTTGGCCGAGTGGTTAGCGTCATTACTAACATGCCGGGTGCCGGGAACCCGAAGTTCGATTCCCGTTCTGGTCGGGGGAATTTTTCGTCAAAGAAATTTCCTCCGACTTGCACTGTGATCACGCGTATTCTAGAACTTGCCACTCAGAATGCATTCAAGGCGTGTTATTTGGCATAGAAATCTCAACTAAGTACTAATAAAAATTACGCAAGTAATACTACGTTGAGACGGCGAAGTTCCTCTAGGAACGTTAGTGCCATTGAAGAAGAAGAAGAAGAAGTAACGATCACAATGGTTTGAAATTAAGAAGAATTTGATGAGTGAATGAATAAATGGTAAAGATTACTATAATGAGCAAGTTAACGAACGATTTCATGTTCAGATTTAGATATAATTCGGAGTGACGAAATAATCATTGAAAGGAATCTAATGTCATTCATATCCAGCTCTGTTAACGTGAATCAGATCCATGTGCTCACAAGAGTTGGAATTCTCAAGGGGTGGTAGAGCTGACGATACGTTGCAAACCAAAATGATAATCATCGCGACGAGAACACTATTCCGAAACTTTTAGGAGAGTAAAAGAATCAAATATATGAGCAGTGTTGCCACATTCAAATCTGTACCAGAGGGGTAAAAAATCTTACTTTCGATTCCCGTTCTGACCGGGGGATTTTTCGTCAGAGAAATTTCCTTCGGCTTGCACTGTGGTCACGCATTCTAGAGCTTGCCCCTCGGAATACATTCAAGGCGTGTTATTTGGCTTAAGAAATCTCAACTAAGTATTCATAAACGACGCTAGTTAATGCATACGTTGAGACAGCAATAGTTCTACAGGTAACGTTAATGCCATTCAAGAAGGCCTGTTAATCTAATAGAAATTAAATTGTTCCCCAAATACTGATAAATTATTTTGACGTTCATTTTTCGCCAGGGCAGAATTGCCAAATTTCATAGCACGATTGAATTTAAGTCGAACGGATTTCATAATGCAACGGTCGATTTCGATTTCGAATTGGTCTGTACATAAATGAAGTTTTCTGGGGTATCTTTGGCTTCCTAATTCATGAGCCCAACAGTTATAAATGTAGCCGTTTGTCTGGAAGATGCATATTTTTTTCTATTTAACAACCAACACATTCATTAGAAAAAAATTATATGGCAGGACAACGTTTGCCGGGTCAGCTGAACGTAAATAAATTGATGGGGTACAAAATTGTAATGTATATCAGAAATAGTTATTAATGATTAAAATATTTATAAAATGAGACATGGTATTTTGGGTGACAATTAGATACAGATTGTGTACAAATGGTGACATTGGCTATGCAGTGTTTTAGAATATCAACAAATATTCACGAGTAACGAATATGATTTTGTTTCAGTAATTGACTTTTTTTCAGCTTGAAACACACTGCCCTCATTAAATTGATGACAATAACAAACGAGTTCATTTTGTTCATATCGGTGATGCATGAACAAATTTGCTATAATGAATGAATGCAGCATTGCGTGGGGTTCATAACTTCGATGTTATTTATACTTTGAATATCAAAAGCAAAAAATCGATATTCATCACATTCGAAACGATATTAGTTCTGATAGTGAATTTGAGTCAAAATTCAAAAGTGAGAAAAAAGTCAGGCTGGACCACTCAGAGAACAAAAACACCAGAGTTCGATGAAACGAACTTTGCAAGAAATCGCGCAGGGTTTTATTTGACGAGTAGGTAGTTACGGCATATGCAGAACGGCACCCCTAATGCACCCTAAAACTTTCACATGCCAACTTTGGTTTCGTTTGCTTGGTTAATTTCCGAGTAATGCAGAAATTTGTGTTTCATTTGTATGGTAGCCCCCCCTTAGAGAGGGGGGAGGGGTCTCAAAATATCACGAAAACCTTCCCCGGCCCCAAAAACCCCTACATACCAATTTTCATGTCGATCGGTTCAGTAGTTTCCGAGTCTATAAGAATCAGACAGACAGACAGACATTACTCCATTTTTTATATATATAGATAGATAGGAAAACTTTTTTCAATAGCTAACAATTGCTTTGAAAACAGGCTGTTGAAATCATAAAAATCTGTATATAAGCTAGTGCCCGCTCGGAAATCCATTTCAAGAACGTCGCTTGATGTTTGCTGAAACGGCAACGGTTTGCTGAGGAGCGTCAAACGACAGTGAAGTGTGTTTTTCAAGGCGGGTGGAGAAAAAGTTTGGATTGAGTTGTCCCCAAGGGTCCTTCTTAGGGCTTGACACGAATGAATTGCAAACGTTTAAAGTACCTATAATTCAAGAGGAAGAAAAAGAAGAAGAGGATGAAATCCATTTAGTTGCAATTGCGAAGTGACATGAGAATGTTCAACTGACTCCTGATACGGACATTGTCCCGTAGATGGGCAGCTTCGCGCCCGAAACCGGTCGACAATTTAGGTAAATTTTAAACTGTTTAAAATAGTTAGAACAATAAGTGTTTTGTCTTGCCTCGCGTCGCGTCTTAGTAAATGTCGTGAAGTTATTACGTTGCACAAAAATCAAACTAAGAAGTGATACTCACGTCCACAGGTGATTAGAGGTTCGTCCCATATTAATTTCTAATAAACAAGAAAAAGTTTCAATCTATTTTTGGCAATGTATAAAAATTAAGAATGCGTGAGTGTGATGCAAGAATACTTTATATGTTCCATTTCATCGAGTTTTACCTTGGGTTTGAGGTTGCAAACAAAATCGCAAAGGCTTTTAATTCTCAACGTGACACACTGTTGTTCTAGAGTTAGTGCCATTGATAAATAATATGTAACACCACCGCGTCTCCAAAGTAATGTTGCCTGCTCGTTGGCAGGAGCAGGACTGGTTAATTTAATTTGCAAATACATATTCTGCTTCTACGCTCTGACCGTGTGAGCAAGTTGTTTTCGGATGGAGCTTAACTTGCAATATTTTCGCTCCCCACACTGTTCGTTCACATGTGGTAGTGTTCTCTGCGTATTCATTTCTAGTGAATGTGAATGGTACGGATGGATAAGCAAGTAAATGAGCAGAACAAATGTATGGAAAACGGAAATGCTTCTAATTCCCATCAATTCAAACCATTCACAGATCAGGAGATTCCAATGTATCCGTTCCGTATCCGTTCGCAGCAAAAATAGTTATTAACGTTAACATTATTTCATAAAAACGTGATGTGTTTTCTTATTCAGCAGTGACGGTACTGAAAGACATAAAAAACAAAAAGAACGGGAAAGGGAAAACTGTACAAAACGCACTGGTGGGGTAAAATGACCCAAATTATTGATGCCAATGTTCTGATTTCAGTATATTCACACTTCACCTTCACGGCGAATGATTGAACTTTAAAAATTGAAGAATTGAAATTTCGCCAGAGTTTGTCAAAACAATAATTGTGACAGAATGCACCATAAGCATCTTTTAACATTTCTGTTCATTATTCAACCCTGGTTCAATGTGTGCAAACCAAAATTTATTCTCAGAGTGAACTTGAATCTAATCTTGAATAAAAAAACAGTAAGTGGGTTATATCTATGGTATAACCGCAAGGGTGACGTAGGACTATCGTTGATTTAGAGATCATTTGTATGAAGTTGAATCTGAATTAATTCTGAATGGATGAATATTTGGAGAACTTCGAAAACGAGAGCGTTACGTTGGAGGCACAAGGTTTTATGCATCCAATATTGGATACGGAAATATCCTACTGATGGGGAAGAATAATCTTCAGAAGCTATCCTGTTGATTGCGATTGATTGAAAAATCACAAAACCTAATGTATTTGGTCACAGTGTTACATGGATAGAAAACATTAAAATAAACTCTTTCATATGAATGTAATTTTAAATTCCCAGAGGAACTGGCAGATTATTTTCAGTAACGATTAGATATTTCCACATTTTCCTCGATACTGGAAGCCCATCAGTGGTTAATACCTACTCGATAACCACCTGTTAATAGCACTTGATTGAAACATATTTGGTCACAGTGTTACATGGATAGAAAACATTCAATTAAACTCTTTCACATGAATATATTTTGAAAATTCCCAAAGGAACTGGCAGATTATTTTTCAGCAATGATTAGATCTTTCCGGAACTTTCTCGATGCTGAATGGCATCCTAACGGAAAGAGTTCTGCGCGTGTATGTGTCGATCCTTCGCCGTCCACCTCCTCCAGCACGTTAGGCAACGATGTTGTCTTGTCGATGTCCTCACGAAAAATGAATGTGTCTCACCACCAGACTATCGCTTAAGTATGCTTTTTGTGTGTGATTGAATCGAGAGAAGGTGTGGTTTATGATGGCAATTTGGAAGGCAAACTAGAGGGGAATGAACTCTCTGAGCTCGGAACTTTCGGCGACTGAGCAATAATCGATTGCGGGCGCATACAATATTGGATACGGAAATATCCTACTGATGGGGAAGAATAATCTTCTGAAGCTATCCTGTTAATTGCGATTGATTGAAAAACCACAAAACCAAATGTATTTGGTCACTGTGTTACATGGATAGAAAACATTCAATTAAACTCTTTCACATGAATATATTTTGAAAATTCCCAAAGGAACTGGCAGATTATTTTTAGTAACGATTAGATATTTCCACATTTTCCTCGATACTGGAAGCCCACCAGTGGTTAATGCCAACTCGATAACCACCTGTTAATAGCACTTGATTGAAACATATTTGGTCACAGTGTAACATGGATAGAAAACATTCAATTAAACTCTTTCACATGAATATATTTTGAAAATTCCCAAAGGAACTGGCAGATTATTTTCAGTAACGATTAGATATTTCCACATTTTCCTCGATACTGGAAGCCCACCAGTGGCTAATGCCAACTCGATAACCACCTGTTAATAGCCGCGCGTGTATGTGTGTGTAGCGATGTCTTCCCAGGGAACCGTTTGTGGCATCACTCTCCTCCTGATAGATTCCCTTCTGGCCTAGGGTGCACAAACAGGCTCTTGGTGACACCGTTCATCCTCGCTTTCATGATAAATACAGAGCTTCACCGCAACAGCGACAACATGCTCCAATCGCTGTTCAATTAGAACTGAGTGGATTTCCGAGCGCCGCTCGCTTATATACCGATTGGTGGTTTCAATAGCCTGTTTTGAAACAAGTTTTTGGATCAAAAAGTAACAAGTATATAACGCGTAGACATTTTATCTTTCGAATGAAGTGTTTATCATACCATTTCGTTCAGTTGTTTAGGAGCTATTAACGCTCAAAATCTCGGTCTCCAGCGTAACGCTTTCGTTTTCGAAACTTTGATTTTACACCCCGGTATAGAAATGAAAGACGTAGTCCTACGTCAAAAATGTGTTAGGAGTGTTAGTAAAAATGACCATGAAGAAGAAAACAAATCATTGAAGTAGTTTAGAATCTCCTTAAGTTTATATAAGATACTTTCAATGATACTTTTTCAACCAAAAATGCCTTACGTTGTTGTTGTGGTGCGTTTTTTTCCATGGACTATGGTATGTTACTATATTTTCAATTGTCGTGAAAACATTCAAAATTATTCGCAAGATCAAGTTTTTTTTTATATTAAAGTATATTAGCAATATGATTAACGATGATAGAATAAGTATACTAGTTGTTGCCAATGATCTGATGGATCATATACAACAAGCGCGGTAAAGGCCTGATTTTCTTAACCCTCCTGTACTCGCGTGCAAAATCATAACACGTATACTCGCGCACGGAGTCACAGACCGAACATTGAACTTCTCTGTAATGTTGACATTTGTATTTTTCAGGCTTTATTGGCATTTATTTGAAGAAGAGGGTATGATTGAATGAAAAAAATCAAAAAAATATGTTTTCTTCGTCTTTATTATGTTTCAATAGTCATCTAATTCAGCCTCCTTAAAATAGAGTAATTTTTGATACTCCAACACAAATAACGAAATTCGAATTTTTCACTGATATTAATTAAAAGTAAGCAACTGAATATAATTAATGATAGTATACAGAGCTATAAAATAACATAAAAACGTATTAATCGATTGTGGTTTCATTGGAGTAAGAATCAGAACATAGCATAACTGCATGCTCGGAACAAACATATTTTTTACACTTCATGCAGTTGTTGCGTGTTTTTCGGGTCTTTTATCGAAGAGAAGAATGCATAACGACCTTCTAGATAATTACCAGATGATAAAGGTTCTGGAATATAAAGTTTGCATATTTCTAATATTCTTTGTCTCTGTTTTCTTGGTAAACTAAGAATTAATGGCTTTTTTTAGATGGGGCATAAAAAGATGATTTAAAAGGATTTATAGGAACTTCCTTTTCTTTTTCTAGTTTTCTTGTCGATATTGTCCATTATAAAAAAATATCCCCGAAACTGTAACTGTTAAAAGTTACCATAAGCTACCAATTAGTTTATAGTTTACTGTTTCCAATTTTTCCACAAGTGAAATTCTTTCACAAGTGTGTATATGTATGACCATTATATTTAGCGAATAACTATACGAAAGTCAAACATTTATATTTTGCTTTTGAACGTATAAATCTAACGACGAATATATCGACGAATAGTTAATATATGGATCCGTTCAATCCAGTTACAAAAGGGACTGAAATCAAATAAGAATTGTCCGGTAATAATCTAATGCATTATATTCAATAAATATTCCATGCCACTAACATTAATTTATACATTTCATTCACCAATATTCTAGAATATGTAAAAAGGCACTTGTCCAAAAAAGTTACTCCTATCCTCGCGTCGGTGTATCAGACCGAAAGTGTTAGAAAAGTGGCACACGTCCCCTTTGAACCAACACATGCGATACGCTAAACAATGATGAACGACGAATAACGAAGCTAGAGAGAATCGCAAAGTCGTAGTGTTGATATCTTCTGAGAAATGAACGAATTATTGATTTCTCGGTCTGACAGACCAATGCGCGAGTATAAGAGTGTTAAAGGGTGGCTTCTGTACCACTCACATCAAATAAGTTAACTCTGTCATCTGAATTTTGGTCATACGTTTCGGTGAAGGAAAGGTGGACATTTCTGAATATGAATCGGGCCTTATTTAATGAACCTAGAAAGGAAAACCATGTATTATCGTTCCCTTGAGGGTTTACGAATGCGTTTTTTAACAATATTTCATACTGGATGAGGCCTTCTCAACAAATTCATTTAGTTAGACTTTTCGCTAACTCGTTATTTTTTATCTGTCTTACTAAATATCTCTTGATGTTATAAATGAAACGAATTCTTCATCACATCGCTTATCATAGGAATAAAACAATTTTGAATGAAATTCCATTACAAGAATTGAGCCATTACATGTCAAACTGATGTAGTGGTTCTCAGATTTTCGTCAAAAGTGGTAATTTTGCTCTTTATCGCAAATCATTAGACACGTATTTTTTTTATTTTTTTATTAAAGTGCGTTTCCATTTTAGGGTGGTCTGAAAAGTCATTTTTTCCATTTTTCCCAAAAATGACTTTTTTCTAAATTCATAACTTTTGAACCTCTGAACCGAAATAGATGATCGATATATCAAATTAAAGCCAATGAGCCAAATATTTTTCAAAGAGGGATTTTATTTTCGTAATTATTGATAACGACTACATTTTATTGTTTTCATGGCTTTGGACTAGAGGGAACCATATTTTTTATATTTTTCCATGAATTTTTCCATTAAATTGAAGCCAATCATCTAAAATGGTTCAGTGTTTCAAAAGTTATGAATTTTTGAAAAAATCAATTTTTGGGAAAAATTGTAAAAAATAGATTTAGATAGAAATGAATACCATAATAAAAAAAATTAAAAAAATACGGGTCTAATGTTTTGCGATAAAAAAAAATTGTCACTTTTGACGAAAATCGGAGAAACATTTTGTAATTTTGTAATTTTGCATTGATTTTTTATTCAAGATGAAATTTTTGTCGTCTTGTAACTACGTAACTACAAGTCAATGTATGAGGATTCTTTTAGACGACGGCTCGAATCATCATCGTGGAGCTCTTCAAGCCATAATGGTGTCCTCTGAATGCCTTCCAGCACATCATGTTAGCATAATCAGATATGTTTCCTCTCACATATAGCCCATTGAGATTGCTGTAACATGAAATTTTACCAATTTTGTCATTTATAGCTCAACAAACAATACCTTGCATGACAGGCACCATACCACCATGCACCTTGGTACATAACCGCGCAACTTCCATCCTTGTGAGTGTCGTTGTCGGAATCTAGTGTACTAAACTTCAGTTTAACCGCATAACCGAGCGAATCCCTGGCGGTTCCTGTATAGTTTCCTAGCTTATTCAGGGCATATTTTTGCTCTGGTCCGCCAACCAAGAAATGATTATATTTAGCTACCGCCATTATTCCATCAAAATCCTCCAACACGACGTGCAGCTCATGACGTTTCGCGTATGTAAGCTCATGGATCTTTTTCAATCCAAGCCAAAACTCTCCGTTCAAATTACCAAATCCGTTTTCATATTCGTTCCATCCACGATAGAAGAAGACTGACCCATCGAAACGTTTTTGAATCACAGTCCAACCGCCACCTTCGTAGTCTTGATCACAGTACGCTTCGAAGGACTCTTTGAAGCCCGGTTGTGGATGAATCCGCCGGACTCCCGAACGCCGTTCTGACACATTTGCGCATGTCCGCGGCAGATTTATTCTTTCCAAAGGCATCGTTGCGTTTGTATTGAGTTTGTTGGCTATCAATTGAAGGATATACAAATTCATCATTTCCGTTGTTGGGAGCGTTTGTTGCACTCGATAAATCTTGCTGAAAGTTTAGCATTACGATATTGTTGTTTAGAGCAAGTAAATGACAAACCTAGTGTCACTCAGCAACCAGGAAACATTTATTGCAAGCATATCCAACTCATTTCGGATGTACGAAATCTCTTCCACAGATTCAACCGTTTTACCGATTTTTCTTAATTGGATTTCATGATTACCCAGCATTTTGGCTTGTTGTTTCATAATCCGTTCTGAGTTTTCAAGTTTCCTCTGGCACCCTTCAATATCTGCTCTGAGCGAGTTATAATGAAGCTTGGATTCAAGGATCAACTTCTGCAAGCTACATAACGAAGAGCTCGTTTGATCAAGTTAGATTTGAAAATATTAAATAATTGACACTTACTTGTAATTCACTGCTTCCAATCCACTCATGGTTAACTCATAGCCGAACGCAGCCGTGGCGATGCTTCCAGGATTTTCCGAACACTGTACAGATGCTGAGAGAATCACAACGAAACACAACACTTTTTGCATCATCATGCGCGAATTACTGATTGCATCTGATGCTGTCGGTTTATATACCACGACGGGTCTGAATGGTTTCTCCTTCTCGGTGAATCCCCTAGGATTCTCTTTTTTTATTGAATGCGGAGAATGTAATGCTGATCAGAGATGGAAAGTTTCGCGAAAGAATGAAGCTTATGCCATCCGGAGATGTTTTATTGACCCTTCACTCTAAATCATTATAGATGACTGATTGTGATTTCATGAAAAGTCGAATAATAGATATTTGAATAGACAAATTCAGTTTTTCATATAGATATAAATCATGTGGTGGATGCTCTGGAGAACATAGCGAGTGATTGGTGGTATTTAATTCTAAAATGAAATGAACTTACCTAAAATGAATTTTTTGGTACGTAGGTCTGTTACCTACGTTACGTTACCAAAATGAAAACGATCTAAAGTTCAGCCATGTAGAATACTTATGGTCGGGAGTTATATGTATAGTTTACTGCCGTTCTACGCATAGTTGTCCCATGTTACTTTCTGACGATTTTCACTTTTCTTCATAAAACGTTGTTTTTATGCATCTTTTTCACTGGCGGAGCATCCATTTTTGCCGTTCTTCACCTTCCGGATCCTACGGAAAAACACAAAAAACATATAGTTTATTTCCAAAACAACATCAAGCTCAATTGTCTCATGTTGATATTCTATTCATAACTGTCCAACCATGTATTTTTTGTAGATCCATATCGAATAAAGGGTGTGTCACATCAAATTGCATCACGGAAAAAACGCTGTAGAAATTTAATTTTTAGGAATTATATCTTCAGCTTTCGCTTATAATCAGATAAGAGTGTATAGATCACGTTGGCCATGCTTCACTGTCAATTTTTCGTAAATTTGGAAAAATGTCGTCGAACGAAAAAGAGCGTCGTGAATTAATCCTGTGCACTCATTTCGAGAATCCGGAGTTGTCACATCGGGACATCGGTAAGATGCTGGGAATCGTCCAATCCACGGTCAGCAGAGTACCAAAACGATACTTCGAGAACCTAACCATCGACCGGAAGGTGAAGAACGGCAAAAATGGATGCTCCGCCAGTGAAAAAGATCACAAGCGCGTAGTTAAGCAGTTTAGACGTGATCCGAGAATTTCGGTCAGGGATGTCGCCAATAAGCTGAATTTGTCAAGTTCATTCGTCCA
The DNA here is from genome assembly GCF_029784135.1 of Toxorhynchites rutilus septentrionalis. Taxonomy (NCBI): domain Eukaryota; kingdom Metazoa; phylum Arthropoda; class Insecta; order Diptera; family Culicidae; genus Toxorhynchites; species Toxorhynchites rutilus. The sequence goes on from NC_073746.1 coordinate 80,958,484, forward strand.
GCGGACCAAGCAGCGGGAGGGCCTGCGTACATACAAGGTTCAGAAGGCTCCTAACCGCGACGAAAGACAAAACATGGTGGGGAAGACGCGAGCCCGGAAGCTGTACACCGAAATGCTGACGAAGCCGCATTGCCTGGTAATGGACGACGAAACCTACGTCAAAGCGGACTTTCGTCAGCTGCCGGGCCTGTTCTTCTTCTCCGCAGATGACAAATTCAGCGTTCCGGAAGAGATTCGCAAGCAGAAACTATCCAAGTTTGCCAAAAAGTACATGGTGTGGCAAGCGATCCACTCTTGTGGAAAACGGGGCGCCCCCTTCGTGATGACCGGCACGGTAAACGGGCAGGTTTACCTTAAGGAGTGCCTACAGAAGCGCTTACTACCACTATTGAAGCAGCACGAGGGCCCGACCATCTTCTGGCCGGATCTCGCTTCGTGCCACTATTCAAAGGACGTGTTGGAGTGGTACGAAGCCAACGGGGTCACCTTCGGGCCAAAGGAAATGAACCCGCCCAACGCGCCGGAGCTTCGCCCAATAGAGAAATATTGGGCGATTATGAAGCAGGCCCTCCGGAAGAACCCAAAAGTTGTCAAATCGGAGGCGGACTTCAAGAGAAAATGGATTTCTGTTCAAAAAAAAACTACAACCTGACGTTGTACAGAACCTTATGGACGGGGTAAAGAGGAAGGTGCGAGCATACGGGCTTGGGCTCGAAGTATGAATAAAAAAAATGCCAAAAGTTGTTTAATAGTTTTTATTTTACTGTCTAAAATTTTCAAAAGGATCGGTCTACTGGGCGAATTGCTACAGCGTTTTTTCCGTGATGCAATTTGATGCGATTTGATACGCAGGACATCCCGGACCGAACTTCTCGGATCACGTCTAAACTGCTTAACTACGCGCTTGTGATCTTTTTCACTGACGGAGCATCCATTTTTGCCGTTCTTCACCTTCCGGTCGATGGTTAGGTTCTCGAAGTATCGTTTTGGTACTCTGCTGACCGTGGATTGGACGATTCCCAGCATCTTACCGATGTCCCGATGTGACAACTCCGGATTCTCGAAATGAGTGCACAGGATTAATTCACGACGCTCTTTTTCGTTCGACGACATTTTTCCAAATTTACGAAAAATTGACAGTGAAGCATGACCAACGTGATCTATACACTCTAATCTGATTATAAGCGAAAGCTGAAGATATAATTCCTAAAAATTAAATTTCTACAGCGTTTTTTCCGTGATGCAATTTGATGTGACACACCCTTTACAATTGTCCCATGTTGATATTCTAGGCATAACAGTCCCACCATGAATATTTAAACCAGTAATCATGCTTGATTGATTCAGTGAGGGGATCTCATCACATTTCATTAAACAACAGTATAGTGCGTATAAAAAACCCGGTGTATTGCTAAATTGAAATGCTTAAAGCTTTTGGTAGACAAATATGCGAGAAAACTTTGATTGCGTTTTTCTCAGTTGCTGATTTTGAACCATGGGACAACTATGCGTAGAACGGCAGAATTAGTTGAAGTAATAACTTCGAAGAACTCAGACGAAGAAGTCTGCCGTGTTTAATTGAGTGAGACTTGTGATCAGGCTTCTCAGCCCGTTCCTTAGTTAAAAGGAGAGTGAGATGGGACCACAGTTCGTTTTGGGCGGCAGCTCCCAGAATCGCGTGTATGCAATTGAACAATCGGAATCAATTGCTAAAGGAAGCTGAAGGAAGACGTGTTCGTGTATTGGTAGCCACGTTTTTGGGCCCAGATGCCATTAGTGCCGCTGAGAAAGCCTTCGCTTCGGACATTTCGGGTAATTCGCTGAAACAATGCGTTAGCCGTATAAACAGCAAAAATAGTTTTATTCACTTTTCGATCCTCGAACTGTCAATGAATATTTGAACATTTAATGATGATGCAAATCTGAACATAAAACTGCATAATTCCACAATTGACATTACAAAAGTGATTTATTACAATTTGAAAAGATGTGATGAAAAGAGTCAGAGGAGGATAGTGTCTGAGACACGACCACATAGCTGAAGTAGGATTTCGTTATGCTATCTGTTGCATGCTGATTTTGGATATGTTTGAAAAATTACACCGTTAGACTCTTTGATAATGATTTGGTGACCCTGAAAAGGGCCGTTTAGTTTGGTTGTTGGGTATTGTTTGTTCACTCCGCCGGTTACAGCCGAGTGGTGATGATAGAAGGATGTTGATTAGTCGTTGAATGATGCGTATCGCGATAGAAGATGCCGAAGCGGAATGAGATATGATGAAAACCTGGACGAGATAGCCGAGACGATAGGACGAGATGTGATATAAGAACACTATCCCAAAGAACATGTTACTTAATTTATAGAACAAATGTTTGAAATAGAAAAGGTAATCATTCATAATTACTTTGACGTGTGTTTTTTCAACCCATTGACTTTTCATTTTAAAATCAACGGAACACGATGCTACATACCTTAATGCGAATTTCAAATGGACTAACAACACCTAATACGATATGTAGAACATATTGGAAATCACTTTTTTTTAATGTTTCTCCACTTTTCCAATTTTTCTTGCCGCATGAACTTTCCTTGGATGAAAATGAACACAACAAAATAGACAGCTTAAATCGGACGCCCCGTTCTCGAGCGGTAACACACATTGGTTTTCATTTATGAAAATTGAATCAAATCGTTTCATCCTTTCTTCTGACATGCTCTGCTCAACTTTCTCACAAAACACATTAAATAATGATTTAAGATGAATTATGCTCACAAAAAGTAATTCTCAAAATTGTCCGACTAAAACACTTGAATCTGACTAGCGAATTTTTACACGGACTGTTTCCAGTTTGCTGACAGTTTGTAGCAAACAACTTTTTTCAGGGCTGTAAGATCGAATTAACGTATGCATTTGAAAATGGACTAATTCGGATGGCGATAAAAAAAACTGCAAAAGATAATTCAATGGACCAAAATGCTTGAATGCTACATTTATTAACACTGTGACGTCCGCACGTTTCGTAAAAAAAAATATTCGCTTGGCGCCGAAAGCGGTAATTCGGATTACTTTGCTTCTCACCGCCTGTTCTTGACATGATCGGGAAATTATAAATTGTTAATTTTCACTAATCTCATAAACAGGGTTGAGAACTTATGAAAACGTTCTCAACCCTGTTCCCCTACTTTAATGAAATTTCGAAGATATACATACAAAAATAATACAAACTTGTCCATACTCCTCCCACTAAATGTCCATGCGGGTAATCATCGAAAAAATGTTCTAATTTTCGGTCAGTTTTAATTCTAGTAAAAACATTGAAAAACAATCAGCCGATTAATTAATCTATAAAATCGATAAAAAGGTATATTTAAATGCAAGAAACTGCATTCAAGTTTGGAGAAACATGAGTTTCAAAAGATGTAATTAAAGTTCTTCTTAATATGTCCGTATTTCCGCACCTCTCCTACTTATAAAAAACATAAAACATTTTGGCGTGTGTAAGTTATTGTTACCCAAACAAAACCCTAACAAAATGCAAACGATACTAAAGTGCAGTCGCCGGCCACTGAGATACTATGCGCACGTAACCACTGTGGTGTCGCCGGACGCAAAAGTGTTAAGCCTTCTTAAAAAATTATTTGTCGGGCAACCCAAGGAGCGGGACGATGAGACTACCTTGCTCTCGGTCTCACTCTTCAGCTTCAGAATGATAAGGATGATCAGAGCCAGGCTTTCTTCCGGCACTTTCGCCATTCTCCTGAAGATAGAGGAAGTTGTAAATGCCGAATTGATTACATCCGGCGGACACGAAGTGCCTGACGATGTAGGGGAGGGGCGGGTAAGACGAACAGTGGGGGTAAGATGGACAGGTGGTTGATTTGTATAGTTTCATAATGAATTTCAAATTTCTGTTAATGAGAACCCTTTCTACATGCGATTCTATGGTATTTCAACCACCCTATGATAATGAGTTTTGGCGGCTTCAAAATTAAGCATTTTGAGTGGTTTAATTTCAAAATGGTTATTTTTCAATTACGCTTCATATATTTATTACAAACCTGTCCATATTCCCCCCACTCTATGTCCATATTACCCGCATCGAAAAAAGTGTTGTACTCTTTTAATTTCAGTAAAAAACACTGAAAAACACTTTTTTAAGAAACATTCTGAGAAACTTTTTTGAGAAATATTTCGAAAAACAGCAGTGTTTGGATTTCGATCAAAATCGAATGATACACAATGTTTCATGCAAGTAAACTCTCACGAACATATAACCAAATATGAGAGGATCATTCAGATACTCGTATGAATGTCAGTAATCACTTGTATAATATTTAGTGATTAAACTAAGAGAGGAACGAAGACTGTTGATTGCATATCCGATCTGTATCAAACATCGCATACCATTTCCGAAGCCTGCATACAAGTTTGAACCGCATACATCGTCCCATTTTACTATAGCGAAACCCACTGCACAGAAAAGTGCAAAGCAATAAATGATACAAGAAAAATTACGTCATCATTCAGTCACCATTTGCGGAGAGCAGCGAATGGGAAAAGAGATAAAACGCGAGAGTTTTTGCTCCTCACTGGAGCGGTGTTGCTAGTAAAACTATGCGGTCTATTTGAATATACATATTTCAAGGGATAGCGGCGTTAAAAATGGAAAATATAATCTGACTACCCTCCCTTAGCCTCTATCGAGCTAAATAATCATATAGTTTGCACTCTCTGAGACTTAAAAATCAGGATCTGCTACATTAACTGAATATGAATCTTTCGCTTTGCGTGGTCCGTACGATCCTGCTGTTTCATGATGCATGGAGAGGTAGATATGCATATGTTAGAGGCAAAAAAGAAAATAAGCTTTCTGACCAAAAGCGTATATGATAGCTTTGCTTGCATGCTGGTGTGCAATAAAGTGCGAGCCGATGCAGAGTTGTCTCGTTCTCTTTTGTGTCGTGATTTGCAACACATAACAACAAAAGAATACCGCTGGGGGAAATATTTCCTGAAGGATCATATTTGAACGAACGAAAGCGATTTTTTCAATGAGTGGATCATTTGGCAAACACTGAAAAACAGTATATTGAATTGTAAGAAACAGCATTCAAGTTTTTGGAAACATGAGTGTCCATATATACAATTGAGGAACTTCTTAACATGTCCGTTTCACCCCCACTTCCCCCACAACTAGTTTTTCCTTATCGCCAACCAAAATTAGTCATTTTTTTTAAAATGCATAAGTTAGTTGAATTTATTAATTTTTGACCAATTAAATGAACTAAATTCTAAACTTTTTTTTCCGATTGCAGTGAAACGCTATGTAAAAACATTGGTCATTTAAGAAACTTTGCATACTGGAAATCTCCAAAAAAAATTAGATCATTTTATGAAAAGGGCCAAAGTTGTTTTCTTATTTTTTACAAAAATTCCAAATTCAAAAACTTTAACACCAACAAAATTAAAGAATTAAATAAAGGAAATTGTTTTTTTTTATGAAAAAGTACCAAAACATGTCCTAAAAAAATTATGCTGAAGAAAAAATATTTTAAAAATTAATATGCATGGCTGCAAATACCAGGCCATCATCGACGCAGCCATAGTCGGCCAGGCGGTATATAACCAGCGGAACCTAAGTATGGCCTACATCGATTACAGGCTTATAACTCCATACTTCACTCGTTTCTCGTCCGGGTATTGGAGCTCTACAAAATTGACCCCGTCGTCGTTAGGTTCCTGCAGCATGCGATGAGGCAGTGGAGTACGTCTCTGCACCTTAGTGATGGGGAAAATGTGTTGCAGTCTAGAACGCTGCAGATAAAGAGGGGGATATTCCAAGGCGACTCTTTCAGCCCGCTTTGGTTTTGTCTGGCACTGAACCCCCTCAGTAGGACGCTCAATAGGAACGGTCATGGCTATAAGTTAAGGTATGGAGACGGCGCCAACGAAGAAGTGACCCATACCTTTTACATGAACGATCTCAAGGTTTACGCTGATTCACGTCAGCGTCTAGGTGTAGCTATCCGGGTTGTCGAAGATATAAGCAGGGACATCTGCATGGAGTTCGGCCTCGACAAGTGCCGCTGTGTCCACCTGCTGAAGGGACAACTTACCGAATCCGGAGGCTACGAGGCTACTATGACGGCGAGTTTATACAAGACATGGTTCGTGACGAATCCTACAAATACCTTGGATTCCGACAGCTCACCGGGATTCGCCACTCCGACATCAAGACGGAGCTGCGAGACAAGTTCTTGAGTCGAGTGAACTGTGTCCTGAGGACTTTCCTCAACGTGGGGAACAAGGTACGCGCGATCAACACATTCGCGGTTCCCCTGCTGACCTTCAGTTTTGGTGTAGTCAAATGGAGCAAAACTGACCTAGAGGACCTTGAGAGGAGGATGAAGGAAACATTTAAAGAGGCCGGAATGCACCATCCTCAATCGGCACTGGATAGAGTTTCACTGCCACGCAAAGAAGGGGGACTTGGAATAGTCAGCATATCTGCACTGTGTGTTGCCCAGGTACGACAACTGCGCGAGTACTTCGCAGAACGCGCCAACCAAAACGCGCTATACCGGGCTGTCTGCGCCGCCGACAGAGGATACAGCGCTCTGCACTTGGCGCAAGCGGGGTACCAACTCAACTGCAATCTGCAGCTGCACCTGTCCTGGAAAATGACCGTTTCAAGCTGTACTGGGATCGCACTGTTCTGACCGACCTCACGATCCACCACAACCGCCCAGATATAATGGTTTACGACAAGAGCGACCGCAAAGTCACCATCATCGATGTCGCTATTCCATTGAACAAGAATCTTGAGGAGACCCACGGTCGCAAAATCTGCAAGTACCGACTATTGGCCGTGGAGCTCAAGGAACTGTGGGTGCTAAGGGAGGTCCCAAGAATTGTTCCAGTCGTTCTCTCTGGAACTGGAATTGTCCCGAACACTCTTCTGGAAGCGCTAAAGGTGTTGAACATGGAGAAGAAATTGGCCGGCATTCAAAAGTCGGTCATCCTTAGCACCTGCGCGGTTGTCCGACAAAATCTCGGTCAGGACTAAAACAGCACGAGCATGCAGATACGTGCATTCCGCAGAGCCTAGTCCCCCTTTGGAATTCAGAAGCCCGGAGGCAGGTGAAAATTCTGGCTAGGTTCGCCTAGTTAAGAAGTGAGATAAGTCTGCCAAAATAATTTTTTTCAACAACATTTTTTTTAACATTATCAAATAATTGTATAAATAACCTATACGAGTCATCCATACACCGGAAGATGGGTAATTTTACAAGAAAAAACTTTTTCTAACAACTTCTTCATGCTTTCTTTGAAAAAATTTCAATCAATACTAATTTTGTTTACAGTCAAGATAACGGTATAGTGTGTTCGACAATGTTTTAGTTCTCATTAAATTATGGACCTTTGTCGCAGACATCAACTTTTTTTTCTATCTTTGATAGAGTCTGGAATTCATAATGATTTTGTATGGAGACCCCTGAAAAAATAAGCTTCTACTCGTAACATTCATGTTTGTAAATGTTTGCCTTTTACATGTTCTTGGCATGTTTCCAATTAAAAAAAAGCGGGAAAACGATAATTCACACACAAAAATGTTGCAAGTGAAACATAGTAACATAGTAGTATCAAATTATCAAAGAAAAAATGAAAAAAAAAATGGTAAAAAAAATCTTTCTTTGTAAAATTGCCCTACTTCTGATGATGATGGATTATATTGATTGGCATGATCTACAAATTTTTTTCTTTTTGAAAACATGCCAAGAACATGTAAAACGCGAGAATTTGCACACAACATTGTTACGAGAAGAACATTAATTTTACAGGAATCTCCATACCAAATGCCGTATGTATCCGACAAAAGTTCATAATTTAATAAGATCTAAAACTTTGTCGAATACATTATATCGCTATGTTGACTTTAAACAAAATTAGGATTGGTTGTAATGAAAAAAAAAACTTGAAAAAGTTTTTTTTAAAGCGACTTTGCAAAAGTCGTTTAAAAAAAAAAATTTCTCTGTGGATCTTCTAATGTATGGATCCCTTGTTGGTTATTATATGGGTTATTGATATTTTTTTATTAGAAAAATATGTTTCAATTTTGGAATTTTTTTTCAGTATAATTTGAAAAATGTTTTTCATATTTTTTTCATGAAAATTTAAACTATTTATAATTTATATTTGTCCAAAAATCAGTAGGTCTTAGTTATAGGTTTTGAGCTAGAATTTTTTGGAAAAAAAATAGGAAAAAAAACTTTGGCACTTTTCAAAAAGTCAATTTTTGGAGGCTTGAAGATATGCAAAGTTACTTAAATGACGAATGTCTTTACACTTACAACTTTTCATTGCAATCGCAATTACTGCTGCCAATTGCCAGTCGAGTTGGTATGAAATTCGCCTGGTGCTAAAAATGGTTGATTTTGTGTCTACGAACTGTGATCTGCGGGCATCATTGATTGTTTGTTTGAAACTAATAAAGAACGAGGCAAGTTTGACGACGTGTTATCGAGCAGAATGCAGATGACCTTAAACTTTACACAATCTTGTTGTACCACAGAAGGTCTGAGCATAAATCCCTCAAAAACTACAATTATTCCGTTCACCAAAAAGAAAAAACTGCATCTGCAGTCTCTACATCTTGGGGGAGAGGAAATAAAAAGCAGCGCTTCAGTGAAATATCTAGGTGTAATCTTAGATCAGGGGTTCTCAAACTGTTTTGGGCAATAGACCCCTTTTCCAGAATTAAATCATACCTTAGACCCCCATAGCCAACTTTCTATGAAAATCCTATCTTTAGTTTTTTTCTAACTAATAATTAACAATTTGAAAACATTGCAGTTGGTTAAATGAATAAACTTGACATTATTTTCACACCGAGGCGATATGGCGTAGTGGTGCCATCCTCACCTCTCACGCAAAAGGCCATGAGTTCAATTCACACTCCCGACATTCTTCAAAAATATGGAAGTAATGTGATAAACCAGCCAAAAGTGTTGAAAGTCTCTATGATACAGAAAAATCTTGGCTCATTCCATGGAATGGATATAGTACTGGTTTATTATCCATTGAGGAATTTAAAAATTTCGAATATTTAAAAACATTTTAGTAAAATCTTTGTATAATGCGTCCAAGTGTGATAATATATGATCTGGAAGTTTTGTGATAATTTGGATAAATGCATAAACTCCGATTTGAAGTTTTGTCAGAAGGGCCATTGTTCATATTGTTTCAATCTAGTTGTAATCGTCACCCTGCAGCTAAAACACAAATTCAAAAAAGCTGAAAATCTTGCTATGCAAGAGGCTCGTGGTGGTCATCGAATTCCATCTCAAGTTTCCTGAAATAATAATAAAAAAATATTTTGTTACGCCATGCACATGGATGACCAAGCATTTTGTACATTCTTTCTCAATCACTTTATCAGCCATTCCATGTCAAACCGATATAGTGGTTTTCAGATTTTCGTGAAAAGTGGTAATTTTGTTCTTAATCGCAAGATATTAGATCCGTATTTTTTGTTTCTTTATTAGGGTGCCCATTTCCATATTAGGGCTGTCCAGAAAATCAACTTTTTCCGTTTTTTTTAAATGGCTTTTTTCGAAAATTCATAACTTTTGAACTACTAGACCGATTCAGACGATCGATGTATCAAATTAAAGCTAATTAGTTATCAAATTAAAGCTAATTATTACAGTTGCAAAAGCTTTGAATTTAGATTTTGTAATTATCGATTGTATTTGTTTTTTGTTGTTTTCATGGTCTCGGGATCAAGGGCGCTATATTTTTTATATTTTTTCTGGAAAGTTAAGGCTTTTTTTCATAACATATTTCGAAATCAGAGGGGCGTGACGATTACAACTTGATTGAAACAATATGAATAATATCGGCCCTTCTAACAAAACTTCAAATTTCAGCTGGAAAGAATTTCTACATTTTATGCATTTGTCCAAATTGAGCTTGAGCTTGAGCTTGGGTAGACTGTACAATTCGTAGTTGCTCTCCGTGATTGACCTGAACCAACCAAATTGCACAAAGAACACACAGAATGACGCTTGAGACTAGCAAATCATTCTCGGTGTGCAATTTTCGGTGATTCGAGCTTTCAATGATCAATAACGACGCCGGCCACGTCCTTACCATTTTATGCATTTGTCCAAATTATCACAAAAGCTTCAAGATCATGTTATATTACATTTGTCACTCACTTGGATGCTTTACACAAGGATTTTACTAAAATGTTTTTAAATATTCGAAGTTTTTAAATTCCTCAAAGGATAATAAATCAATGGATAATAAATAACTCGAAAGCCTACTGATTTCGAAATATGTTATGTAAAAAAATCTTAGCTTTCAAGAAAAAATATAAAAATATATAGCGCCCTCGGTCCCGAGACCACGAAAACAACAAAAAACAAATACAAGCAATAATTAAAAAATCAAAATACAAAATTTTTACAAGTCTAATATTTTTCCCTAGCTAATTGACTTTAATTTGGTGTGTTGATCATCAAAATCATTATAGAAGTTCAAAAGTTTGAATTTAAAAAAAACGATTTTTGGAAAAAATGAGAAAAAAAATATGTTTGAGGGCTAGTCACGGAAAAAGTCACCTTAAAAAAAATTAAAAAATACGGGTCTAATAGTTTGCGATAAAGAACAAAACTACCACTTTTCACGAAAATCTATATCGGTTTGGCATGGAATGTCTGTTATTCTAGTTCACTTCATTTAACTACGTAAATATCTTGTAATCTCTTGAATTAAATTAAAGTGAGTACATTATCATTCAAGCTCCAATGTATTGCAGAACACATATGAACTTGCAACCTAAGGGTAAGCTGGTTATACAGTAAAATTTCAGGAGCATGTTTGGACATGAATTTGATGATGACTTCTTTCGTGTTAAATCGCTGTTCACGTTTCTTTACTTGCCGAATTTTTCATTTTGTACTTTTGGTACTTTTTTATTTTCATCTTGTGCACACTCATCGTCTTGTTGAGATTTTAAAATGTGTATTTTCTACAAAGTTATTAGCCATTCTCAGGGTTACCACATATACAGAATATTCTGTATTTTACAGATTTTTTGCCAAATTACAGTCAAATTGCAGATTTTCTGCAAAGATACAGAATTTAAAGATATTTTTTTCAAATTCTGTCTACATTCTTACTAATTAACTTTGTTTTTTATCGTTGAGTCATGAAGATATGTACACTGATTTATAAAATGTTGACCCATATGAAATGCTACCTCACTTCTCCTTTCCTGCTAAGGATGTTTTTGGGACACTTTTTGATAATTCCACATTCATCAGCGGGCGTCGAGTGAATTTTCTCGCTTCATAATGCCAACAAAACAAAGTTCTGAAATCGGTTGGTTTCTACAATGATGGACTCTATTTTGAAAGCAAATAACTATGGATGAAATTGACGGATAATTTAAGAAAAGCAAAGTTCAACGAAACCATGTATAAACATCATACACTTTATTATGAGAAAACTTTTGTTATGATTTATTTTGTTGTATTTATACGACTTAAGCATAAATAAACCATAAATAAGAACAATAAATTCAAAATGAAAATAAACCTTTCTTTCCTTTTTTTCCGTTAGTTTTTTGATACATATGTTTTCTGTTAAAAATACAGAAATATAATTTTTTTCAGAAAATTTTACAGGATCAAATAAGGCAATCCTAGTCATCCTGATAACAGGATTTTTCACGTAACACAACCTATGGAGCATCTCAAATGTTTCAAATAAGAACTTGTGTTATTTTATAGGGGTCGATATTCAAACCCCGTCGACCCCCAAAATCAATTTTCGTTTCTGTCGACCCCTGGGAAACTGAAATCGACCCCTGGGGGTCGATATCGACCACTTTGAGAAACCCTGTCTTAGATGCTAAATTAAACTGGAACGCGCACTTAGATTCAATAATCAGCAAGGCCAACTCAGCTCTATGGGCATGCTCTAAAATGATAGGAAGAACATGGGGCCTTAAACTAAAAATGGTTATGTGGGTTTACACTGCAATTGTGCGGCCTAGGATAACTTATGCCTCACCTGTATGGTGGCCAAAGACTAAGGAGACTGTAGCTACAAAAAAGCTAAACAAACTCCAAAGACTAGCATGCGTTGCAATTTCTGGAGCAATGCGAAGTACACCCTCAAACGCATCGGATGCTATCCTTTACCTTGTACCTTTGAACCAATATGTTCAGCTAGAGGCTAAAAAAGCGCTCTAAAGCTTAAAAGATGGAAAAAAATACTAGACGAGGACAAAACTGGTCACTTGAGCATTTTGAATCTTTTACCCATTGGACCAGCCTCAGAGATGAATAATGATTGGATGGAACCTAGGACCAATTATGACATTCTATACAGAGTGATCGAACATTCTCGCTCAGTATGGGATGAAGGTGGTCCCAACGTTCGTAATAATTCAATCAAGTTCTACACTGATGGGTCGAAAATGGGAATCAGAACAGGTGCTGGAGTGTATGATCCCAGAACAAAAATCTTTGTGGCTATGGGAAACTGGCCAACAGTTTTTCAGGCAGAAGTAGCTGCAATAATAGAATGTCTAAATGTCTGCCTCAAAAGAAAGTATAGACATGCTAACATCTGCATATTCTCTGACAGTCAAGCGGCACTTCAAGCTCTAAATGCCTTCAAATGCTCTTCAAAAATTGTCTGGGAATGCATTTCCCTTTTACGGCAATTAAGTCAGATAAGTTCGGTACAATTGTACTGGATTCTTGGCCATTGCGGTATAGAGGGCAACGAGCGAGCAGATGAACTTGCCAGGAACGGCTCAAACTCACCATTCACTGGTCCAGAACCATTCTGTGGACTCTCCGACTGTGTGTTGAAAAGCGAGCTGAAAAAATGAGAAGACCGAGAAGTGACAGCCAATTGGATGGTTGCAAAACTTGAACAGGCGAAAAAATTTATTACGCCGAGTATTAAAATTATTCAACAGCTGCTAAGCCTTAATAAGAAAGACTTAAGCACATTCACTGGTCTTGTACCAGGACACTGCCCGAGTAAATACCATCTTAAGAACATAGGTTTAGCACAAGATGATATTTGTCGCTTTTGTAATGCCGAAAGCGAAACCTCGGAACATTTGCTCTGTAACTGCGGAGCTCTAACTAGACGCAGACTTCAAAACCTTGATAAAGCTATTCTGGAGCCCAAGGAAATTTGGTCTACGTCGCCGATCAGGATTATAAATTTTATCAAACAGATTATTCCTGATTGGCACCTATCACGCTATAGCTTTCAGTCCACTCCTTCATCAATAAGTAGTAGATAAGCTTAAAGTGTACTATAAAAAGCGGTATACCAAAATAGGGGAAAACAGGGGAAAAAAACTAATAAAGAAATCTGCTCCCGATTTGCAAGGAATGTGGGTGGAAGTGAAAAGTGTTTGAAGAATCCGAATTGCAAACTGTATCGGACGAAGACGATGACCAAACTCAACACCAACTCGGAGAACAAATCTATGTTGACCAATCAACCGATACCAAGAAAACCAACGAAATTTTGCTTACCAGGTATCTTTTTTCAGTTAGTCAGAGTATATTTCAAGAATCCTGCGTGCAAAAGATCATACATGCCTCATCGACTACAAGGCCAGATCCCATCGGAGAGTAGACAAAGTTAAAAGAAATAATTGATCAAATTGAACTACCGGAATATTGGTAAAGGCAACACAAAGGGCCTGATTCTCGAATACACTTCACGGTGGAAACGAAATAAACGGCACGCCATTGAACTACGTTTTACGAGTTAGTGAAGTGTCGAAGATAATAATGAGTTTTCAGGCAGAATGAGAACTTTATAAAAAATCATTAATGAGAATTAACTTCTTCGTATCAAACTGGTATTCAATGTGAGTGGAAAACTTTGTTTTCTTCATGTGATATAATAATATCATCCAAAAATTTCATCTGAAGATAATTTGATATTATAATGATAAGTTTAGTGGGAAACTAATCTCGAATCCAGATGTCGACACCGTACCGTTGTCATCGCGGATACGTTTCATTCCGTTTCCACCGTGAAGTGTATTCGTAGTGTATTCGATAATGAACCCCAAAGTGATTTTTCCTGATGACAAAACCCCGACACACCGAGCAAGACCGGCCAGGGAAACAGTTGAGCTGCGCAATTGGCATCAACAAGCGCATGCAGCTTATACACCAGACTTGGTTCCTTCCGATTGCCATTTGTTTTCATTACATCATCGATGGGACAAACACTCGCTGAGCATTGAATTATGTAATAATTCAAGAAATGGCCTGGAAGCAAGGAAAATGTGCAGCTTTCAATGGCCATTACTTTGAATAAAATATTTTAGATCATTCAAGAACAATAAACGTATTTTGAATTAAAAAAAAAAGAATTCGCAAAAGAAATTATTTAAAATATCCAGGTTCAAAAAATTGATACAGAATTATGACTATTTTGCGAAAATAATTAATATTTTTATACTTCTATTGTTTTCACGATTCATATCAAATCACAAGAAATAATTTTTTAAAAATATAAGAAATTGTGTTATGCATGAATACATACATATAATAGATAAAAACATACACAAACATACAAACATATCACAACACCATGTTCATGAATTATGCGAAACAAAAACAAGCCATGAATATGATTATAATTTGATTAGTGAGAATCCGCTCTCTATCCCATTTTTCGTTACCAAAATCCGCTCCCATTAGTTTCACATTGATAGTGTTTGACTCATCTGAGTCGGTCGTCCCTCGAAATTATTATCAGTGACACCATTAATAAGAAGTCGATCGTACAGAATGCTGCTAAAGTTAAAACACTCACTACTGATTTTGCTCTTACAATGCGCGATAAACAGCGGAAATATCAACACTTCTGGATTCGGATACGAGCTTACGATGAGCCGGCTGGATACTGTCAATGTCAAGTGAGTGGTATTTGAATTATTGAACATGTTACATAACTTAGTATAATGCATCTCATCCAGCCTCCAGAGAGAACATCTTCGCTCTAAGCAATATTTTCAGACACTCAGATCGGAGATTGAAGATCTTCAGCGAACCGTGTCGAATACCGAAACATTGGTCACCCATCAAGTTGGTCGCGTGGTTGATCTTGAATTGCAACTGAAAAAACTAACCCAGCTGATCGAATCCGTCGATGAGATTCCTCGCATCCGAAGTGAGCTGCAAATGATTTCATTGAATGTTTCACGATTATTAGCGGACTCCAGGTTTGCAATACACTCATCACTGATCACCGTCAACTAACACGCTCCTATTTTGTAGCAAAATACAACGTGTGCAGCAAACGCTGCCCACCACGGAGATGTTGAACGATTTCATCCTGCAGTTGGTAGCAAACCCGTTGAACGTGACTGGAACCGCGCTTCTGGAGTCTAGGAATTTACCGCGCACCTGTGCGGATGTATCGGATCGTCGATCCGGTGTTCATCGACTACACCCGCAGCCTGATTTTAAGAGTTCCTTTGAAGTGTACTGCGATCAGGACTATGAAGATGGCGGATGGATGGTGATTCAAAATCGTTACGATGGATCGGTGCATTTCTACCGGGGTTGGAATGATTACGAAAACGGTTTCGGCGAATTGCTAGGGGAGTTCTGGATAGGATTGAAGAGGATCCACGAGCTAACTTATTCGAAACCTCACGAACTGCATATTGTGATGGAGGATTTCGAAGGGAACAGCGCGGTCGCTAAATATTCTCACATATTGGTGGCTGGGCCGGAGGAGAAATACGAGCTGAAGAGTTTAGGCAGTTACAGTGGAACAGCTGGGGATTCGCTAGCGTATGCCGTCAAGCTAAAGTTCTCTACGTTGGATTCTGATAACGATACGAATTCTGGGGAAAATTGTGCAGTGCGCTATCAGGGTGGGTGGTGGTATGGCTCTTGTCATGACAGGTAACGCTGTTTTTTTTTGTGAATGCGTGAACGATTCAGATGATGTTTCTTTCAGCAACCTGAATGGATTGTACATGAAGGGTAAAGTGGACGTCTTCGCAACCATGATGTGCTGGAAGGCGTTCAAAGGTTATAACTATGGCTTGAAACGTTCCCGAATGATGATCCGAGTAAAGAAATGAGATGACATGAAATAGCTTATATAAATAGTTGACGTTCAAGATATATTTCTACCGTTCTCCAAATTAAAGAACGAAGATTTTTTTTTTCATATAAACCACGCTTCTATTAAAGATCTCTATCTCGTTTGTCATTGGTTTTACATTTATTATTTAAAGTATAATATAGAACAATTCCACCACAAATCAGAAAATTTTCACCCGATTTTATTTGATGGAAGCCACCGTAAAATTTCGTTTTTCATTACCATTTTACCAGTGATATTGTTTATTCAATATACGATTCAAACACATTAATTATACTCGGTAATGATGCCTCGTGAATATTCCAGTCTCATCAGCTGCAGATCATGTCGCTTTGGAGTCTTCAGTGTCTGGTTTTGTCCTCACGAGATAATTCACCATGATTTGTTGCGTTTGAAGTTATGATAAAGAATTCCAGTCACTGTGCAATATAGAGTTTCCTTTCGCTTGAGTCCTTTGATTAGCTGACACCTTCTGCATTATGAATCTTCACGAATTTCTAATATTAATATCTCATCTACTTACATTATTGACTTAGAAAAACTTTATGAAACAGATACAGCAATAGACTAGTGTTTCTCTGAGAGATCAAGTTGGCAAATTTACAAGTTCATCGTATAATTAATTTATAACTTACAACTTACCGTTGGCATGATAATTATTACTGGCAGGCAACGCTGTTAGCCTTGTGCAGCTTCTTTATAGTGGTGATAATATTTCAACAGTATAATTCGGCCATCTTGGACTTTGTAAATATGACATAGAGTTAATTTCATCATGAATTAAATCAGTAGCTTTGTGGTTTCTGTAGTGCTGTGCCATCAAAAAACAAGCAGGTAACGTAGCGGCGAGACACAATTCGTCTATCTCCTCGTTATAGAAGTGAAAGAATTTACTTTCAATTTGAAGCCTGTCTAATCTATTCTATTCAAGTACCGCTCTAGTCAGCGAGTTAAATTAAAATTGGCTTTTCGATGGCTACGAGAAGATTACGAAAAATGCATGCATCAGGGCCACGAATTTCTACTAAACAGTAACCAAGTATTGTACGAAACGTCTACCCTTGTCCACAGCGAGGAAACTTTTCCTGCTATTCAGATACTTTTCATTCCGCAGCTCTAGATTGGTTGCCAATCAAAGAACTTTTCGGGAAATTCGACCTCTTTTTTATTTTGCAGTCTTCCGGGACATCTGCGGATCGAACTAAAATTCTTGAATAGTCATGATTAACACAAATGCTACTTTGATTTGTTCTCTGTGTAATTTAGTAAAGTTTTAATCATTTTATTATTAACTTTATTGCTTTAATCATCTTTACTCAACTTTGACCGATCGTTGCTTTGCTACGTTGAGACGGCAAAAATTTCTCTGAGAACGTTAGTGTCATTCAAGAAGCCTTTAAGCTATGATTTTTCGTCATAAAAGGTCGATGATTGTTCATAGGCTTTATAAAAATACAGTAGCTGTTAGAATAGGAGTAATTAGTGTGAAAATGATAGCATGAGTACCCTAGAGTGCATTTATAAAAATCTGAAAAAAAATAAAAGGGGCGGGGCAGTGGCTGGTTAATTTGGAGAGGAATAGCTATGCTAATTTTGAATCTGTATTGTTTTTGTTCAGTACAGCGCTGCCCAGTGGTCGGTACTGGAATCTCGGACAGCAGTTTATTTACGATGGATTTCTCTTAAAATTATGCGCAAAAAAAACGTCGTATTTTTAATGCTTAATAAAAGAAAAAAAAGTGTTTGCGCATTGATCTTTTATCATTGAGCGTTGAGCGTTGAGTGATGAGCGGTGAATGTTCTGTAGAGTGCCAATGAAAATGGCCATTTCTATTTTTCAAAGCAAGTTCGAAATTTGAAAATTCGATGGTCACTTTTTTCCCATACATCCATTGGCACTCTAATGTTTAGCATCGAGAGTTGTTCATTGACATTGTCCGTTTCCGTTTCCTCAACTAACTCAACTTTTCTGTCTAACTAAACTCCCCAAACTTCATTTCCGATCTATTAGTGCCGTTTCGGATCAGGGCCACCTTCCCCTTTGCATAAAAGTTATGAAAATAAAAAGTCAAACATACCAGAATCGCAAAGAAGTTGAAAATGACCAAAAATCTACGTTTCAAGGAATGGAATGTTTGTGGGTTTCCTGGAAGGTTAAATCAATGCGTCAAAGTAGTATAGTGAACCGGAAATTGCATCGGAATGTCATGAAGAATTCCAAAGCGAATTCAGAACTTTCGGGAGTGGATGTAGTCCACAAAATTCGGTGTTGTTCGCAGTACAGTTCGGAATATATGCAGCTAGGAAGGTTTCTTCAAGTATCGGACTATTGAGAAACCAAGCAGTGTGAGCAAAACATTACGGCATATTGCGGATTTGAAAGCGAACAGGTATTGACCATACTCAACGGATGCATTCTCATGAGCGATGAAACATATCATAAATTGGACTTAAATTGAAGCTTCCGGGATAGACGATCTATGTAGCTAGGGTGCGCGGAGATGTTCCCAAGGAATATAAATTTATTTTATTTTATTCTAATTTAATTTGTTTTAGTTTATAAAATCGAAAACATAACAATACATTTTTTCTGTACTATACTCTATATTTATTTATTTTTTTGATGATCTCACGAATCTTCAAAAGATATGACATTGACATATGACATATTGACCAAAAGATGACTTCTTTGTAAACATCAAATGTTGGAATCAATTTTCGCAAAACAAAAAAATCAGGCATTCGAGGTAGCACGCAAACCTTGTGTTGACCCTTTCATACCAGATGATTGCAAAACATCCCAAAGTATGTTAAAGAATGTCATTCAGAATCTTCGTCGGAGGGAAAGAAAAGTAGCATAACGGGTAACCTGGTCTGACAAATCCTGAGAACACTATACTGATGGGTGTTGATGCCGTAAAAGACCAATCACCACCGCGTAGCATTTCCAAAGTCAAGAGTGTCTCTCGATTGGCAGGAAAAAAGAATGAATTTCCTGGGATGTCGTATACTGCAACATCCAATAGGTGTCACATCCAGATAGGTGTACGCAGAAGCGTTCATCAACTATTATCGAACCCAATTCATGATTGATGAGATTTTTGCGTCAAACGATTTCGGCACTCCACAACAATTTTTTACATTAAACAAAAAAATATATATCGAGAAATTTACTATCGAACAATTAAAACATCTCAACTGTTATACAAACGGAAAAACCTCGTTCTGATTGATTGAAATCGAACATACAAGCTTCCTCTTGTACTCACAATTGTCACAATTATTGCTCAGTAAATTTTCTGATAGATTTACAAAAGTTTTGCTTCAATCATTTTGGGCACTCCATAACAATTCATTACTCATTACTCGCGGTCGACTCGAGTTTAGAAGGGTGACATATTTTCATTAGGAAAAGGATGGGATGTAAGGAGATTGTAACAATGTTCACACTCATACTCACATTCTCATTCACATTCACATTCACACTTCACACTCAGTTCTTAACAACTATCATTACATCTAATATGTATTACAATTCAACTTATCCTAATGGAAGGGAACCGATAGCTCGCAAAAGACGAAAAGGAAGGGTAAAGGGTTAAAGAACAATCACACTCGAAGATCGATAGTTTTAAGGAAAACATATATTTGGACCATGTAATCAAGATCCAGCCGAGCCAACACATCTCTCACCGGCATATTGGGCTGCCTTCCTCTGGCCCGAAGAGATTTTTCTAAATTCGATCTGGCAACAACATACCCCTCGCACGACCAAACAACGTGTTCGATGTCGTGGTAAACTTGGCCACAAACACAGATGTTGCTGTCGGCAAGATTAATACGAAAGAGTAGCGCATCTAACGAACAGTGATTGGACATGAGTCTAGAGAAGGTGCGAATAAAGTCCCGACTCAAGTCCAGACTTTTGAACCATGGTTTAAGGCTAACCTTAGGGATAATCGAGTGAAACCACCGACCCAATTCATCTTCGTTCCACTTGCGTTGCCAGTTAACGATTGTATTTTTACGGACTAAAGAATAAAATTCATTGAAGGCGTTTTGACGCTGATAAATGTCGCCTTCAATCGCACCCACCTTTGCTAATGAGTCAGCCCTCTCATTACCCAGAATTGAGCAATGTGATGGGACCCAAACAAGGGTGATGACATAACAGCGTCTGGATAAAGCACTCAAAATTTCTCGTATTCTCTCAAGGAAGTACGGCGAGTGCTTTTCCGGCCTCACTGAACGGATAGCTTCGACAGAGCTAAGACTATCCGTTACAATGTAATAGTGTTCAACAGGTCGTGAGGCGACGCTGTCCAGCGCCCAGTATATCGCTGCCAATTCAGCAATATATACTGAGCAAGGATACTAAAGACTGTGTGAGGTGCTAAAAAATTCGTTGAACACTCCAAATCCTGTGGACTCGTTTATAGTGGACCCATCAGTAAAGTACATATTATCACAATTGATACGCCCATACTTTGCATTGAAGATCGTAGGAACGATCCCCGATAGAAGGTAATCTCGAATATCATGGATTTTCTCCTTCATGAACAGATCAAAATGCACAGAGGAATTGATGTAGTCAGGGAAACAAACACGGTTGGGAATATACGAAGAAGGATCAACCTGCATGGAGATGAATTCATGATATGAGCTCATAAATCCAGAATGAAAATTTAGCTCGCTCAGTTGCTCAAAATTTCCGATCACCAATGGGTTCATAACCTTACACCGGATAAGGAACCGAAGAGATAATAAATTGAAGCGATCTTTTAGTGGGAGTACGCCTGCCAAAACCTCGAGGCTCATGGTATGCGTTGAGGGCATACATCCCAACGCAATACGGAGACAAAGATACTGAATTCGCTCGAGTTTAATGAGGTGTGTTTTGGCAGCTGATTGAAAACAGAAACTGCCATACTCCATCACTGAGAGAATAGTTGTTCGATACAACATTATAAGATCTTCTGGATGGGCTCCCCACCAGGTGCCGGTAATTGTACGGAGAAAGTTTATTCTTTGTTGGCATTTTTTACTCAAATACCTAATATGGGCCCCCCAAGTACATTTGGAGTCGAACCAGACCCCAAGATACTTGAATGACATAGCATGAGTGATCGGTTTACCCAAAAGTTGAAGCTTTGGTTTTGCTGGTCTATGCTTCCTAGAAAAAACCACCATCTCTGTTTTCTCCGTGGAGAATTCGATCCCTAGCCCAATGGCCCAGGTTGAAAAATTGTTCAAAGTATCTTGTAAGGGTCCTTGCAGGTCGGATTCGTTTGATCCTACGACAGACACCACTCCATCATCTGCAAGTTGTCTTAGGCTGCAATTTTGTGTAAGGCAATTGTCGATGTCGCTTACATTGAAGTTGTACAAAAGGGGGCTTAAACATGAGCCCTGGGGGAGTCCCATGTAGGAGACCCGGCTTACTGTCGAATCTCCATGAGAAAAGTTCAAATGTTTCTCACAAAGCAAGTTATATAACATATTATTCAATAGAGGCGACAGACCCCGGGAGTGTAATTTGTCTGACAAAACCTCTATTGAAACTGAATCAAAGGCCCCCTTTATGTCCAAGAATACTGAAGCCATTTGTTTTTTTTCGGCGTAAACCATTTGAATTTCCGAAGAAATCAACGCAAGACAATCATACGTCCCCTTGCCCCTGCGGAACTCATATTGTGTATCTGAGAGTAGGCCATTCGTTTCAACCCATCGTTCAAGGCGAAACAAGATCATTTTCTCCAACAATTTCCGAATACAAGACAGCATTGCTATTGGGCGGTACGAATTGAAGTCGGACGCGGGCTTTCCGGGTTTTTGAATAGCTATAACTCGTACTTGTCTCCAATCATCTGGAACAATATTATGCTCCATAAACCGATTGAATAAATTCAACAACCGATGTTTTGCCACATCTGGGAGGTTTTTCAACAAGTTGAAATTAATTCTATCCGATCCCGGAGCAGAATTGTTACATGAAAGGAGAGCAAGAGAGAATTCTACCATCGAAAACACGGAATCAAGATCGCACCTATCTTGTGAAATATCTCGAACAATTTTTTGTACAGGAACGGAATCGGGACATACCTTCCGTGCAAAATTTAAAATCCATCGATGTGAATATTCCTCGCTTTCATTCGTTGAAGAGCGATTTCTCATGTTTCGAGCCACTTTCCATAATTTTTTCATTGACGTTTTTCGTGACAGACCTCCCACGAAATTTCGCCAATAAGCACGTTTTTTCCCTATGATCAAGTTTTTAAATTGATTTTCAAGGGATAAATACGTTTGAAAATTCTCCATGGTTCCACTTTTCCGAAAAGCTTTAAATGCATTCGATTTATCCTGATAAAGCTTGGAACATTGGCTATCCCACCATGGATTGGGAGGCCTTCGACGAATAGTGGAACCTGGGATGGGTTTCGTTTGAGCGCGAACCGCGCTGTCATAGATCAAACGAGAAAGGAAGTTATACTCCTCCAATGGAGGTGAACCATCTATGGAATTGATGGCTAGAGCAATCGCGTCCGCATATTTTTTCCAGTCAAGGTGTCTTGTGAGGTCATATGCCATGTTTATAGATTCAGAAGTATTCGACCCAATGGTGATGGAAATTTTGATTGGCAAGTGATCACTACCGTTGGGATCCTGGATTACACTTGCAATCTAACGATAGAGAATTCGAGCAAAGCGAGAGGTCAAGAGCACCTGTTTCCCCAGTGTTCAAAACGGTCATATTGAAGCTGTTACAAAGGTCATATATCAACGATGAACGATTGTCGTCGTACTGTTCCCCCCAGGCAGTTCCGTGAGAGTTGAAGTCTCCCAAGATCAATCGTGGCTCAGGAAGGAGTGAGCATATGTCAACAAGTTGCTTGCGGCTAACCGCAGCTCTCGGAGGCCAATACAAGCTGTCTATACAAAGGTCTTTGCCTCTGATGTTTGCATGACAAGCAACAGCTTCGATCCCTCCAATAGGTGGAAGGTCAATTCGAAAAAATGAGTGGCACTTATTGATCCCCAATAGTACCCCTCCATATCTGTCATTGCGGTCCAAGCGTATTATATTAAAATCGTGGAAAGAGAGATCATTGAGTTACAGTGAAAATGAATAATATTATATATTTTATGAAACTACAGACTTCAAAACCAAGGTGCCTAGAGAAATCGGAATTACAAATACATGAAAGTAGGGGGAGCTTTTGTTCCCACCGAAATATGTTCCCTAACACAGATGGAGATGAGCAAAACGGTTCACTTGAATGAACCGTTCAGTGATCAACCGTTCACTTATGTGAACTAGTTCTTTTCAGCAGTTCACTCACTCTGTCGTACAGTAGAGGGATAAGTCAAGGCAAGTATAAAAAAGTGTGGGATGTTATATAGGACTGTTCTGTTCATCCATTAAATGCTGTCTGTTAGCAAATAATTCGTCCGAATTCCGACCAAATAACTTAGCACAATAGAAAATTTTGTTTTTTTTTGAGTCTGTACTCATTTCACTTCGGCATCTTCTGTCGTGATACGCATCTTCCAACGACTAATCACCATCCTTTTGTCATCATCACTCGGTTATAAACACTGGTGGAGTGAACAAACCATACCCAACAACCAAACAAACCGGCCTTTTTCAGGGCCACCAAACCATGTTCAAAGAGTTTAACTATATAATTCTTCAATCATATCCAAAATCAACGAACAACAGATAGCCTAACGAAATCCAACGTCAACTATGCGGTCGTGTCTCGAACACAACCCTCCTGTGACTTTTTTGAATAGAACCCGAATTTTGATAGAATACAACAATTGATGTTTTTATTTGGAATAAATGGGAGTGCGGGTGAAATCGACACCTTTAAAGAAGAGAATGAAAACTTGTAAACAATCATTTCAAAGTATTTAGTGGCTACCTATATACTATGTGGACACTGTGGAGGGGAGAAGGGGGATAGTTGCAAATTGTATGTAATTGGATTGCTCAGATTTTGAATGATAAAATAGCAAACAAATTTATGTATTTCAACTGCAAGAAAAAGTTATTCATTGATGGCTTATTGATCCCCACAACTCTCACTGCTGATGCAGTGTAATGTTTGCGAGCCATTCGTTTCGGATTCCGGACTAGAAATCTCAGCCAACAATTATGTTTTTTATAATGAAATGATGTTTCACGTATTTTTTATCTGGAAAACTCAAAAGCCAGACTGTTCTCAAGATCAAACAGGTGATGGATAAATTCCTGTGCCTGGTCAGGTGTACACATGAGAGTTTTGTTCTCAGCTAAGGTGCCATTAACGAACCATGAGCTCTGTCAGGTTTTTTTTTGTTGACATGTCCGGTTCAACGTTGGTTTTGGCTGTTTTATCAGTTTGTATCATTCTCTCAGTCCTAGCCATCATTGTTTTGTTGAAATTTTAGAAAACTGGGTAAAAATGTCACTTCATTCTACGATATTATTGATTTTATATTGAGACAACTTTCTGATGAACCGCACCTCATCGAGAAAATGTCATAAATTATGTCACACCTTCTTACATTTGATGTACTAAAATAACTCTAACAATGTACGCTGAACCTTCAAGAACCCGAGATCAATACCTATTTTATTTTTTTGTATATTTCGAGTATCAATGGAGATTTATTCGCAATTCAATGAGAGCTTCGTTGAACCAAGGATGAAGAATATAGGAAAAAGTGTATAGGAAAAAGATGATCTAGTAGTGTGATGGATTAAAAATTACAAACGTCTGATATTAGAACAACTTCTAGGGGCATCCAACGCAGAATATTATTAAAACATCGTAGGTATTCTGAAATAGTTATCTACTAATTTATACGAAATGATTTTATAATATTTATCCCAATAAAAACTAATCTGTTATATCAACCATACTCCCGCTTGATAATTCTTGTATCGAAGCTTGGATGAAGTAGTGCTCGGATGTTGAGAAATGACGTAATGTGTTCAGCTGGGGGTAAAACTAATTGCCGCTCTTCACAAACATAAGTAAGTTGTTCAGTTTTCAGTTATATAATGAAAGCTGTTTTGTAATTTTATATCGAAGATTATTGTTCACCTTCGGAAACATTCTTCAACCATTATCGAATGACGTTTAACAATCACGAAACATAAGGAAATAATGTTTCACTTCACAGCTGTTGGGGGGTAAATTAGATTTTGCGGTTTTTGGCTATTTATAAATTCTTTCCAATATGTTCCAAGAAAATGGGAAAAAAATATATTTTCAATGGATTGCTGGAAAATGAACATGAATTGAATGGTGCTGAAGTACGAGTTTGAGGATACTATATTAACACATCCAAGGTTTCACCTATGAGATAATGATAATGACAATAAACCGCCATCGAACAAAACCGTGTCAAAAAATGCTGGAAGCATGCTAGGCCCGACGCAGCGTCCTCGCTAGTATCCATGTGCGGGGTGACATTTGTGGAAACTTCTCGTGACACAAGGCGTGTTCCAGATAGCTCAAACCAATGATGGCAGCCATCTGATCATTCCGTCAAAACCTGATGAGCAGTTGTTACTCAGCAACAACAAGAAAAAAAACAAGCGTAAGGTTGGGCGGGGGTGGTGATTGTAGGAAACTTATGCAAAAATCATGTGCATCTATATAACGGGGCTACTTCACATTGGGTCGATTATTTACAAGAAATGTTCGCGCGATGGGTGGTCCCCGTTTGCATCTTCGTTTGTAAGCTTTCATATAAAAGTGAATGCTGTCACGGGTTCAATCCACAGTTCCGTTCGTTCATCTGTTCAAGCACTCACACAGGAAACAACGGTTAAACGGTGTGTATATCCTTTTTTCCGGATTAGCAACAAGTGAGGGAGGAGTTGAACGAGTGGAAGAATTTTGTTCTCGATTGTTTTGGTTTTATGTTCCTGTTCGAAAAATTGGCGATTCAGTGCTAGTGAAAAAAAAATTAAATGGTGTTGCGGTTTTGTGTCGTCTATTAAGTACTAATGGGAAGAGTGTGGGGAGTTTCACTAAAATACTAAAGTAAATTATCATTATGTCATGTTGACATTGCAGAAACAAGAGATTGTTCTACAGTAGTGTATAACTGAAAGATACTGTCAGCGGAAAATATATTAGGTGTACAGGGCGAGCAAACTATACGTGATTGGGTTTGTTTTAAACTTAACGATTTGTATATTGTATGATGATGTATTTATAGAAAACGTAGGTATTGTTCATCAGCATTGATCGTGATGTTTTACCTTCCACGCATATCTCCAACATTAACGAGAAATGCCAGTTCCTCTATGGACATACAATTTCCCATATTTTAGAAAACAACGTTTCATGGTTGCTTTGTATTAAAAAAAAATCATTAAAGTCATGATTTTAATTGTTATGCTTTCTAACAAGTTTGGAGTAACAGTCAATGATTGATTTTTTGTGGTCTCTTTGATCGATGATGTTTGCAACAACAGTTTTTGAATAACATTCCCATTTCTTCATTGATACCAATACAGGAAATGTCTTTTTTGTGACTCTCATTTGGCAGAGTTTGAACATAACCTGCTATAAGTTTGTTAACAGTTCTCAATTTTATATCTGTTTATAATGAATTTCATGCCTACTCTGCTGGACATTGGTACATATATCTCAGTTTACAGTAAAACGTTATGGGTATAATGACATAATTAACTTTGCATACTTTGAATATTTAAAAACGAATCAGACTACCTTTTGAAAAGGGCCAAAGTTTTTTTTTACAATTTTTTACAAAACTTGTAACTCCAACACTATAGTACTTACAAAATTTTGGTCAAAGAATGAAATGTAGGAAATTTTTGAAATTTAAAAAAATATTTCAAAATTTGATTTGTTTTAGAAATTACACAAAAAAAATATTTTAAAAATTGAAATTCATTTTTCTCAAAAACATTTTTTTTAATTCTCAAAAAAATCTATGAATAGCCCTTATAATTTCCAACAAGTCATCCATACATCGGGGAATGACCACTTTTGCAGGGAAACAAGTTTTTCTAACAACAACTTATCCTAATTATGTTTGAAGTCAAGATATCGATATATCGTATTCGACAAAGTTTATATCTTATGAAAATATAAACATTTGTCGAAGACGTCGACTTTCTATCTTTTATAGTTTCTGGAATATATGGCATTTTTGTATGGAGAAGTTTCTGAAAAAATAATGCTTGACTCGTAACACTTTTGTGTGTAAATTACCGCGATTGACATATTCTGCAAACTTTTTTCTATTTAGCAACGCGTCAAGAATATGTTGTTTAAAGTTAAAAGTTCATATTTTAGTAAGATCTAAAACTTTGTCGACTTGATGAAAATTGTCAGGGCTACTTATATATTTTTATGTGAATTTCATAAAATACATTTTTGAGAATAATAATTTTTTTTAAACTATTTTTTTCAATGTTTTTTTAAATTATTTTTTTATTTTTTTCATGAAAATTGAAACAATACATTTCATTGAATATTTCAAGTATAGTACCCATAACGTTGCTTTGCCAACTCCAAAGACGAGGTGGCATGAAGTTCGTCTTATGTGTTATGCCATTTTTACAATGGATAAATACATTAAAGTATCTATCTTGAAAAAGAAAATGACAATTTGCATCTCGAAAAGTTCTATATCCCAAGTCTATTATTGAGAAGGATCGAAGGAGAAGGAAGATTTCAAAAACCATCTTACAACACTGTATTCACCTACTCCAACTAGTTTTTTCACCTTCCAAAATTGAAATCCCCACTTTGAGGCACTCATTCCCATCCAGGCGTTTAAGAGAAATAAAAAAAAATGTTGAAAAATGTTCTTGATTACAGTAGGTTGAGAGTATTGAAGTAAAAGTGATTAAATAAGTTCGTAATTATACATTAGATTGAAAGTTTTTCAACTTGAAGCAAACATGTCGAATGGAATAGAATTTCATCAACTTTCAATCATTAAAACGAGACCACCCAAATAGAACACCCTTGTTTTGCTTATAATCATAATACGTGCTGTTTCCTAAAACATGCAATTACACTTGACAAAACAGCGGGAGTGAAAATCCCACATCCGTACACTTCGATGATGGCAAGCAACTTGTTTCCCCCAAGATATATTGAGAAAATATAATTACTTTCATAGTACTGGCAGGGAAAGAAACACATCTCTACTAGTTACAGCCTTTCAAGTGCTCAGCGAAGGATTCCAATGCAATTACTCACGCGTAATACAATCCTCATAATAGTTTTAAAATGTGCATTTGTTTTGATATTCAATTGCAGCCTACCGCGTCTGCTCAGCTTCAATTTTATTCAGGCCATAAGAAAACAATGAACACAACCATCTCCCCAGCCCTTCTCGCCCTACTGGTGACCATACTATACATGGTCCATGTGATAGACGGTGGTCCCGTGGACAGGGTATGTACAATACGTGATTTTTCCCCAGACCAACTCAGGCTGACTCACCCGTTGTCGTTTTTTTTTCTGTATGCAGGAGCCACGTGCCTACAAACAGTACTCCAACGAACCCCCGGCGAAGCGACCGTTTTGCAACGCCTTCACCGGTTGCGGCAAGAAGCGATCCGTCGTGTCGGTAACGCCGGTATCGATGATGCACCGCCACGCCATCACATCGGAACAGAACCGTCCCAAGGTTACGGAAGGATACGACCCGAACGAGGACTCGCTGGCGAATCTGCTCGATCTGAACACGGAACCGGCCGTCGAGGATCTGATGAGACAGATCATGTCCGAGGCGAAGCTGTGGGAAGCCATCCAGGAAGCGAACCGGGAAATTTATCTGCAAAAGCAGGGTCAGAAATCGGCCGGAGACTCGTTTCCGGTTTCGTTCAGCACGCAGTGAATCATAATAATGGCACCACCGATTTGTTACAATTGTTTAAGTTTCTTCTACGCTACTGTTTACTAAAATATCTCTCTACGGACTATACAATACATTTGCATAAAGACTTCAGATAAAAGGGAAAACGATTGCTGTCCAGAAATAATCTCTTGCTCCAGTGAATTTTCAAGTCAACACAAATGAATATTTTGGTTACGTTTAAAATAAGTATTAACATTGTAAATACTTGAAGGCGGTCAGGCTTTCCACATTTATATCACGATTGTTAAAATAAAGAAAAATATTACGAACAGAAGAGATTTTTCGTTCTGAAGATTCCGAAAATCTGATGACATTACTTCATATCAGTTCTATGTTCTGAACGGGTCCCAATCGCGAGAGATTATAGTTTTGCGTCGATTATGTTTATTGGATTGAACTGATTCAGTTACATTATTTCATATGTAACAGGCGTATAAATATTAAAACTGATAAAAATGCACGAGTTGATTGTTCATAATGGTTTAAGATATTTTATTCAAAGTAATGGCCATTGGAAGCTGCACATTTTTCCTATAATTCAGATAATTTATGAATAACCCCTAAAAAGTCATCGAGTCATTCGCACATTTTCTTAACAATTGAAGTGAGAGTAAAACTCATCGATAAAACAAAGATAATGGAGCTAAGTCTGGTGAATCAGGCACATGCGTTAGATGAATCCAATTGAGCAGCTCAGCCGCTCCCTGGCTAGTCTTACTCGTTGTGAAGGGGTATTGTCATCGAGAAAAAATCGCTTTGTGTGACATTCTCTGATTTTCCTGCCGTGTTTTGCGGCTGAGCACAGTTCAATGCGATGAATTGTTCTCGGTACTGTTCACTATTAACAGTCTTCGCCTAATAATGTTGGCAATTCGACGTCTTATAACACGTTTGGTGGTGCATGAGACTTCTGATGTTTTGATTTGACAGATGTCAAGAAGTAAAACATTACAATCGATATGTTTTCTAAACTCTCACATCTCACAGCTGGTGTGTTGGAATTGAATCGTAGCTGGGTCGCAATAGATGTGCGCTACCGAGTTTATTTTCTTTCTTTAACTTTTGATCGAAAACATAGGTCTACAATTTACAGATTTGCTCTTGTCGATGCGCTGAACCTGAAAATGACTCCCTCCCTGTAATCTTGAATGATGTTTTCGGGTTTTGGATTAATTTGGATTAATTTTTATATGCTTTATATCCTTTTTTATTTGGAATGAGCTCATTGAACACACTAAAATCGATTCTTCCCTCTGGTTTCAGGTTTCTCTCGTATACGCTCATTAGTAACATCTGGTAGGTCTCTCTGTAGCATCCTGAATATTTTCAGGAAGGTCAATGTGAGGTTGTAGGAAATGCACTTTTGAATTCATTAAATTCTTGAATAGTTTTCAGAATCCGTACGACGATCTTTTTGTATACAGGATCTTCATTGTTGTTATTCATCTTCATCTGAGAAAATTATTTTGGTTTTTTTGAAAATAGAAATTTTCATGAAAAATTTCAAATCTGGCTCTGGCATACGATTTTATATTCTTAGGGTGCTCATACACTGTTTGACCGAAGCCAAATATTTGACTCTTTTTGACAGATAAATTTTGTCCAACGTGTACTGATCAAATATATTCTACACAAAACACGACAAGCAAATATTCAATTATTGGATGTCTAAAATATTTTTTCAGTCTGTTCTTCGAACCTGTCGGTATATGGTTAGGTTACCTTGAATATTTCAGTTGATTTTTTCCATGTTCGGTGTTTGATATTGTTTACTACTGTTGAAAATTGAAGAGTGGCAAACAAAATAGTGTTTGTACAAATATCAAATCAAACCTTATCTGTCAAAAAATATCTAATATTTGACCTCCGGGCAAACAGTGTACGGCCACCTTTAGTTTTAAGAGCAGGGATTGATAATGACTGATGGTGACTGATTGACGATTACTAATAAGTTTCAAATATATGGTACTTCTCAAAACACTACACATATACATATATTTGAATTATAATATAATTGTCTTCAAAAACAATGTTAGTGTAAGTTTGTTAACTTTGTTAATGTTTGTTAACTATGCGATGCGATGCGATGCGATGCGATGCGATGCGATGCGATGCGATGCGATGCGATGCGATGCGATGCGATGCGATGCGATGCGATGCGATGCGATGCGATGCGATGCGATGCGATGCGATGCGATGCGATGCGATGCGATGCGATGCGATGCGATGCGATGCGATGCGATGCGATGCGATGCGATGCGATGCGATGCGATGCGATGCGATGCGATGCGATGCGATGCGATGTTAGTGTAAGTTTGTTAACTTTGTTAATTTTTGTTAACTATGCGATGCGATGCGATGCGCCTACAAACGCGACGTGCGAGTTCCCTATATCCTCGGCCTTACATTACCAGGCGTTTGTTCAAATTCTTTACTTATATAGCAAGTATGTTGGATTCCATTGAATCCTAAAATTGTTTCATTCTGTCTATAATTCTATCAATACAAACAAATTATTACAAAACCAACGGTGGTCCCACGTCAACATTGCGGTTATATCATAGACATAACCTACCCATTTTTTCGAGATAACACTAGATCCCCCCTTTTGCCTTTTTGAGTCATTTGACATCAAAATGTAAAATCCCACACATAAAGATAGTCGATTGTGGACCTTGAGTTGTGAGCTCACGATCGTTCGCTTAGTAGCGGACTCGCATACAGTTAGGCTACGAAGACCCTAAATTCACGCTATTCCTGATTGCTCACCATATGGTTTATCAACATCTTGGAGTTTGTTGACTATAACTACTGTAGCTAGGAAAGACACCTTTCGTACCCGGATTAAAATTTTCACCAGAGAATCAACATTATCCGGATAATGAACAAAACATGGTGTGGTGCCCACCTAGCAAACCTCAAGAAGCTGTATAAAACCACGATAATATCAGTTTTGGAATTGTGCAACCAGGATTCATATGCTGAAGCTGGAGATGGTAGATTATCGTTGATCGCGCATAACCATGAGATGAATCGTCCAGTTCACTGCTTGAAAGACACATTCAGCAATCTTCGCACTGGCTCTCTTAGCTCCAGGAGGTTGCCAGATAGCAAGAACCGATTGAATCAGAGAGGAGCTTTGAAACGCGAAAAATAGAACAAGTTGTACAAGTAGAACAAGTCGAATGTCTATAAGGAGCTGTGTCGAGATGCGAAAGTTAATCCTTAGATCTCTCTTCGCACAAGAGCCGCTTGTTTGGACACGTATATGAATGACGTGTTACCAGGTACCGTTCAAAAAATAATATGATCTGGCAAGATATTTGCTGCTGCGGACATGAAAACCAGGTTTCTAGGGCAAAATGTATAAGCAGGAGTTTCAAGAAATTTATTCTTCCGTATATAAAACTCACAAAAGATTCGCAAAGTTTTGGCATGATTTGGCAAGCTGCCACTAAAGCGGAGAAGTCCCAAAGTGGTATCGAAACAACAGGCAAATTTATACATGTTATGATTATACGCGAGCGTAACATGTTTTATAACACAAGCGAATTGGGTCCTTTTTGTTATTAACAAGTTCTTCCGCACAATAACTCGATGTTGATAATATGTTCCTTCGTTGATCGTATATTTTTCACATATTCACGCGAAAAGCCTTAAACCTTCTCTTCGTTGGCCGAGGCATTTGGATTGAATGTAATACTTTTCTGTTTATTACTTTTGAAAGCAGAGGCAGCCGTGGCAGTGTTCCGAGCTCTGCAATATAATTTTCATAACCAATGTTAAAGTTGCTAAAAATTACATTATAGACCCATTAAACGTAAAAATAATAATTGTATTGATATCAACACAGTTTTATTTTATAGATTTTCATGACATGAAACACTATAACTCAGGAATAACATTTTATTGAGTGGTTTTTATAGCTGTGTCGATGATGTTGTCTGGCATCGATAAAATAACGATGCTTTCACCAATATAAACATTGCGGAAAATTGAAAAATGAAAATTTAACTTTCAGAGCACTAGCTCGATTTTTCTGACGTTTTTCACTATACATTGCGATGGCGGAGGAACATGTGTAGATAGAGTTTGAGCTTACGAAACCCATAAATGAGTACCGTTGAAAGTCCTACTTTTTGACTAACGTATAAATTCGAGCAAGAGAGATACGTCATATAGGAAAAAAAGCACAAATTTTTGTTTAGGAGCTTTAATCTTGCGAAATACTATTCAACATAAACAAACCAGGAGATAAATACGACGCAAATACTGGATGCCTTTTAAAGATCAGCAACATATCCCTCGATGAAGATCCCGGGGGCGATTTCCTCTTGTACGTAGTTGTTCTTATTTTCGTCGAACGGCGAGGGTGAATGACTACGCGAGTGCCCTGCCTTCGGCTCTTTGGACATCATCGGGTCATGGGAGAGCGAAAGTTTACGCTGGGACGGCGTTGGACCTTTGTCGTTCTTCTCCAGCTCTTGGCAGGACTTGGGCCGATTTTCGATCACCTTACTCTGGTAGACTACGTTTCCTTCCGAACGATTGAAGTAGCTTTTGTTTGATTTTTTCAAATTATTGCTGTTGTTATTGTTGTTGTTGCAATCGTCAAAGTCAATGTTGGTGACAGACATGCGGTTATCGCTGACCGACCGTTTCATCGATGCTCTGTTATAGTTGGTCTTGCGGAGCAAACCTTGGAAGTTGAATGGCGGCTCGTCGTCCGAGTTATCATTCTAGGTAAAAACCAATGATTATTACTGGGTAGAAAGATGGACTCAATCGTATACTTCTTCAGTGTTCCTCCTGCCTATCAGTTGCATCTCCTTGATGGGGTTCACCTTCGACGGGGTTATATTGCACTCAAATCCATAATCCGAACCCGAACGGGGTTCCCATTGCTTGGTAGGTTGCGGGGCGGGTCGTTTCTTAAAACTTCTGTCCCGTGGTGGACATGACCCATTATCCACCATAATCGGAGCTTTCGGCGCTGGACGTTTCTTGTACACGGCTGCCTTTGGCATACATTCATCCATACCCGACATCGAATACTTATTTCGACAATTGTCCATGTTTTGGCGACCATAGGGTATGGGGGAGTACACCGACGACATCTTCCCTTGGCCGTAGCCTGCAACCGAATAGTCAACACTGGGACGTGGGGATGGTCTACAAAGAGAAGTAAAGACTTGGTTGGTTTGCTAACTTCAGTTTATTTTTACCTTCTAATCGGAAGGCTAGGATCACGGTGGAACGGTACATTAGCTAGTCCGTAGTTAACCGTTTCGCCACGCTGGGTAGAATGGGTGATTTCCGAAGAAAGATTCTGCCGTCTTCTGAGTGGTGCGTCCCAGTCCTCGGTGTCGGAGTCGTTGCCGGTGTATACATAGTTAGATGCAGTCGGGTCGCACAAGTACGTAGTGTCGAAAAATGGTATGTCATCGAGCCGGAAGCGGAGTTTCCAAACCGATGGGCGAACCGGACCCAGGAGAGCCCTGTTGCGTTGGTTGTGGTCAATCTTTTCCAGCATAATACAGTTGCTACAAGTGGTAGTTCCAGCGACGAAACGTTGATTGAAGATGTGAACCTGAGTGGGAAAGAATAGTGTTAGTGACTCGATCATCAGCAAAATGGCACATGCTTACCTGTTGCGAAAAGCTAACTAATTCCTGATAGCGGGCAGCACGATACTGTAGCAGGATTTGATAAATCGATTTCTTCCTCCAGCGATACGCGAACGGTTTCAGAAATTCAGCAGTGTCCCTATCCAGTTTCCCGGTGCGTTCATTGATCAGTGGTTGATACTTTTTGCGAGCAATGTGTCCTCGGAATGCCGTTTGAATCATGGTGGCCGCTTGCTCTGGAGTTTCCACGCTGGTCTGTTTCTTCAGTCCTTGTTGTTTTTTGTTAACTAGAATGACAGAAGGTTTCAAAACAAGAGGGCGGGTCTATGCGAACAACATTTACCGGATTGACGCGCGAAGTTTTTCAACTTGGATACAATATTTCGCTTAGCGAGGAATGCTCGCATCATTGCCTGAACCTTTATGATCTTCTTAACTTGGGTCTCGTACAAATGCGACAAATATTCGACGTTATAATATTTCAGAAACACTTTGGTTTTTCCAATTACCCAGCCTTCCAGCTTCAAACGAACCAACAACAGACGACAATTGTCCCTTGTCATCTCAACATTCTCGTCGAATTCGAACGCCAAGAATTGATAACGCCTCAGGAACTCCTGGAAAGGAATCCTGTGAGAGAACCCCTTTTGGCGGGCCTTCGCCGTGTCGATAATGGCCATTGCCCGAATCTGTTGGCGTATCATCTCTTTCGACAGGCCATTCTGTTGGTACTCCAAGTCCGAGCGGATGCACCGCACAAAATGGGTTCCTCCACTGTTCGGTCCAATGGCCAACATGCGAATCAGCTCCAAACTGGTGCCCCGATATACGTTCGCAATGGTACGCATCTTGTGTACCTGTGAGTACAGCCCTCTGGACAGAGTATTCATCATCCTCTTGGCCTTGCTTTTTTCCGCGACTAGGGCGGCTCCCCAGCGCTTCTTTTTGTTGGTTTTAGCTGTCGACTGGACTCCTTCGGCTTCCTCGGCTGCCATCGTAAGATTACCCGTTTTCGATAGTGGATTCGTAAACATTATCTTCACGATGTTCAAGTTCGAGTTCCTCAGCGTCTCGATCATCTCAGGCGGAATGAAATCGCGGTTCTTATCGGCCATGTCCCGAGCGTCGTACGTGATCCGGCCGGTGTAATGGGCCACCGTAAACTCATGTCCGCTGGCACGCTTTATGAACGGACTGTTGTTGTTGTGGACCGAGTCGATTATGTAGTTCTGGCCGTGGCGACCACGGCTGGCGTCGTCAATAAAACTGAAGATACCCTTTGGTTTGTTCATAAGATGATCGACGGCCAGCTTGTTGTCGTAGAAGTGCAACTGGGTCACCGGCACTTGCTCTTCTTCCTGGAAGTGAATATTGATTTAAACAAAGATCAATGCTGACAAAAAACAAGTCCTACCTGTTCAATCATTTCGTAGACAAATGTTCGTTGGTTATATAAATATTGCATTTGTTCGTTCAGCGAGTTTACTATTAGTTGGTCCATATGGTTTCGATGGAAGCATTCGAACCCAAAGTGATCAGTAATGGTTATTGAATGTACGTCACCACTGAGAAAAATTAACTTCCATTAAACATTTATTTTTTTCGCGAATACAAATACTCACTAAATAGCCCTTCCAAACGACAGCTTGTGGTTGATCGTATTGATAATCCAGTCAACCAATCTGCTGTAAATGGTCGCTGCCAGCACATCCCTAGCATCACGCGCTTCATCCGGCGAGTGTCGTCTCCTTTCAGCCGATCCCCTGATAATAACGCAATAATTCATCAGAGCCCATTGAAACTTCTTCTCATCCAGCTGCAGGAGGGCAGCCACCTTGCTAGGAACAACCAGCCCATCCAACTCGGTCACGCCATCGGTATCCCTGAATCGGACCTCGCCCAGCATCAAAATCGCCGCCAGCGTCCGATACACAGTTTCAAGTATTTCCGGCGAGAACTCGAGCGCCAGCAGCAACTGCTCGAACTCCTTGAACGCCTGCACGTTTCCCGGCACATCATTGCGGCAGTATTTTAGCTTATCGCCAGCGCTCGATTCGGGAATGCGCAGATAGCGATAATTCCTTCCCCGCTCGAGAGAATAAGCTCGCAGGCGGCCCTCCGCTTCCATCATATCGTAGAAGTAGTAGAATATATGGAAGTTGGATTGGTTCCTGTCAAGGGATCGGTTAAAAGTTTGTTAGCCAGGACTCGCACCGAATCGGTTTGGATTAACTGTGCTCGAGAAGCGGCTAGCTTTTGCTAGCCGAGTACTTACATATTGGTCGATGAAATTCGTGACTTTTCCAGCAGATACACCCAGAAAATTGCACCGGACAATTTGCCCGTCGTCCCGAAAGTCATCTGAACCTGAACGATACTTCGGGTGGCGTCGGGATTTAGTGGCGTTCCGGCGTTGACCAGCGCCGATATTACCTTGTAGCCGGATTCGATTCGCTGATAGACGCCAGGATTTCCCTCACCCAGCACGGATAGATGCTTCATGCACAGCTTGGCGTTGGTTGTTTTTCCCGAGTAGCTCTCGCCGGACACGATAATGTGCTGCGGCTCTTCGTGGTGTTGCATGTCCTGGAAGGCACTGTCGGCAATGGTGAATATATGGGGAGCGTTGTCCGAGCGGGATTTGCACGAGTACTTGCTGTGGAACTGAAATTTGAGGGAATTTGTTGTTAAATTGCTCGAATTTTCCAAATGTTCCAATATGAAAATTTGAAACGTTTTATAATTTCAAAAACAGATCATAAGCATACATAGAATATGAATTGGAGCTTTTTATTATTCTGCACTTCTTGAAAATTAACCCTATTATACTATTACTATAGAAAAATGGCCATGTTTTGATTGTCTTTACGAATAGATTTTTTACGAATTGGATGACTTAAGAAATCTACTGCAAATGCATTGGGTTATTAATGCTTAAAATGTTCATCAAAACATGAAATATATTTACACTGCCATTCTTCCAGAAAGACGTAGGATATGTCAACAAACAATGTTTTATCTTCAATATAAAAGTGATGATTTTTAATACTGCGATACCAATCTCTGCGTATTGTTTCCGTAAGACTGTTAGTAAGCTTACACATAAATCAGTAGATTTTCTAGAAGATGTGTCTCGATTTGGTCAGGCTCGACTACCAAAACTACATATCACTTTGAGTTTTTACATTTTTTAGACTTTTAGAATCTGTAGTTGGACATTACAGATCCTTCGGTTTCCACTCAAAACTTTTTTTTTGTTCCAACATCGGTTATTGCTTATTGTTAATATTTTTTCAGTGCAATTTCTGTTTATTTTCACCTATTTCAGTTGCTTGTTCTACTGCCTACCTCACTCTACGCGTTTGAATCCATCTGGATGATAGTTTTTCAGTTGTAGCGTGACTTCCTTCGTCCTACAGTTCAGTCTGACGTTAAAAGATATAAAAGTCTATGTCGTATATGAGTAAAGCAAAGTCATCATAAATAAATTGTTTGTCCTCTTACAAATGTTCAAATTGCTCCTTACGCTGTGTATTTCAAGCCAACAGGCTTGAGTTTAAATCAATTCTAGAAAGATGGGACCTCAAACCAATGAAACTGATGAATTAAAAAAATATATAAAACTGATGAAAAACGATGTTAGTATCACCCGAGCATATAACTGGTGTAAAAATGAGAATTTTTTCAATACCTTTCAGTAACTCAAATAAAGAGCGTAAAATTTTCTTTCTCCAAGAAAATTGCTTTTCGGGCTCCCTAGAAACGGTAGGCGTGTTTGGTTTTGCTAGTTTGAATTTAGTCAAAGCAAAGATGGCGTCGAAACTGCACGTGCTCCGCGAACGCATTGTACGGTTCTACGAAACGCATTTCCAGCAAGGAAAAATGTTCACGGTGGCACATTTTAAGGAAAAAAATGTACCTGTCAGTACGGTATATCGTATCCTGGGTTCCCTGAACGTAGAGCGGAAGGTCAGAAGTGGTCGTGCGGTGACGATAATGACGAAGCAGAGGAAGACATCGTTGAAGAAGCTGTTCGACAACAAGGACGCAACCAGCCTGCGTGACGCCGGTCGGAAATATGGCTGCTCCCACGTATTGATCCATCGGACCCTCAAGATGGAAGGAATCGTCTGCAGGAAGAAGACGAGGTCGCCGGAGTACGCGGAGGAGCAGATTGAGACGGTTAAATCACAGTGTCGGTGGATGACCAAAAAATACCGCGGGACGTCTTTCATTCTGGACGACGAAAGCTATTTTCCGCTGTCCAAAACGCATATTCCAGGAAATGATAATTACTACTCCAACGACAAGTCATCCACACCGCCTGAAGTGAAATACAAGTTCAAGCACAAGTTTGAAAAAAAGGTTATGTTGTACATCGCCATTTCCGGCCGGGGCATTTCAAAGCCTTGGTTTAAGCCGAGCGGTCTGGCAATCAACCAACAAATCTATCTAGAAGAGTGCCTCGATAAAATCCTGCTGCCGTTCCTGAACGAGCATCACGCGGATGGGAAGTACGTCTTCTGGCCGGACAAAGCGTCTTCCCAGCGTTCCTCAGAAACGCCGATGTCAAAGTTTAATGATGTTTCCTTCGTTGTGTCCCCGTTTCATATCCCTCCTATCCGATCGATAAACTTTTACTTAGTCGCGGCAATACATGCACACACTCTTTACAGATGCACGGGCCAAAGGTTGTGCAGTCCACTGATCATTCAACAAGAGCCAAAGGTTGTACCGCTCATGACAACTCTACACGAACTGATGATTGCGCCGGCTAGTGACCATTCTATCCTGGATTCCTCGAGTCGAGAAAGACGCACCACGCTAGATATGGGGTACAGACTAGGGAGCGTTGCTGATTAATGGTCAGCTGCATCCCAATAGGAAGTAGCCCGTGTCGGGCACACGTATAGAGCATCGAAGACTGCAACATACCAATTATGAGAACACTTGTAATACTAACCTCGAGCCAACCGCGAGTAATCGGTTACATATTACTAACATAGTTGTAAGACAAAAATTGTCAAAATATTGGACTCCCGGCCCCGTCAGGCCAACGCCACATGTGCCTTAATAAAAAATATATTTTGGAAAAAAAAAGCGTCTTCCCATTACGCCAAGAAGACGCTGGCGTATCTTGAGGAGAAAAGGATATCGTTCGTGCCGAAAGATCGTAACCCAACAAACTTGCCCCAGTGCTGCCCAATAGAGGATTTCTTGGCTCACTCAGTGCCCTAGTGTATAAAAACAATTGGAGGGCCAAGGACACGAAGCAACTGACTACAAGAATCCGGAATTGTATCCGGAAAATGGACGTAAGTGCCGTACAACGTTCTTGTGAGAGCATCGCGACAAAGTTGTGTCGAACAGCAGACCACGGCCCTTACTCAAACATTCACTGACATTTTTTTGAAGAAAATACATTATGTTATTAATAAAAAATACTGAAATCGACGAAAAAAAAATTTTTTTTATATGTGATTGAAAAAATTCTCATTTTTTATTTAACACCCGTTAGGAAGAGATAGGCGGTAGCAGATCCCTGCACTTCCCGTCCTGTTACCGTATGAAGTCGGGTAACATAAACCCGACACTGTGCCGTAAATGAACATTTTATCGACGACCGAACTCGAAAACATTTGTTCGGTTTATTAACTTGATGTTCATCGTTCTGTAATTAAACCACAATATTCACGAGAAGCGTTCACCGCTGAGAACGTTCATTCAGCACATTTGTAACTGACAGGGAAGAGTTTGACGGTTGTTTTCAGCAAGTTCAGTGTTTCAGTGTTACTCTCGACAGCGAGCAGTGTATGTTATGTTAAGAGTTAGTTTGACAACGTTGCCTACAAGTGATAAATTGCCATGGGAACGAATATTACTTAAAATTATGACGACATTCCAACAGTTACGGAGTTTTCGGGCACGAACAATATTTAATCGGTTTTATGTGCTGTTGTTGTTATCAAATACCACTACCATTGCAAATGGTATACTGTGCAGATAAGTCGCACGTTATTCGCTCGCAGTGTACATGCCAGTTT
Source organism: Toxorhynchites rutilus septentrionalis (assembly GCF_029784135.1). Taxonomy (NCBI): domain Eukaryota; kingdom Metazoa; phylum Arthropoda; class Insecta; order Diptera; family Culicidae; genus Toxorhynchites; species Toxorhynchites rutilus. The sequence continues at coordinate 80,999,239 of NC_073746.1, forward strand.
AAATAATTGCTCTAATCGACCATGCCATGAACTTCCACATCTAATGAATTGATGCCAAATCACCCAATTATCACATTGTTTTTGATGCAAAAACAGCAGTAAATGATTCGGAAGTACTTCGTAGCACTTTTAACTAATCATTCGTGTTGATGGAAGGCTATCCAAACCAGGCCTTAAATTCTCCCCAAACTATAAAAATCCTATCCTATTCAAAGTTGCGAATCCAAAAACTGATGTGGAAGCTAATCCCATGGGTTTCACTATTTCAAGAGAACTCCTCTGACTGAGAAAATTCAACTTGAATAGAATTTCTTCATACTGGAAGGATTTACCTAACGTGTCATTTAATTTTTCAACTCGTAACATTGCAGGCGGCAGACGGCAGTTTGATGGTTTGGGGAGAATTTTCTCGAAAAGGCCTGGTTTAGATAGCCTTCCATCAACACGAATGAACAGAGCTAAGTATATGCTACGAAGTGCTACGAAGTACTTCAGAATCATTTACTGCTGTTTGTGCATCAAAAACAATGTGATAATTGGGTAATTTGGCATCAATTCATAAAATCTGGAAGTTCATGGCATGATTTAATAGATAGGGGCTTCAGATTCTGGACTGGTCAGCTTCTTTACAAAATCAAATCCCTGTCAGGAACTTATGAAGACTGATCGGACGAATAGTAGATGCAGCTTATAAGCAGTATGAGTGATTTGAAGAGCTTGAACGAGCAGTATCCTCTTCGTAGAACGAGATACCCACTACATCATGGCGCAGCTTGGTCGTAACCACCCCGAATAGGTTATTTGAACTGATTGAGAACTAAAGCTGACCTACGAATTGGAAACTTATCGTAATTCATTTTGAAATTTTAGAGTCGATTTTTCCCCATACATTCATTGGGCCCCTAGTGGACAGCCCCTAACGAAAATTGTGATTTTGGGTTGCTTTAGTCATAAGTACCATGTTTCATAAAAATCGAAGAGAGACGGCATGGAGTTGCTCCATAATATAATTCGACATATTGATGGCTTCGCGTAATTACATTCCAATATCATGTTGTTCCGGATACGTGGAAGGAACCCTCGTGTTCCTCACGCCTTCTCTCTCTTTTGGAAATATTTTGAAATGAAAAATGTGAGTTTGAGCAAAGCGTCGTGGAAACATGTTGGCATATGCTATTCGCGCTATATGCATTTTAATCATTTCACAGAGTTTTATTCAGAAACTATTTACATTTGTGGTTACACACTATTCATGCACCCTTAATTTATATTATTTTACTAGCTGACCCGGCAAACGTTGTTCTGCCATATGAATTACTCCTGTGAGTATTTTCACTGTTGAATAAAAAATAACTAATGTATTGCAATACATGTACATACATGTATTGCAATACATGTGTGTTCAAACGATCTAGAAAATTAATTGATTATGATCGATGAAGGATAGATTCCACGTGGATATCGAGCAGATACGTGAAGATTTGACCGTGTATTGCATTGGACCGTGGGAACTTCCCGAACCTGAGTGTGATGTGGAGATGGAGATGAGATCTATGATGTACAGAGAAACGGACCGGATCGATCGGATCTCAGGATTCGTCTTTTGCATTCAGAAATCTGATCATTCGTGCTATGAATGGTAGCAACCTTGCCTCGGCGCAAAATAAACTTCAAAATAAGTAATCCGTATTCGTGGAGCAATTTAATCTGTATCAGATTAGCAGACACGAAAATAATTTTAAATTGCTTAAATTTAGATGAAAATCATGAATCGATGTTGTTTAAATACTAAGAAAACAGAACTTAACGATTCTTCTATAAATCTTGTATACATCCAGCAACATGTTGGACGAAATACGTGTAATTTTGTAATAGAGCCCATTAAAGACTGCATTTCTTTTGTTTGAACACACGTGCTGTCGTTTGAACAAAGGCTGTGTAGGTGTTACTCATGATAGCGTCTCGCTATCATTCCTCGAACCGCTTCTGTTGATTGTCTCATAGGAATCGCAGTCGTTCGCTCTCTACCTTTGCGAATATGTTGACCATGGATTATTGACACAGCTCAAGACATCCTAGAATGACGTTATCCTGACTGCGCCAATTCATCAAACGACACACATAAGAATCCATCGAGGGCACTCTTTTGTTTGTGTCGTCTCCTCCAACCACATAATATTAAAATATTAATTCAAAATGAGTAATGATATTCCTAATAATTAAAGTAACTGTGGCGCATTGGATCTACACACGTGCTCTTCAATCGTTTTTTTTTATCAGGATTGACGACAATAGCGTGACTGTTATTTTGCATTCCGAGCATGGGTGTGATCAGAATAATTTCAATAATTCATTGTGCTCATCCAAAAAGGCTTCCAGCTCGCCAGCGATATTCTTAGTTTTAGTCGAATTGAGGTTACTTGCGTATGTGTAGGGTGAAATTCGATGAAGAGGTCGAAGTGCCATCTGGCATTAAACAACGTAAATAAATTCGTCCTGTTTAAAAAACGAACGACGAATCAATTATTTGGTATCGTTTATATAAAATACATATATCGCGATAAAAAAAGGAGATGAGGGTGAAAATTGGTTATATATGGTTATAAGTTTTTTTCAAGCCAAATTTATGCAAAAAAAAATACGAAAACAAAGTTATTCAGATTTTATTTGCATGGGACCACCCTAATCGGTATCAAATATAAAGTAATAGGTATCCTAGCGGTATCATATATAGTTTACGACCTATTCTCATGCCTACCAAGTTTTTTTTAGTATAATATCATTAAAATCGGTCGCGCCGTTTCGGAGGAGGTTGATCACGGACATCGTGACACGAGAATTTTACATATAAGATTATTTTATTCAGGCAGAATACAACGCTAAAGGTCACGAGTTGAATTCTCACTTCCGATATTTTTCCAAAAGTAAAGTGACGAACCAGCCAAATGTGTTGAAAATCACTATAATACAGAAGATAGAAACAAAAATTGTAAGGGGTTGTATCTAGGACACGACCGCATTTTTTCGACGTAGAACTACGCAATTATATTATGCAATCCACTTGTTTACCACTTCGAATATTAGTGACAATTTTCCCAGGTTTCTCAGAACCTGGGAAAATTGTCACTAATATTCGTTTTAAGGAAACATATTGCGGTCTGCACAACGACAAGCGAGTACAAAAGTACTTAATACCAAAGAATACCCCCTGATTTGCATGTTTTGGCAAAGCGGAAGTTGAAGTCCGTGTTAAGGATACACAACTCGGTGGGAACAAAAATACCCCCGACTTGCGTGTATATTTGCAAAGCGGATTTCCACAGGTACATCGATTTTGAAGTCTGTGATGGGGAAACCGTACATCGGGCCAATAAAAACTTGGCAGTCAGGGCGTTTAGATAACGCTTGACATTTTACAGTTATTCAATTGTTCATCTCATGAAAAATTACATTTTATTAGTTGTGATAGGCGCGTTGAAATATTTCCTATCAATTGATGCAAACATCTTTACGATCTGTTAAGAAATGTTCGAGTTATAAGCATTCGAAATACGGGTAGGGTTAGCACACAAATCGGCAGAACAAATGTATGGGAAAAAGGAAATTCTTCCAGTTTTCATGAATTTAAATCGTAATTGTAATGCATATAAAACAAATCTTAGAGAATTTCCGATTCGATTGGTATGCAAATCATGAGAATTCGTTCACAGTGAAAATAGTTATTAACGTTAACTTTATTTCATGAAAACGTGACCTGTTTTTCGATTTGGCACCCTTCCTGAAAGACGTAGTTCTACGTCAAAAAACTTGAAATCCAGATCTGATTTGAGTAGAATTGTTGAGAAATCAATGGGATAGAGCAAGTAAATTATATTTCTAATATACTGTTAATAAATATAACTAAACATTCAAATGCATTGACATCGCATAATTTTGAAGCTACATAAATTCCTGGTTTTGTAATCTACATTTTGCATATTTTGAATCTGATGTTCATATCTGTAACAAATAGAAATGTGAAGAAAGCTCCGTTTTTTCCAATTCGTTTTTCGTTGCTTATGTGGACTAAGACAATATTTTTGTGATAAAACAATAACGAAAAAAATAGCCCAATTGTTCAGCTTTGATTTTCTTCATAAAACGCTTGTGTAAGAGATTTCACTACATATGTATCTTTGTTGAATTAAAAATAACCCTCGCATTTTTGGTTATGAATATATCATGAAATAATGATCGCACAGTATTGTAATGTACATTCGTTCCGAATACAATATTTACCTAATTACACATCAATGGCAATACAGTTTTCTTCAGTGACTAATTACTGTTTTTATGTGTCGATATAAATAATCGTCGTTATTACCCACTACACGACTTGCTCTGTTGGTCTTCTCTGAAATTATATGTTCGTAAAACTAAAGAAACTCACCGCCCGGGAGTACTCCGGCATTTTCCGGTTCGGATTCATCGAGATAAGAATGTCACCCACGAATGTGTAGGTGGAACCATTCTTGTACCGATGGCTCAGCTCATCCAAGATTGCCTCTTCCGAAATGGCTTCCAGGGCAGCCAAATCCTCGACGTACATCTTTTCGATTCTATTGTCCGATGCTCTCAGCTCCCCTTCGATCAGCTTCACGTCATCCTTTGGGGGTAGATCGATATCACGAACCGAATCCGCCTGCATTCCGAGCTCTTTATGAATCTGGATAATTTATCTTCAAATATTATGTGTATTTTCCCCCTTTGTTTGTAGATACTTACGTGAAAATCATTTTCCGGAAGTTCCGTGAAGAAGGGATGCTCGACTATTTCCACCATGAACGGACGGTGATCGGCATTTTTCTCCAAACATTCGGCAATAAAATCGTTGTAGTTTTGGGTCCAATTCGCTGGCCGATACAATGTCGGCGGTGGGTTTCTCACAATTTGGAACATTATCCTCGTGGGATGCATATCCCCGAACGGTGGGTTACCATCGCCCAGCTCAATGGCTGTAATCCCGAGTGCCCAAACGTCCGACCTGTTGTCGTAGGCTTCGTCGTCTGAAGAATAAAGTTTATGTATTGTAAGATCGTGGCTCACGCAATAATAACAACACGATTACCATTTTTGGAGCTGGTTATAACCTCCGGTGCCATCCAGCAAGGTGATCCAATGCACGTTCCACGTTTGCCAAGTGTTGACTTGAAATCTCGCGAAATACCAAAATCACACAACTTAACCTCACCGTCTTTGGTTAGCAAAATATTACTGCCCCGAACATCCCGATGGATAACGTGATGGTCGTGAAGATAAACCAGTGCTTTTGCGGTTTCACGAAGTATGAAAGCCAAATGCTCCTCGGCGATCCGTTTGTTCGCGATCTTTATTCTCCGGATAATGTCCACTACTGGACCATATTCGCAGTACTGGGTTGGGACAAAAATCAATTTATAATTGTGTTGGGAAAATTCCGTCATAAGCTCACCTCCAATATGAACCAAATTTCATCCGATTCGCCAGGGATCTTCTTCCGGTAGACGCCATAGAAGTCGAGCAGATTTGGATGGTTCGAATAGTCCCGTAGTATGCGATACTCCTCCTGAATGGCGGTCCTTATCTCCGCCTCGTACCTCTGTATCTTGACGGCAACGATCTTATTGCCGGCTTGCGTATCCACTGCTTTATAAACCTTGCCACACACTCCCACCCCGATGATTTCACCAAGTCTGTAGCGATTGCCGGGTTCGGGGAGTGAATCGAGCCTAAGATTGGGCATGTTGACGTTGTTGATTAGGGGTACCTTTTCACCACACTGATATCATTAAATCTCTCGATATAAGATGATCTGTAAGAATTAAATCGAAAAAGAAAATTATTAGTTTTGGTGAAATTGTTTCAACAGAATCATAACATCGTGATCTGCACCCATTTTTTCGGTTGCAGCGTGCGGCAACAAATAAATTCTCACACAATTATCAGTTTTCATTTTGATCGATTCGTGTGATTGCCATTTTCGTTGAGCTGTGATGCATCGCATTTAATGACTGCATTCTGTAGCACTCCCGGAGCACGAGTCATTGTGGCGCTGTGGTCGATCAAAACTAATTGCCTGGTCACACACAGCCCGAATATGTTGTCACGGGCGCCGGTCGTAACTTGAGATGCGATGCTGATCGACTGCCATTCAAGGCTGGCCGGTCAAGTTCTGGTTGGATAGGAAGCTATGCTAACCGCGAAGCTCTTGAATCATTCATTGAATAGCGGGAATGCATTGCATGCCGATTGCGTGACCCAAGGAGGTATACCTTTGCGGTTACAGTGTGGTGGGACATTGCGTGATATTGTTTTTCGGTTCATGAGGGTTATGTGTTTTGAAATGTGGAGTGCGAAGTTGTAAATAATTATTTTCACTACAGTGTTAATTTCGGATTGATCAATCACTTTCTATCTTGCAGCTTCGGTCCTGTAACTTTGGTGAAGACAGAACCTTTCCACTTCCCATGTATTGTACAACGTTTTTTCTAAATATCAAACTTATTATTATTGATTACAACAGTGTAAGAAATGTTCATGTCGTACAGAACATACTTTAATTAGTTCCGTTGCACTAGTTATGGCGGTTTATCATTAAAATAAGGTGTAACAGTTCGGCTGAAAAGTTCATAAGGTTGACGTCTAGATGGCACCTCTTGCAAAAAAACTACTTGACTATCACAAAGCACCATTTAACATTGCGCGGAAGGTTTGTCCCGATTCCGCTCCTGTGCAAAAAATTGTTCGAGATATACCACAAGATAGGTGTGATCTTGATTCCGGGTTTTCGATGGTAGAATTCTCTCTTGCTCTACTTTCTTGTAACAATTCGGCTCGAGGAATGGATAGAATTAAGTTCAACTTGTTGAAAAATCTCCCTGATGTGGCGAAACATCGCTTGTTGAATTTATTCAATCGGTTTCTGGAACATAATATTGTTCCGGATGATTGGAGACAAGTACGAGTTGTTATAGCTATTCAAAAACCAAGGAAACCCGCCTCCGACTTCAATTCGTACCGCCCAATAGCAATGCTGTCTTGTATTCGGAAATTGTTGGAGAAAATGATCTTGTTTCGCCTTGCTCGATGGGTTGAAACGAATGGCCTTCTCTCAGATACACAATATGGATTCCGCAGGGGCCAGGGGACGAATGATTGTCTTGCGTTGATTTCTTCCGAAATTCAAATGGCAAATACACCGCAAAAAAAAACAAATGGCTTCAGTATTCTTGGACATAAAGGGGGCCTTTGATTCAGTTTCAATAGAGGTCCTGTGCTCCCGTGGCCGAGTGGCGTCATAACTAACATGCCGGGTGTTCGGGTTCGATTCCCGTTCTGGTCGGGGGAATTTTTCGTCAAAGAAATTTCCTCCGACTTGCACTGTGATCACGCGTATTCTAGAGCTTGCCACTCAGAATGCATTCAAGGCGTGTTATTTGGCATAGAAATCTCAACTAAGTACTAATAAAAATGACGCAAGTAATACTACGTTGAGACGGCGAAGTTCCTCTTGGAACGTTAGTGCCATTGAAGAAGAAGAAGAAGAAGAAGAAGAAGAGGTCCTGTCAGACAAACTCCATTCTCGAGGTCTGCCGCCTCTATTGAATAATATGTTATATAACTTGCTTTGTGAGAAACATTTGAATTTTTCTCATGGGGATTCGACAGTAAGTCGGATCTGTTACATGGGACTCCCCCAGGGCTTATGTTTAAGCCCCCTTCGGTACAACTTCTATGTAAGCGATATTGATAATTGCCTTACACAAAAATTGCAACCTAAGACAACTTGCAGATGATGGAGTGGTGTCTGTCGTAGGATCAAACGAGTCCGACCTGCAAGAACCCTTACAAGATACTTTGAACAATTTTTCAACCTGGGCCATTGGGCTAGGGATCGAATTCTCCACGGAGAACACAGAGATGGTGTTTTTTTCTAGGAAGCATAGACCAGCAAAACCAAAGCTTCAACTTTTGGGTAAACCGATCACTATGTCATCCAAGTATCTTGAGGTCTGGTTCGACTCCAAATGTACTTGGTAGCTGAGTAAAAAATGTCAACAAAGAATAAACTTTCTCCGTACAATTACCGGCACCTGGTGGGGAGCCCATCCCGAAGATCTTATAATGTTGTATCGAACAACTATTCTCTCAGTGATGGAGTATGGCAGTTTCTGTTTTCAATCAGCTGCCAAAACACACTTAATTAAACTCGAGCGAATTCAGTATCTTTGTCTCCGTATTGCGTTGGGATGTATGCCCTCAACGCATACCATGAGCCTCGAGGTTTTGGCAGGCGTACTCCCACTAAAAGATCGCTTCAATTTATTATCTCTTCGGTTCCTCATCCGGTGTAAGGTTATGAACCCATTGGTGATCGGAAATTTTGAGCGGCTGATCGGGCTAAATTTTCATTCTGGATTCATGACTTCATATCATGAATTCATCTCCATGCAGATTGATCCTTCTTCGTATATTCCCAACCGTGTTTGTTTTCCTGACTGCATCAATTCGTCTGTACATTTTGATCTGTTCATGAAGGAGAAAATCCATGGAATTCCAGATTATCATCAATCGGGGATCGTTCCTACGATCTTCAATGCAAAGTACGGGCGTATCAATTGTGATAATATGTACTTTACTGATGGGTCCTCTATGAATGAGTCCACAGGATTTGGAGTGTTCAACGATATTTTCAGCACCTCCCGCAGTCTTTAGCTTCCTTGCTCAGTGTATATTGCTGGAATGGCAGCAATTCAATGGGCGCTGGACAGCGTCGCCTCAAGACCTGTTGAACACTATTACATTGTAACGGATAGTCTTAGCTCTGTCGAAGTTATCCGTTCAGTGAGGCCGGAAAAGCACTCGCCGTACTTCCTTGAGAGAATACGAGAAATTTTGAGTACTTTAACCAGACGCTGTTATGTCATTACCTTTGTCTGTGTCCCTTCACATTGCTCAATTCTGGGTAATGAGAGGGCTGACTCATTAGCAAAGGTAGGTGCGATTGAATGCGAAATTTATCAGCGTCAAATCGCCTTCAATGAATTTTATTCTTTAGTTTGTAACAATACCATCGCTAACTGGCAACGTAAATGGAACGAAGATGAATTAGGCCGGTGGCTTCACTCGATTATCCCTAAGGTTAACCTCAGACCATGGTTCAAAAGTCTGGACTTGAGTCGGGACTTTATTCGCTCCTTCTCCTGACTCATGTCCAATCACTGTTCGTTAGACGCGCTACTCTTTCATTTTAATCTTGTCGATAGCAATATCTGTGCTTGTGGCCAAGGTTATCATGACATCGAACACGTTGTTTGGTCGTGCGAGGAGTATCTTGTTGCCAGATCGAATTTAGAAAACTCTCTTCGGGCTAGAGGAAGGCAGCCCAATATGCCGGTGAGAGATGTGTTGGCTAGGTTAGACCTTGCTTACATGTCCTAAATATATGTCTTCCTAAAAGTTATCGATCTTCGTGTCTGATTGTCCTTATATCCTTATATTCTCCTTTTCCTTTTCCTTCGCGAGAAATCAAATCCCTTCTTACTAACTAGAATAAGGTGTAATGTAAATACATATTAGATATTAGATATGCTTAAGAATTGAGTGTGATGAATGTGAGTGTGAACATTGTCAACATATCCTTATATCCCTTCCTTTTCCTGAAGAAAATATGTCACCCTTCTAAACTCGAGTAGACCGCGAGTAATCGGTTTTCTACATCACTAACATAAGGAACATAACATAAGGAAAAATGTTTATATATACTTGTAACAATACAGTGAGGAGTTTGGCTCCTTTAAACTTATGTAACTGAGCCTGTACAAATAATCGATTAAATAAAAAAACACAAATCACTATCTTTTGGTGGTTGGTTCGTGAGTTACAGCATTGAGAGTGAAGCAACTTTTGTCATTGTGAAAAAATGGAAAATTCACAAATCAATGAAAACGATGGTAAAATTGCATGAATTGAGCTTCGAATTGCTTCCGCATCCACCGTATTTTCCAGATCTGGTCCCCAGCGACTGTTTCCTGTTCGCAGGCCTGAATAGAATGCTCGCTGGCACGAAATTTAAGACCGACGGTGAAGTGATTGTCGAAACTGAGGCCTATTTTGAGGAAAAAACCGAAAGAGTACTATGAAAATGGTATCGAAAAGTTGCAACATCACTATAATCGCGGTATCGCCTTCGAAGGCAGTTATGTTGAATAATAAAATTGATTTTAGCAAAAAAAAAAAGATTTACTGTGTTACCTTATAAACTTTTTAGCTGAACTGTTATACAGATATCAGTAACATCACAAATAATTCACGCTTTGGTTCATTCTAATTGTTAGTTTGTTCATTTCAAGTAGGATTAGGAGTATTTAGAGTTGCAGAATTCAGGGTAGACGGATAGACGGAAATCTAATCTTCCGTCAAGCAGTCAGTATTCCTGAGTTCTTGGAGTGGGTGAGATGAAATATTAAACAAAGCTGATTTGAGGCTCTAACGGAAACGTGAGAAACTTGAATCTAGAAGTTGGATTTTGGAACGAGTGCATAATCCTGCAAGTTGTATGCAAAACAGATTGGAGTTTTTTTTCTACAGATCATAACAGCACATTTAGAGGCGTTCAGTACCTTTTGATTTTCGTGACACCAATCATTAAAACGCCCATCTGATGCTGGAGAAATGAGGAATCGCCTCGGTCCTTTTCAACAATGTACAGTTTCAAATCGTCGGCGTATGGCAACTTCAGGCAATGATTAGAAAAATGAATGTCGCTCAAAAACAATAAAAAAATTAAGGATTAAAAATGACTGACCATATCTACAGAATAATCTTTATTTATACATATTTTCTAAATGTTTTAAAACCAAGAAGCTGTAGATACAGAGTACAGATTTTTATGATTTCATACAGAATTTACATATTTTTGAAAACAAGAATTCAATTTTATAGAAGAATTATTTTCATTTAATCAATTTCGATATTTTTTTTGCTGCCTCACCAATACCATGAAATGAATCTCTTTTTATTGACATTCATATGTAACGTAATGTCTTACATTCTCATGTTCGATCTAAAGGCCGGTTTAGAGTTCTCGTGAACGTGAACATGAACAAACTCTTTTTTGTTAATAATTCATCAGTCCATATATAAAACGGGGTGCTCCCGTGGCCGAGTGGTTAGCGTCAAACCTAACATGCCGGGGGTTTGGGTTCGACTCCCGTTCTGGTCGGGGAAATTTTTCTTCAAAGAAATTTCCTCTGACTTGCACTGTGGTCACGCGTATTCTAGAGCTTGCCACTCAGAATGCATTTAAGGCGTGTTATTTGGCATAGAAATCTCAACTAAGTACTAATGAAAATGACGCAAGTAATACTACGTTGAGACGGCGGAGTTCCTCTAGGAACGTTAGTGCCATATAAGAAGAAGAAGATATATAAAACGCATAAAACATATTTAAACACAATTCATATTGATAAAAATTGATTAATCAAATATTTCATTACGATTCTGAATTTCCACCGTGAATTCACCATAGTTCCGACTTCGGTGAACGTGAACCTGAAAACAGTGTTGAATATAGACGTCAAAGTATTTCCCCGCTTATGTTCACGTTCGAATGTCTGAATGTTCGGATCTCTGCGTGGGTTGACAAACTTCGTAGCTTAGGGTTGATTAGTGAACAACTGTATATTTTATCCGAATTACTTTATTGAAGCTCGATGTTTATTTACTTCACATTTACTGGCAAACTTCCAATATGAACGTAAACGTGAACAAAAACATTCTATTCACCACGATTTTTTTAGATGTTTGTTTGCAATGCTGTTGACCGTGAAATAATCGTTCCTTTTCACCACCTGTTCATGTTCACGTTCATGAGAACACCTTGAACCTGCCTCAAGGTGATAAAATGCAAAAGTACAAGTCAAGTATCGAATTTAAAGAACCGACCATGTACATTTTGTTTATTGGCCCAAAAAAATGATCTGTGCAAAGTTTCAGCTCAATCGGACATTATTTAGGGGTGCCTCAAAGCGCTCAAAGTTATAATTTTTTCATCCTCAAAAATCTTCCAAGGGGGGGGGAGTAAAGGAAATTTAGAAAATCGAAACTTTTTTTTCGATGCTAGATGACTTAAAAATGCATGAAACGTCGCGATCTGGTGTCATCTAAAAAAAAATTTTGCCTGAAAATCGACCTTTTGGGCCTGAGAGGCAATGAAGGTATGGAAATGACCTGTGCAAAGTTTCAGCTCAATCGGACATGATTTAGGGGTGCCTCAAAGTGCTCAAAGTTTAGAAATCATGAAATTTTGCACAGGTCATTTTTTAGGGCCAATAAACAAAATGTACATGGTCGGTTTTTGAAATTCGATGATGATTTTTTTTCCACAACAAAAGCACAGCTTCGAATATAAACAATTCTACTTTATTTATCCACAAAACGATACAAACCATAGCCATATCCATAAAACTTAATGTTGAAACGGTATGTAACCACTCGATTTTTGAAGTGGTCGCTTGAAAGATCTAGGTTAATCTAGGTATCTATTGTATAGTATAGGCCCAAAATAATAAAAATACAATGTCACAATCATTCGAATTCTCGAGCGAAAATGGAATTTCAACAAGGGTTTTTCGCCAAAAAGGACCAAAACTTCTATAATAGAGGTATTATGAAGCTACCCTCAGAATGGCAACAAATCATACAACAAAACGGTGCATATTTGACCCAAATCGGATAATCCTAAGCATATTAAATAAAGTTTTGATTCCCCCCAAACTAATGAACCTCCAATATTTGTTTTTTTCGAATAATGGATTTTTTTTCCACAACCTAATATTTTACAGAATGTATAAATGGTCTTCAAGAAGGATCACCTTAATATCGGTTTCTAAGTCCACTTAGGCTTTATCCGTCGTCATCGAGTCATCGAGTTGACAATTTCGAAACTAAAATATAAAAATGAGTTTTTCTTATTTCATTATTTTTATTTCATTTCATTATCATTTGAATGGGCTATTCGTCACTTTCAGTTTTGCATATGAAAGGACAATCACTGCTTTCAATTGAAAGTTTCATTCGGTTTCATTTCTCCACACAGAATTTTACCGAACCGTCTTTCAACAACAGTGGGAATCAAAGAGGCATATGAGGGCATATTAGTCTTACAACCAGCGCCGACATTCTTTCACATAGCATACTGCCGTTCTACGCATAGATGTCCCATGTTACTTTTTGACAATTTTCACTTTTCTTCATAACACGACGTTTTTATACCTAATCTTCCGAAAAAACACAAAAAAAAGTCACAGTTTGTTCCCAGCTTTTAAAAAACAAAATCAAGCTCAGTTGTCCCATGTTGATATTCTATTCATAACTGTCCAACCATATATTTTTTGAAGATCCATATCAAATAAATCGGTTCAAGTGTAAGAATTTTACGTCACGCTTTCAGCAGGGCTAATGTACTCATTTCTGGTTTGGAAGATCGAACTAGTTCTCAAATAAATAAAACAAAAGTTTAAAAGAAAACGTGTATACCTTGTTATCGAATGCCTAATAAAAACGAGATTTATATTCTGCAAAGTATAGCAGATCACTCCCTTCTTCATAAAACGATGTTTTTATGCATTATCCTTCGGAAAAACACAAAACATCTTATTGTTTGTTCCCATCATTTCAAAAACAACATCAAGTCCAATTGTCCCATGTTCATATTCTAGGCATAACTGTCCCACCATGAATTTTTAAGCCTGTAACCAAGATTGATTGATTCAAATGAGGGGATCTCTTCACATTTCATTAAACAATAATTCTCTACTTATAAAAAATCCAGTGTATTGGTAAACCGAAATGCTTAAAGCTTCTGGTAGAGGAATATGCTAGAAAACTTTGAATGCGTTTTTCTCAGTTGCTGATTTTGGAACATGGGACAACTATGCGTAGAACGGCAGCATAGTTTTCATCAGTTTCAGTGAATACAGTTCGAGGCTTCAACGAAACTTTCATTCGAAATAAGACAATTTAATTCGATGTGAGAAGCTTTCATTTTCATTTGACGATTTGATAATTTCACTTCAGTGTGAATAATGAAAGAAATGAATGTGAAATGAAACGAGACTGTAGGAAGGTGAAGTGATATTCTCTTTATTGAGCGTGAAGAAGATTGAAGACAACCTGCATGAGTTTGCATGGTTGTAGACTCATTATTGAGTGACGATGTGTCAATTGAAGTGAAATTGAAATATCAACTAAGTACTACTGATGAGAATGACGCAAGTAATACTACGTTGAGAAGGCAAAAGTTCCACTGGAACGTTAGTGCCATCCAAGAAGTTGTCCCTAAATTGGAAACCCGGGGAAACGATAGTGGAGTACATACGTATCAACGAGGTGTAATATGGTACGAACTTTTAAAAACTTGGAAACTGTCATTCCATGCCAAACCGATATAGTGGTTCTCAGAATTTCGTGAAAAGTGGTAGTTTTGTTTATTATCGCAAAAAAATTAGACCCGTTTTTTTTTATTTTTTCGTTATGGTGACCATTTTGATTCTAAAGAACATATCACTGATGTAAAAAAATCCTCAGCTTCCAAGAAGAAATATTATTTAAAAAAAGCGCGCTAGTCCCGAGACATGGAATGGCTATATAACGAGATTTTTCTGTGATATGGCAGATCTCTTCGCAGATTCAGGTTGGTACGTTTATACCACAAGTTGAATGTAGGGCCTGAAGTGTCGGCTGGAATTAGGCTTAGATTTGCTCAGTTGTGTGCTATCGAAAATGATCGCATTAGCAGAACGTTGTCGGGTATCTAGTAAAGCGGGAATTCCTTTGTAAATCATGGATTGGGTTCAATTTCTAATCGGAAATTGGAAATTTTCTTCACATGCCTTGGGATAAGTAATGGGCCTGAAGTATAGGCTAGAATAAGGCTTGGGTTTGCTAAGCTACTTGAACTAGGAAACGATCGCATTTGCGGACCGTGGCCACAGGATAAAGCGGGAATTCTCTTGTAAATTCTTGGTTAATACTGACATAGATTTTGGGTTCAATTCCTGATCGGTCTAGGGTATTCCCGGGTTGGAAATTCACTCAACATGCCATGGAATAAATGAGACGGTGAACATTTTGGTAGATGATGTTATTGATCAGTATAATTAAATGTATGTTAGAAAAACTACCTTTGGTGGTGTTGTGTAACTCCAACGCGGACATGCTTCTAGTATCAACAGGAATAGTGTTGAAAAATTAAGAAGATGTATGAAGGTTGATTATCAAATTCGGAAAATACTGTACTCTATTGGTGAATCTATTGAATTCCATTCTAGGCTTATGCATTGGTAGACTCAGGCGAGTTACTTCAATCCTTTCAATTCCCGATTCCTGGGATTCTGGGATTCCGATTCTTTCAGCAATTCGTACCAGCATGTCGGAGAAGAAAAATTCGACAAAAGGTAGCGAAATTGCGATACGTGCGAACAGACTGGATT
Source organism: Toxorhynchites rutilus septentrionalis (assembly GCF_029784135.1). Taxonomy (NCBI): domain Eukaryota; kingdom Metazoa; phylum Arthropoda; class Insecta; order Diptera; family Culicidae; genus Toxorhynchites; species Toxorhynchites rutilus. Next base: position 81,014,751 of record NC_073746.1, read on the forward strand.
TACTATCGAAAGTGGATACAATGTGAACACGAAATATTTGATGATGCTGAAGCATTTGTTACTGTTAACTAGGAGATCAGAGCAGAGGTGAAAGAGCAATTTAATTGTATGAAAAGTGATCTGGCTGTACAAATTCTTCCTTCTATTCCAATGCTAACAAATCCTCAATCACTACACCTAAAGTTAATTTTTAGCACATGTTATGGCATCCCGATTTATCACATTAAATGAGCCGAAAAATAACAGAAAATGTTCTACTCCCCCATACGTGTATATCATTTGTATAATATATATGCTAAAGCCAATATGAGCGAGCAAATCAGGAGACACATTTAAATGAAAGCATATGAAAGCTTTTCTTATTTCTTATACGGCCCAGACAGAGAAAGATATGTTCTCGTTCATGTTCTTCTTTATCCTCTCAGAAAACACTTTCCAACTTCATTTTATTATGAGGTGTAATATTATCACGCTTTTATATATCAGCGCTGGCAGTTATGTGGATAGCGTGATTTTGTGGAATATTTTAGTATTCCAGCCAGCCTTGGTTCGATCCCCGTTGACGTCGTATGGACTTTTTTTTGGCACAATCCCGAATGAATTGAGGGATGAAAATAGAAAGAGACGTCTGCACACAATATTCAAACATTTTTTTAAGCTTTTAAAACAGCTAATTATTGGCGCATTTGAACCTACTGACCTTTGACTACTACACACGAAATGGCATTATTTCTGCCAAAGATGGAATGTTTTCAGCCAACGCTAGTTTGGGTATATTATCAGTTACTCCCAAGCCCGGCGTCAAACTCCAAATCACCTTCTTATAGAGTCCTTAATGAATGGATATTTTGTCATGATTCGTTTACATCACTCACTCGTACTTCCAGAGGTTCCTAATATTCCTAATATTCTGGAGAATTAACTCAACACGATCCGCCTTGAATGGTGTTGCTTTGATGGTCATAGCATCATTGACCATAACTTCGAAAAATTATTCTGTTGCTTGGGATGCTGCAACTATATTCTTAAGAAATAAAAATTAAAATAAACCTCATTGCCGCAAAGTTCGTACTGATCAAAGAAATTCAGTAGATGATTTCCAACGCCACGTCAAAATACTAATCCAGTTAGATGAACCTGCACTTCATCGGAGTTGCTTGCTTGTGGAATCATTCAGCAGTTGGAACGAAGAAATAACTCTGAAGAAATAGGTAGATTATGTATCCATAGATAAAGAACCATCCTACGATAATGAACATTTAACCACGAAAATATGCACTACCTTCAAACAAGCGTAGAAGACAAGCAATGGATCTCCAAACTTTCTCAAAGAATATTAACATTAACATGGATTGGGTTACTCCAATGCATTGAAAAACGTTGAACTCATTGAACTTTTTTTCATACCTGGAAGGTAGAGGGAAAAAGTGTTCGAGAAAAAATTGTTTGAACATAAAATTGTCGTGATCTCGAAAATTTTTCAGCCAGCAATTAATTTTAGCCGAACGATACATGTGTTATGCATTTAGTTATTTATTCCTTTATTTAAATTCAGAATTATCCATCAAGAGTTTTGAAACGATTGAGCTCATTCCAAAACTCACCGAGATTAGAGGAACTACTGTTGCATTTATTATTTCACCAGAATATTTCCGTAACTTGGTACTCTATAGAGAATTGTAATTTTACTTTACTTAAGGGGATGAGTATTTTAATTGAATTGGCCTAGAAAGTGTTTTTCTGTTCAAGGATGGACTCTTAACTAGGAACTCCTTCTCTTCCTCAGTAGATTAACTTAACTGACTGGAACAACTGTCTAGTGTCTATTGGTATTGAAGACATTTGCACACCTTGCACAAAATTGTTGTCCATCGATCGAAGCTTGTTGTACTTGAGAGTCTATAATCCTATTATGGCAATTGATTTTTTCTTCGAAGTTCATTTCTTTCCAAAGCGCCACCTCTGGCCGTTGTTCGGCTTTCCTAGAAGAAAAATACATTCTTCCTTTCAAGAAAACCAATCCACACTAAGTAAACAATCCAATTATCTGCTGTCAGTAATCGGTTACGCTTGCTCTTCCGTTACTATGCCCGTGGTTGTAGTAGATTGCAACATTTTTTGTTATTCAACTTTGAAATGTAACTAAAAAAATTGAATGCGAATTCTCTGCAATAGTAATCATTAGTAGATGCGGAATTCCATTTCAGTCGATGCTCCCGATCTTGCCAATTCAGATGTTCAGATGATGTAATGAGAGCAATCAAAATTTCTATCATATTTTAATTTTAATACAAAATTATCTCAAGTTCGTCTTGTATTTGTAAGAGAGCAATCAGGGAAAACGATTCCTAAAACTAAAATCCACTTACATTAATCTAATTATTTCCAAAAATTATTGGGCTTCTTCAACTCTTATCGTGAGACGTAAATTTCACTCACTTTTGGGGAATCGATAGTCCAATTCCGACTGACCGCGTTTATCCAAGCGGTCAGCAGTCTCTTGTTCACAACTTTGCCAATTAATTTACGATCAAACCAAAAAAAAAACACTTCTTTTCCGTTGAAGTTTTCCAATAATAATTTCACTGCTCCAGTGGCCACTGGCGTACCGTTTGAGTAGTTGTTTCTCCCCCACCGAATCGTTCAACTAGAAAACCGCTACTGCTAGTTTTCCCTCGAAGTTTCTTGCCAGGAAGGCTGAATTTTCCGAGCCGGGAAACCTTTGAAGTGCGAAGTGTGCTGTTGCTTTAATTGAATTGCACCCGAGAGTTCACCGAGCAGAACGTCGACTGTGGACCGGAATTTGAGCTATTGGAGACGTTTGCAAACTACACAATACTAATCGTTGAGCCGTGAGGCAATTCTAAATGGTTGAATACGATATAAACTAGGTCCAGGAACAAAACAAATTCTGATGATTATTTTTGCATACACACACTATGTGGGTCTAGGCCATATCCATGTCCCTGCAGCCGGATTGGCAATTAATGCGCTTATTGTACATCGCTCGGATTTCCAAGCTCCAGCTTCGGGACATGGAATGTGTGTTTGAAACAAATATTTGATGTAATCCTACCCATGTCGGACAAAAAAGTCAACGCACTGAAGATACAGTGTGTAATCCATGAAACGCTTGAAAGTCAGAACACCGTGAAATTCTTTACCTTTTCGGAGGCCAAGGGATAGTGAAAACATTATCTATTATGAAATCAGTTGTCGGACAGGTATTCGGAAATAATACTAACATATGGATCAAAAGGATAACTACAAATTGCCCTCATCATGAGGAAGAAAAAGGCCTTAAGGTGCTAAACGGGTGCATCGAAGCGAATAATTCGAAGATCAGATTATTCTTTTTGGATCGGTACTGTTTTTTTTTGTTTGACGTTAGAGTTACAGTGATAATTTGTCCTTTGTCGGCAAATAATTTCTTGGATTTGTGTTTTTTCACTTTTTGCTGAATGGAATGTGGCAGCAGAAATACGATTTCAGGTATGTATATTCTACACACCGTACACAACAATTTAATCTATGAAAGTTAAAATCACTAAACCTGCATTTCGCGAGTATTTATTCCTAGTATCGTTTACTCTCAGTACAAATTGTGATGAAGTGCTCGTTTGATTTATTAAAATATTCCAGTCACCTGCAAACACTAGTTTTCACTGCAATATTTGTAAAATTGAAGTAAACTTTAAAAAAAAAATTCAAAATTCCTGAGGAAATGTCGGTGATAATTGGATCTTGTGAACATTTTTTCCAAAGTGGATATTGATTTACTGTGCGTCATTATTCTATGAAATAGTCTTTATTCAGTAATGAAAAGCCAGATATGTTTTTGATTGAATGAAAAAACACCCATACGTCTTGAAATCTGGATTATCAGGTTAATTTGATTCGTTATTGGTTTGGTTGCGAAAATATTGTCATAGTCCAAAGAAGCCTTGAGATAAAATCTCTTCCGTCATTTTTACGCATTACACAATAATTGGGTATTTGTATGTTTTCGAATGAAAAATTTGCAACCAGCAGATTTCAAAACCAGAAGCTTGTGGCTTTGAAATGATGTATATTCGATCTCCAGTTGCTCATTTGATAAGAGTTTGTTTTAAATAACTGTTGCACTTTGCTCCAAAATGACAAAACCTTAAAGTCGAAATAGTTCGAATTTACTGATCCAAAGTGATCCAGAGCTGTTGATGGCACAAAAAAACGGTGGATGGGTTATACCTATGATATAACCGCAAGGTTGACGTAGGACTGCCGTTGGTAATCATTTGTGTTTTTTCAATTAGCAATAATCGCACTTCGAATGTTCCTCATTTGGTAAATTATTGATTAAACTATCGATTAAATTATTGATTGATCAATTGCAAACAAATCCCTATTTAGGTCAATTCATGCATTATAGTACTGGTTATCGCCGCAAATAGTTATCAACATTTTGCCTAATCATCTAACGGTATGCGAAGAAGTTCAGTGAGCTGGCGACATGAAGAGACATGCAGTCCTGAATATCCGAGCCAAAGCGTTGTATTTCTACCCGTTTTTATAGACCGTGTTAGCAAAACGTATTCCGCAGTGTAAAAATGCATGGGGGTATAAAAAGTACTGCCGAGATTTGGAATGCCGATTTTCCCAACTTTTTGGTTTTTTTAATCTGTGTTGGAAAAACTGTGTTTATGTACTCGCAGCTTGCATCTCATTGGCATTGCCAATTTCCCCAGGTTTCGTGGTTTTGAAGTCTGTGTAACGTGGTGTTTGAAGTCCGCAAACAAGTACTAAAGTACCCGCTGCTTGTATCTATTTTGAAATGCCGATTTCCCTTGGATCCATGGTTTTGAAGTCTGTGTTAGGGAAACATTCCGATTTGCAAAAACGCAAACGAGTACAAAAGTACCCGCTGCTTGCATCTATTTTGCAATGCCAGATTCCCCAGACTCCATGGTTTTGAAGTCTGTGTGTCTGTACCCGCTGCCGATCGGTCAGTCATTGATATGAAATTTCACGAAGCAACCAACATTAAAGTTTCAAGTTTAAATTTTATTTGCTAGAATTAATCGTATCATTCACGTTACTTGCAAAATAAAAATGCCCTCGACTTGCATATATTTGCAATGCCGATTTCCCCCGGGGACCTTGGTTTTGATGTCTTTACTTGTTAGGGAACACATGTCGGTGGGAGCAAAAGTTCCCCCTACTTTCATGTATTTGCAATGCCGATTTTCTCCAGGCAGCTTGGTTTTGATATCTCTGTTAGAGACTCGCCGCATGTGTCGTCAATTTCGACGAATCAGAAGTGGGTATTTCCGTTAGGATAGGGGTTGAGATTATTCAATTGTTCGATAGTTAGTTTCATGACATATATTATTTTCTTCAATATTAAAAATTGTTATGCAGTGTCGAAATCGATTGACGCAAAAATTTCATCATTCCATCATGAAATGACTGAGCAATAACCGTTTGAAATTGGACAATTTTCACGATGTACTCGATTTTCGATTTTCAATTTGTACCCCAATATGTTCCCGAAAGACGTAATCCTACGTCAAAAAGTCACAGGAGGGTTGTGTCCGAGACACGACCGCATAATTAACGTAGGATTCCGTTAGTCTATCTGTTGATTTTTGATATGTTGGAAAATTAACATCGGCAAACTCTTTGATAATGATTTGGTGGCCTTGAAAAGAGCCGTTTTGTTTGGTTGTTTGGTATTGTTTGTTCACTCCACCAGCGTTTACCGAGTGATGATGACAGAAGGATGGCAAACAGTCGTTGGATAGTAAGTATCACATAAAAGATGCTGAAGTGGAACGAGATATGATGAAAACCGCCCTCTGTGATCCTAGATTAGATGCCGCCTGTGTTATGTATGGATGAAAAAAAAGACGGGTGGGAATGTCGGGGACATAACCGGAGTGACGTAGGACTATACAAAGGGGACAGCTTTTGTTAAATATATATTTTAAATATATTGTTTTATTTTCTTCTCCTACGTGAATACCTACCTATCTACCTGAAAATGGATTAGTTTACTGTTTACTCTTTATGAATATGTTGATGGTTCTGAAAAGAACCTTTGGTGTTGTGTTTTTGTTATCACTCGATATTTCCATCTTGTTCGGTTAAACCTTCCTGTTTAGCTATTGCGTTTGCCACTCGCCACAGCTCTCACAGTTGGAAAATTTCTTCCTATCCAGCTTGTGACATATTGTTCAGTAAATTACATTTAATGCGACGTGCCGGAGAAACACTTTGCCACTCACTGAAACTAATTGTTGCCTTGATGAGCGCCGAACCGAATCTGCTCTGTTCTTGATGCGGGTTTTCTGATTGTCGTGAGCAGCTTTGCAAGCCAACTCGAGCACTCCGACGGCCGAAACTCTATAATCGCTGTTAGGTATACTGGTGCTCCGGCACCAATCCGTTCGGCCTAGTTACCCTTGCGGAGCAATCAGTGAATGCGACCAACAGGGAACTGGAGACCTGCACGGTTCGAGTGAGACTTTGCCTTTCCCTTAACTTGTCCTCCTTTGTTACGTCCACGATGCCGATGCCGTACAACCACACGGGTTTACGGTTTGAAAGAAAATAAGATATTTTTTTGGGGTCCGCGTGTTTTATACTCTAGCGGTACACACTCACAGGATGGAGACAAATCGGCAGACTCAGCCAGAGGGGCGAGTCCAACGAGACGAACGAATGAGCGTTAAAAGGGAGCGATGGCAAAAAAATACATTCATTACGATTTGTTCGCTCGTTGGATTCACATGCAGGCTAAAAAGGGTCCTTTTCAGGATCACAAAATTATCTTCAATCTAAAGAGTTTATTGTTTTGTTATCACTCGATATCCCCATCTTGTTCGGCTAAACCTTTCTGTTTAGCGATTGCATTTGCCACTCGCCACAGCTTTCAAAGTTGGAAAATTTCTTCCCATCCAGCTTGTGACATATTTTACAGTAAATTACATTCAATGGCACGTCGCATTACCACCACTCAGTATCGGATTGGAGGTTATTTTAACCTGTAATTGAACATTTGCGATGACAGTGGTACAGTGTCGACTTTCAATGGGGGTCATAATTTGGACCACGAACTCTATGTTTACAAAAATGTCCAACTAAATATGTCGCATTACAGGTCCGTCCAATTAGCTAAATGTCGAGATAAGTGAAAATTACTGTACTTTCAATCTAGAAGCAATTTAAGAATTGGTGAAAATCAATACGCTCAGAACAACTGCCAAATTCACATACTCATCATATCCTGGCAAACAAATTATGAAAAAATCAATTTGTGTTTTATTATTATTTTGGATATTGTTTTAGAAAGCATTGAACTGTATTTCCTAAACTCTTTTTTGGAAGGTTTAATGGCCCTGAAAAGCGCCTTGTTTTATGGAATGGTTCCAATTTAGAAAACTTAGTACTCGTGGTTTTGAAAAAACCCATTTCGAACGCCCTCGATGCCGCCTTGTTCTGGATTTGCCACCAAAGCAGTTTGTATAAAGAACAAACTTTTTTCTTCTGCTACCTGATGCCGTTTTGCGATTGCGTTTGCCACTCGCCACTCGCATCAACTGCCTGTTGTTGTCTTGATGTGTTCTGTTATGAATGCGGTTTTTCTTATCGTCGCGAGCAGCTTTAGCAGCCAACTCGATCACTTCGGCGGCCGAAACTATATAACGCCGGCTAGGTGGACTGGTGCACTGGTACTAACGCGCTCGGCCTAGCTACCCTTGCTGAGCAATTGGCGGATACACCTAGGGGGAACTGCCCACTTGCACGGTTCGAGTGGGACTTCGCCTTTCCCTTAACTTGTCCTCCTTTGTTACGTCCACGATGCCGATGCCGTACAACCACACGGATTTACGGTGCTAATTACGTGCAATTTTTGTTTTGGTTGATGGACGTTTGGACGTTTAGGATTTATTCTATGTTAAAGATGCACCTCGCACTGGTAAACCCGTCGTCGAAAATGTCGATAGAATCCCAGAAACCGTCATGTTAGTAGTCGCATCACCCAGGAGCTAAAGATCTTCCATAAAATAGATTTAAGCCATTTGGGCAAAACTGGATTCACAAAAAGCTCGGTGTTTGAGTCACACCAATGACCATCTAAAAACAAAGAGACGATCTGGCGTTGTGGTAACGCTAAAGGTAACGAGTTCAATTCTCATTCCCGACATTCTTCCGAAAATGGAAGTGACGAACCAGACAAAAGAGTTAAAAGTTACTATAATAGAGAGAAAAAAAATCTAAAAACAAGATGGATCGAGTGTCCATCGTCCATCTGCGAAGTCCTAACGGAATGATATCGACGCATTTCGTAAATGCAAACAAGAAACATCATATAAGGATCAGAAAGTAGTTTCAAACATTTAACACAAACGGGTGAACTTTTTTTTTGTCGTGTAATCAGAGCATGCTTTGTTTACATGTCAAAAATCGAAATACAAGTTATTTAGTCGCGGTCATACAGTTGTTTTCGAAATGTCGCGAGTGATTTGGAAACTAAAAAGAAAATTCTGCACAATTCGTGCACCGAAAAGGGTGTTACATACAACAAAATAGCAAAAAAAAAATCAAAGTTTGTCCAGAAAGTGTTACACGAATCGTCGCAAAGTTCGGTAATGAGCGATGATCTCAGAAGAAGTGGAGGAAAACCCTTACCAAGTGATCCCGATTGGGACCGAAAAGTTGTAATTATATTCAGAGGAACAGGTCTGCATCTATTCGTAATTTGGCCAAGAAGTTCAAAACCAGTGTTGGATGATTCAGCGGATTAAATAGAGACATGGTCTAAAGACCTATAAAAAACAAAAAGTGGCCAAACAAACTCATGAGCAGCAATATTGCGCTAAAACACGAGATCGAAAGCTATATGAGCGTGTTTTGAACAATCCCAACCATATACGAGGGTCGTTCAAAAAATAAGTTTCAGTGCCTCAGAAATTGCGTAAAAAAACTTAGGACAAAAAAACAAGGTGATTTTCGTAATTTACGTTTTATTTTATGTTTTTCTACATAATCGCCGTAACGTTCGAGGCATTTTTCATAGCGTGGCACGAATTTTTCTATTCTGAGCGCGACGTGCGTAGCGTCCAACTTTTTAAAGTACGATGTAACTGCGTCACGAATTCCTTTAGTGTTATTGAGTCGTTAACCACCGAACACATGTTTCATCACCGTACTATTGTGAACATCATACTTCAAAAATAAAAAAAACTCGAGCCACGCTATGAAAAATGCCTCGAACGTTACGGCGATTATGCAGAAAAATAGAAAATAAAACGTAGATAACGGAAATCATATGGTTTTTTGTTCTAACTTTATTTGTCAAATCCACTCTACAATGGTTTTCAGAAAACAACATCATGTTCGTCGAAAAAGACCTTAACCCACCTAACTGTCCCCAGCTGCGGCCAATTGAACGTTACTGGGCAATTGTCAAGGCCAAGTTCAAGAAGGAAGATACAGTGTCTGAAAATATGTCAGAATTCAAAAAGAATTGGTCTGCAGCATCCAGAAAGTGCACGAAGACTACTGTACAGAATTTGATGAGAATTTAAATCTATGATTCGATCATTTTTTAGATTAACAATAAGCTTGATTTTTTCATTTCATTGCTATGTAAACCTTATATTCTTGAATAAAATTCACTTTTGTGGACAAAACGACACTTTATGGACGTCTTCAGTTACCTTTTACTAAAAAATTCCTAGTACTTCTACCAAAACTCATCATTATAATATAAGATTATTTTCAGACACATTCCTCGTTCAAGATTTTTCAATCACTTGCAAATAACATGTTGCTCCGTTACATGGAATATATGTTTTACTTTGATGTTTGGAAGTTTTCGATATACTCCTTACATCGATGTGATTACCATTTTTTTTTCATATTGCAAAACTTCCTGTAGTAAGTAAGTGTAATAAGACTGGGATCAAGAGAAGATTGTGAAAATCGATCGCTAGAGCTTTTCGTCAGTTAAAGGCAAGACTTCTATAAGAAAGGCATTATGCAGTTTCTTTAAAATGGCAACAAATTTTACAATAAAACGGTGAAGTTTTGATCCAAATCAGACAATCTAAAATATCTCAAATAAAGTCTCAAATATCACGTAAAAATAATGGATTACTTTTCTCCAACCTAATATTAATGGCAAGCTTCTATCTTTACTCATCTTTACTTTACTCATATCTGGATCTCAGATTTTCGTTGAACGTGGTAGATTTGTTCCTTATCCCAAAATATTAGACTCGTATTTTTTATTATTTCGTTAGGTCCCGTCAGCCCTTTGTCCCGAGACCATGTAAACTATAAAAAAAAAAAACAAATACAATTAAGAATTTTAACTACCAATAATAACGGAGACAAAATGCAAATTGCAAATGCAAATGCAAAACCATCATGTAAAATATAGAAATATAGGCTTCAATTTGATATGTCGATCATTGGAATCGGTACAGTAGTTTAAAAGTTATGAATTTTTTAAAAGTTAGTTTTGGAAAATAAATGAGAAAAAAATGATCTTTCGGACCACCTTAAAATGGAAATGGTCTCCCTAACAAAAAAAAAATTAAAATTAAAAAATACGCGTCTAAAAGTTTGCGATAAAGAACGAAACTACCACTTTTAACAAAAACTTGAGAACCACTATATCCGTTCGACATGGAAAGGCTGTACAGGGCGGACTCAATTATATGCAGACTCATTTATATAATATACTAGCTGACCCGGCAAACTTCCGCCCAAAATTTGTTTTTTGTTATCAATACCTTCAAACATTCACGTTTTCTTAATAAGCGCAAGTTCATGAGTCCAATCGCAGAACTGTTCATTGATTGATCTTCTAATCGACCCCGTTGAATTTACCTTTTACTAAAAAAATCCTAGTTCTTCTACCAAAACTTATCATTATAATATCAGATTATTTTCAGACACAATTCTCGTTCAAGAGTTTTCAACCACTTGCAAATAACATGTTTCTCCGTCACATGGAATAAATGTTTGATACAGAAAATATGATAGAATAAAGACAGACCCCTCCCCTCTTCTCTCCTTAGTGTCAATTCACCATAGAAACGTTTCGTGCCCCCTAAAATCTTCACATGCCAAATTTGGCTCCATTTGCTTGATTAGTTTTCGAGTTATGCAGAAATTTGTTTTTCAGTTGTACGTCAGTCCACCCTAAGAGAGGGGGGAGCAGTGTCGAACCACCATAGAAACACTTATTGCATCCTAAAACCTCCACATGCCAAAATTGGTTTAGTTTGCTTGATTAGTTCTTGAATGATGCGGAAATGAATGCTTCATTTGTATGGCAGCCCCCCTCTCCTCTATGAGAGACGGGAGGAGTGTCTATTCGCTATAGAAACGTTTTGTGTCTTCTAAAACCTTCGCATGCCTAATTTGGTTTCATTTGCTTGATGAATTCTCGAGTAATGTAGAAATTTGTGTTTCATTTGTATGGTTGCCCCCCCTAAGAGACGGGGGGGGGCAGTGTCTAACCACCATCTTCTTATTCTTGAATGGCGTTAACGTTCCCTGTGGAACTTTTGCCGTCTCAACGTATGCATTAACTAGCGTCATTTATTAATACTTGGTTGAGATTTCTTAAGCCAAATAACACGCCTTAAATGTTTTCCGAGGGGCAAGCTCTAGAATACGCGTGACCACAGTGCAAGTCGAAGGACATTTCTCTGATGAAAAATCCCCCGACCAGAATGGGAATTGAACCCGAACACCCGGCATGATAATGAGAGACGCTAACCACTCGGCCACGGGTGCACTAACCACCATAGAAATATTTTTTGTACCCTAAACCCTCCAGGTGCCTAATTTGGTGTTGCATTTGCTTGATTAAGTCTCGAGTAATGCAGAAATTTGTGTTTCATTTGTATGGCAGCACCCCCCACCCCCCTAAAAGAGGGGGAGGAGTATCTAACTACATAGAACCATTTCTTGCGCCTTCAAACCTCCACATGCCAAATCTCGTTTCATTTGGTTAATTAATTCTCGAGTAATGTAGAAATTTGTGTTTCATTTTTATGGCAGCCCCCCTTCGAGAGGGGGGAGGGGTCTGAAACTATCATAAAAACCTTCCCACTATGAAATCACTTTTTGTATAACCAGACAACCAATGTTGCGGCTCAGTTTTATTTTTGGAAACGACTGAATCGAATAGGACGCGACAGTTTCATTTGAAAGAACCCTTTAAAGGTTTATCGGAATTGTCCTATGGGTTACGTAGATATGCCCGCAACAAGTTTATGGATCGAAGATTCCAGAAACCAAAACTACTCAAAATCCGCTGTTTGGGGTATCAAACATCATGATTTTTTCAAAGCTAGCAATTAAAGCCTATATTACCTCATTAACGTAACCCGGATATGTTCCGGATCAGGTGATCATTTATGATCAGAACAAAATTCCATCATGCGAAATATCAAACTTCATGGTTAGTGAGATCTACATCATTGTTGGTCACATCGGATAGCACGGATAACCGCGTAAATTCTTAAAATCGCGTAAAAAACACCGCGTAAAACCGCGATAAAATCCAGTGATTATACTGTTGCTAAGTGGGGCTTCCGTGGCCGAGTGGTTAGCGTCACACACTATCATGTCGGGGGTTCGGTTTCGATTCCCGTTCTGGCCGGGGTATTTTTCATTAAAGGAATTTTCACCGACTTGCGACTTGCGTATTCTGGAGCTTGTCACTCACTGTCACACGCCATTCAAGGCGTGTTATTTGGCATAAGAAATCTGAACTAAGAACACTGAAGTAGAGATGGGCGAGCGCTCACGAGCCGCTTATTTGAGTCGGTTCGTCAGAACGAGCGTACGATCCACGGTTCTTTTCAAATGAACCAAGGTTCCAAAAAGAGACGCTCGAATGAGCCGACTCGTTTCAATGAACGAATGGCTCTGAGCCGATTACTGAAATGAACCGTTTTGCCCACCTCTACACTGAAGAAGATTTTTAAGCGGTTTTTTTACCAGGTTCGGAACCGCGCCTCCTAAATTACTGTTTTTGAGCTACTGTCTTTTTGGTGACGCAGTATCTAATGAGAATTTTAGTATAAAAAATTCCAACGACTTCAGAAATATGAAAAAAATAAACGATTTCTTGAGATTTCTACATTTAACCTTTGGAAGGCCGTAAGTGGAGTGCGTGATACACGTAAACACGAATGGTGATTCAATCGGACAAATCCAAGTTTAGGCGTAATTCGGTATGTTCCATCAGGAAAATGGTTAAAGATACCAACATGTTTGCAACATCCATGCGGAAGATCACCAGAAACTATTTGCATGCATCTTCCAGAGCCAGAGTGAAGCGCCGCACGATCACAGGTAGTTGAGAGTGACTGAGTTATCCTAGCCGATAAATAAAAGAAGGCATTTCCCAGATAGAAAACTTTTCAGCATTGATTCAGTGTCCACCAGCTGAACGGATTGCTTCATCATACGTCAAAAAACTCAATCGCTCGGAGACTCTTTAGATAATCTTTGGATCACCTTGGTGAAAAAGTTTAGGTTAGAAGAAACAAAAAGTTCATAAAATAAAACATTATTACTTCGTGCAAAATCTTTGAACAGTACCCATCAAGAAGAACACATTGTTCCGATCCTGTCGAATACAGAGCACTGTCATCCAGGGTTGCCAATAATATTTTTGAAAAAACTGGAAGATTGCTCTCAAAAAAACTGGAAGAAAACTGGATCATGTAAAACCTTTATTCTAAGAAGACCAGCTATGATTTATCTAAATTGATTGTAGTGTTTATATGTAGTTCATAACACTGTAACTGTAATTACTGTGAAACAATATTTGAGGGATGGTTTTATCTGGGCAACAATTGAAGAGTTTCGTATTTATCGCTTCATAAAATCCATAAAATCGCTGATAGGAGAGCGTAGCGAATAGTTCGATACCTCAAAAAGGCACGGATCAGCATGAGATACGAGGTAAAATACCAAAAACAACTTTTCATAATGTTATTTCAATACTCAAAAAACCACAAACAACGTTGCTCAAGTATTACTTTGGTATTGAAATTATAAAATTTTGGTATTGAGAAGCTATCTTTCTCATTTTTTGGTATTATTCATTGCTAATTTACATCTTATATTAGAGTTGTACAAACCTAATGTCGGTATCAAGATCAATATGAGGGGCCCTTAAATATTTCCTCTAGCTCGAGAAAGTACTTTTGAAAAAATATGCATAGTATACTTTCTTGCAAAAATATACACTATGGTTTTCATGCATTTTTGCATGTTAGCTATCAGCTATTCAGGGGAGTTTGTTTGCTTTAATTAAATTATTTATATTTAGAACTAAAACTCCTTCGAGTGACTATGAGAAACTAATATCCATTTGTTGTAAACGGAAGCAAGGTTACTTGGGTTTTATATTTATATCAATTAAAGACAATGGAAACCATTTACTCTATAACCTTCTGAACTTCAGAATGTTTTAGAGGATCTATAACATCTGATGTTTATATAAATTCAGAACCTGCATAGCTCGCGGACTCTATGAACTATTTTGGGTAAGTTTTCTTTCTACGGACATTGTACCAGTCGCGAGTGGAATGGTAGATCAATTGGTCTGAACTTCAGAATGGTTTGGAACATCCGATATTTATATAAATTGATACATAGTGTAGCACATTGATTCTTGGGTAGGATGTTAAATAAAATTAACAATTGAGTGATACCCTGTTTTTAAAGTATTTTGATAAGTTTCCATCATTCGGGAAAGCTCTTCGTTTTGAAATTTTCGACAAAACACCGACCGATTGAACAAAATGGGAAAAACCAAATTACAACCTCGCCTGTCGTAGAAAAGAGAGATCGATCCAAGGTCGAATGGAAAATGTAAAAAAAAAATAACATAAGGGATAGGAAGAGGGAGGGACAGATAATATTTATCATTGTAAATTTATTTATAAAACTTGGGCACACATATGAAAAAACAGGATAAAACTGGACGATATTCCAAAAAACTGGAATGATGATGATAATGTTGGATTAAAGAGGCTTCAAACTTTTCAGTTCATTCGCCTCAAAAAACTGGAAGATTTTAGGGTTCAACTGGATGACTGGATCGAGAAAAAAAACTGGAAGAATCCAGTTTAAACTGGAAAATTGGCAACGCTGCTGTCATCCGTTCAAAGTAGTTCACATGTACAGTCAATATTATTGCCTCTTCAGCACTTACTCGTGTTATTAAACGTTGAGAGTAGAAAATGTATTTCTCTATGAAAAAATTGCTTTGTCATGAAAACTCAATTCTACTCGTGATATCGAAAGAAGATCTGGTTCTGGTTTCATATGGGGAAACAAATATAGTAAACGTAAAAGGAGTTTTGACGTAGGACTACGTCTTTCATTTCTATACCGGGGTGTAAAATCAAAGTTTCGAAAACGAAAACGTTACGCCGGAGACCGAGATTTTGAGCGTTAATAGCTCCCAAACAACTGAACGAAATGGTATGATAAACACTTCATTCGAAAGATAAAATGTCTACGCGTTCTATACTTGTTACTTTTTGATCCAAAAACTTGTTTCAATAGTCTTAAAATTGCTTTCAAAACAGGCTATTGAAATCACCAATCGGTATATAAGCGAGCGCCGCTCGGAAATCCACTCAGTTCTAATTGAACAGCGATTGGAGCATGTTGTCGCTGTTGTGGTGAAGCTCTTCGTTTATCATGAAAGCGCGGATGAACGGTGTCACCAAGAGCCTGTTTGTGCACCTTAGGCTAGACATGAATCCATCAGGAGGAGAGTGATGCCACAAACGGTTCCCCGGGAAGATCTCGAAGCAACCGCTACATACACAAACACACATACACACGCGGAATTCTTTCCGTTTGGATGCCATTCAGCATCGAGAAAGATCCGGAAAATAATCTGCCAGTTCCTCTGGGAATTTAAAAATACATTCATGTGAAAGAGTTTATTTGAATGTTTTCTATCCATGTAACACTGTGATCAAATATGTTTCAATCAAGTACTATTAACAGATGGTTATCGAGTTAGCATAAACCACTGGTGGGCTTCCAGTATCGAGGAAAATGTGGAAATATCTAATCGTTACTGAAAATAATCTGCCAGTTCCTCTGGGAATTTAAAAAGAGTTTATTTTAATGTTTTGTATCCATGTAACACAGTGACCAAATACATTTGGTTTTGTGGTTTTTCAATCAATCGCAATTAACAGGATAGCTTCAGAAGATTATTCTTCCCCATCAGTAGGATATTTCCGTATCCAATATTGTATGCGCCCGCAATCGATTATTGCTCAGTCGCCGAAAGTTCCGAGCTCAGAGAGTTCATTCCCCTCTAGTTTGCCTTCCAAATTGCCATCGTAAACCACACCTTCTCTCGATTCAATCACACACAAAAAGCATACTTAAGCGATATTTTGGTGGTGAGACACATTAATTTTTCGTGAGGACATCGACAAGACAACCTCGTTGCCTAACGTGCTGGAGGAGGTGGACGGCGAAGGATCGACACATACACGCGCAGAATTCTTTCCGTTTGGATGCCATTCAGCATCGAGAAAGTTCCGGAAAGATCTAATCATTGTTGGGAAATAATCAGCCAGTTCCTCTGGGAATTTAAAAATACATTCATGTGAAAGAGTTTATTTGAATGTTTTCTATCCATAAGATATCCATATAATACATTTGGGTTTGTGATTTGTCAATCAAGTACAGTTAGCAGGTTAGCTTCTGAAGATTATTCTTCAGAACAAGAATCTCGTTTTCGAAGTCTCCAAATATTCATTCATTCAGAATGGATTTAGATTCAACTTCAACAAATGATCTCTAAATCAACGATAGTCCTACGTCACCCTTGCGGTTATACCATAGATATAACCCACTTCCTGTTTTTCTTCAAACTAGCGCTCGTTTAAATGTATATTACAGCACATCACTAATTTGTGTTATTTATTTAATGAGCCACTTTGCGTTCAATTTACATTATTCACAATCGTGTATAAATTAAGTTAACTTATTAAATGTATAGCTATCATCTAAGTAACAGTGTCCACGGTACAGTTCGATCGATTAAACGTTGGTTGTCAGTAAGCATGCGTTATACTGCTCGAGTCTAATCCTATTGCGAATGGTATATACAGGTACGGAACAGAACAAATAAATAAAACTAATTAACTTAAATTAGAGCCTAGCGAAATACGGTTTATAATTGAAGGTATAATAATTAATATTAGCTAGTAGTTGGTAGATTTGCGTCAATCGGTACCGTTCTACGTAATACTGTTCATGGGAACACACAGTGGTTTCCCTCGTTGTTCGCGATTATTGTAAATATTTCATTTTAGCATTAATTGATGTCAGTTGAATACTTTCTTCGGGCTACTTGTGTCATGTGCAAATATAGCGCTTTCGCGGCCCAAAGTCCCTTTTTTTTATCTGTATACTTCTTATACTTCGAGTTCAACCATCGAAAGCCCGACGTACGCGACCGCAAATAAGCTTTTCGTTTATCACGATTTAGATTTGTCGTTCGATATATCTATCCGACAGTTGACATTTTACAATCATTTCGCTATTTGAGCATAACCAACGGTTTGCCGTTTCAGTTGCAAACACTAATCCATTCCTCAACTTCGCAATCATCGCACTCCACGTAGCAGCACCAGTGGAATTTACAGTTGCACCGGTCCACCCGCTTCTCCCGGACCAGATTGTAGCCTCGGCCACAGCACATTGAGGCGCAACCATCGCTACCACTGCTGGTACGATTGCAGCGCCGACCAACTGTTCCTGTAAAAATAATTAAAAACGAACTTTACTGGTAGTATCAACGTCATATTGGGTTCCATCACTTACCTGGAATGTCCGAAATTTGGTCCCGCTCGCAAAAGTTTGGTGATCTTTGGTAGTAGAACAGCGCGTTCTCCATCTTGCGACTCGCACGGTCTATCAGGGCGAGTTGGTGCTGTTTGTCCTTCGTACGCCGCGGTGGACGGACATTCTTGACGTGCTTTCGCTTCTTTGGTTTGTGGTAAACGATCATCGGTGGACCGTTCCCCAAATTGGACTGATCTACGAGCACTGCCCGGCGGTACTGTTGCTTCAAGACTTTGCCGACCACTCGAAAATCTGGTGCCGATTTCCAACATGTTTTCAACTGGCAACTGCCAGACATGCCGTGGCACTTGCAGCGAACCTGCATGTTGTTGCTAACGGCCTACAAAAGGGTTCGAATGTTAATTGATTTAATAGAATCATCTTTAGAAAAATCTTACCTTCCGTCCAGCATGATTGTTGTGCAAATTGATCTGCGACTGGATGTCGCCTCCCTTCTCCCTTGTGTCCAAAAATAATTCGGAAAATTCCGCCCCGAAGGCCATATTGTGAGAGCAGCCTCCCCATTTCCATCGGCTGGCTTGTTTGGTTTTCAACTTCTTCAAGCTATCATCCACTAAAATGCTGTTCTCGTTGATGGCATCCAGGAAACGCAGCTTCTCTTTCTCTAGACTCTCTCGCAACGATTTGGTCATCCCCTTCCGATTAACGGCCGGATCACAACCGCAGGATATCAGCCTGCCCTGAGCACAGGCACGTGCCACACTGTGGGTCACTCCTGCTGCAGCAATCGCATAGGCAAATGCACTCTCGCGGTAGCCTAAAATTAACAAAATAAAAAAACATCGTTTAGCTACATGTCTTAAAATGCTCCACACGGGGGTCTAATTACGAGTCGTTCAAGCGATAGTTAATTAAACAATTTATTTACAGCACTATTCAATGGAAGTTTACTTTTAGTCACGATCCACCTCGCTAGGATCGTCAGACAAAGCGCAAAAGTGGATGATGATGGCAAAAGGAGACCCGATGAATATTATTTGCTTTGCCAGCAATAAGCTTCTTGTGCTGATCACGGTCCACGAGCTCCACGCTGGTGAGGTGATCTACGACCAAGCAGATCCCACAATTTTTCTGTTGCTGCTGCAGCCGCTGCAGTGCCAGTGTCTCTTCCTGCCAACTGTCGTCAAACGGGCTGTCAACGGATAGCGACTTTGAAAGGGAACCCCGTGACGAGATGTGGAAGGCAGCAGCAATCCGGATCGTGCAGCACGAGCCGAAGGCCCTTGTCCCTTGGCTCGGGGCAGAAAGAGACAGGCAAGAAATGCAGCCAAGTCGAAAACAATCAACCAATAAATTTTGCCGCATTTGTATGGAAATTAAATTGAAAACTCGACCTGGGTCTTGGGTGATTTTTGAATTATTTATTACACTTGCGACGGGCGGTTCTGAGTAGCGGTTGATAAGATTATCGTTGGCAGCGTTACTTGGTTGCGAGCGCTGCATTTTACCACGGTACTTTGGTTGGATTCATTTGATGGTTCGATATACATTATTCGTTTGCTGTAGAATGCCAGAATGGCCGAATATTGGTATATTTGTACATTTTTGTATTAAGGTTTGCATATTGGAGATTGGAAAGCCTTACAACCCTGTATTATATTCAAATTCACATAAAAGACTATAAAGCAAATTCATCCCAAATTATCCGAAAAACAACCAATTCTGACCCGACTCTCTACGATTTTTCAAAACCTTGTAGGTACTTTGGCGACTACTCAAAGTTACAATTTTTCTTACACTATGGGCAGTTTCAATGGCGAGTAATTCTTTGCGTATCTTACTTGCGATCGTAGCAGTCCCGCATCATCAAACGTATCCATTTCACATCGATAGACGACGAGTGAGGTTCGATGTTGTACGTTCTGGCACAGTCTAATCGCCACGAGTGTGGTTCGACGTTATAGGTGAAGGGATTAACACCTGCTTTACCATAGCGTCACTTCAATGCATTGATGCAATGCCAAAGGTACCAACGAAGCCTTTATGATGACTGAAAACAAACAATGTCAACTGCTTGGAAAAAGGCTGAATATTTGCATCAGCAGAGATTCATTACTAATACTAATACCATTACTAATACATGTGAGAACCTTCGAAAAGGGTCTTGGAAAGCTTTAATTTTTCCTCGTATTACTCCTCTACTTCTCACCGTCCAGCTCACCCAGCAACGATGTTGTTCAGTCGGTGTCCTTACGAAGAATGAAAGTATGTCTCAGCGAGATCCACTGTTTATACTCTAGGCAAATATACCCCTTAGTTCTTCTTCTTTTCCTTTGTTCACGGAGACTTTAAGTCTTACGATTTCCCCTTCGTTGCTCGTCCATAAGTTGCTCGTTATTGACAGCTCTGTTCGGGAAAACACACAAATGGACAGAACAAATGTGTGGGAAAATGAAAACGCTTATAGTTTTCATGAATTTTTACCATTTACACACCATGTGATCGTAATGTATAGTATATCAAACAAATCTTAGGCAATTTCCGATTCGTTTGGTATGTAAATCGCCAAAATCCGTTTACGGCAAAAATAGTTATTAACGTTAACTTTATTTCATAAAAACGTGACCTGTTTTCTGATTTGGCACCCTTAATGAAAGACGTAGTTCTACGTCAAAAGTATCTATGTGAAACATGGAGCTGTATCGAAAGAGTGTCTTTTTCGCCAAAGGACTCCTACTAAAAATTTGAATGCTGGTTGATGTATGCTAATAGATCGAATCGGAAATTTTCTAAGATTTGTATGATATGCTATACATTACAATCCCATAGTCTGTATATGGTTTAAATTGATTAAAATTGGAAGCATTCCCATTTCCCCATACATTTGTTCTGTCCATTTGTGTGCTTTCCCGAACAGAGCTACGAAAGGGGATAGCGAAAAGAAAATATTTGCGAAGTAAACTCCACCCTTGCATAGTAAGCTGTCGCTAGCGTATAAGTACTGCATCTCCTCTGAGGAAAATTCTCAGAATCTTTTTGTGCCCGAAACAACAAACGTCGCATATTCTGCTCGTTTTGTGTTTTGTGTTTCCTCTCGAGCTGTGAACGCTAGCAAATTTCACTGGAAGTGAATATGGAATAAGAACTAACAGAACGATCCGAGCCATAACAAAGCAGGCGTTTGCTTGGGTCCCCTTTTCAGGGTCACGAAACTTTTTAACTAAAGAGTTATTTATGAAATTTTGGGGTATTCGCAAATAATATCCGAAATGATAAACCAAAAAATTAAAAAAAAAAAAAGATTGCGTAGTTCTACGTCCTAAGGAGTCGTGTTTCGGAAACAACTCCTCAATTTTTTTTAAGTTATCCCATACTTTAAGTTTATCATGAGGTTAGGCCTCTCTATCTTGTGACACTGAGTAAACAAGTTTTTTGACGTGTTACTACGTCTAACCGGGGGTAAAACGAAAACCTGAATACAGAACATGCAGGATGAAATGAAAAATTTCGAATGCTTATAACCCGAACATTCCCTAATAGATGGAAAGAAAGTTTGCATCAATTGATAGGCAATATTTCTACGCATCTATCACAATTAATGGAATGTTATTTTTCCTGAGATAAGCCATCGAATAACTGTAAAATGTCAAGCACTATCTGAACGCCCTAACTGCCCCGTTTTGATTGGCCCGATGTACGGTTTCCCCAACACAGCCATCTAAACCAAAGTGTCTGAGAAAATTGGCATTGCAAATACATGCAAGTTGGAGGTCCTTTTGTTCACACCGAAATGTGTTCCCAAACACAGCCATCATAACCAAGATGACTTACATTACATGTCGTTTGTTCAAATTCTTTACTTACAGAGCAAATATGTTAAATTCAATTGAATTTGAAAATTGTTTCATTCAATCAATAATTTAATCAATACGAACAAATGATCTCTAAGCCAGCGGTAGTCCCATGTCAACCTTGCGTTTATATCATAGATATAACCTACCCATTTTTTAAAAATCAAGTATACTTTATTGACTTATCAGATTAGCACTTAATACCCCGCAGTGACCGAGTTCACATGCATTAGGTCCTCATATCACCACAGCGGAGTGCTCTTACGAAACGCACATTCACGTCATTAATTGCGTCATGCACATCAAAGCAAGTGACTATAAGTGAATTCAAATAAATTCATTTACATGAGCATAAAGTCGAAGGCAGACGGTTTCGTCAACCCCCCGGTAACCACAGCCTCAAACTAGAGAGGAGCCGAGCTGTGCCTGACAATGGCATTACGATGTGCGTTCTCGCTTTCTACTTATGACCCCTTTTATTATAAATCTGCGAACAACCACTCGATTGTTCCGACAAAAGCATCGCCTCGCCGCGTCGCCTCAACCTACTCGACGCCGGGTCAGGGAGAATAATTTGTGTGCCATCGCCGGGTTAGTCGTTCGTCTTATTGCCACTGACCAGCTCACCCCACGAGTTGGTACTGAAGGATGATGGAAGGATTGACGAATGACTTAACCACGATGCTGTCGTCGTCGTCGTCGAACAGAATCGGTTTTGAATTGATCGATCGCTTGAATGCAAAGAAGAGAAAAGTCGCGAACGGAAAACGCGCATCAATCCTTTCGTCCGATGGGGTTTGGTTTGCTATTCATATATCGAAAAGGTGACTTCCGAAGCAGACGAAGCGGCCTCTGTTGGATGGAACTGGAAAATGTCACCGAGGGGAGTGTGAGTGAATAAACAACCAAATCATGGATAGTGCAACGCACGGAGGCCCCGAAGGCCTGCTACCGATTGATTGCGGGTTGACTGCGGGAACTGACTGACGGACTGACTGCCAACTGGTAGTTAGTGTGATGCAATTCGTAATCGACTGACTGACATATGTATATGCCATGACAAATTATGTTTTCTGCGCATATAAATTTTTCGCTCGTTCCAGATGTCGTGGCCACCGTCAAGATTCGATTGACATGATCGACATTTACATATGTGAAACGAATGAATTTTACATACAATTATATTGATTGCGGGTCCGTCTCGATCGAAGGGTATAAAGATTACGACAGTCAATGTGTCAATTTGGTTCGCAATATAGGCACTTTGAGGATTTTTGAGAATCTTAGATATTCGAACACACATTGCGTGTTTTTCAAGCGAACGGATGCATTGGTCGCGATTGCGGGAATTTGTTGCCCTTTCGGTTGAATGTGCAGCCACTTATCGAGATCACTTATTGATTAATTTTAATGAGCAATAAAGTGTCGGTACCTTCAATGTCAAACATGAACATTTTTCAATCACTGAGTCATCGAAGTTTTACGGGCACTCAGGATTCAATGGTACGTACCTTAATCCTCATTGTTAATACCCAGCAAGTGAGTAAATTGTCTTGCTTCCACCGGACCGATTATGCGCAGCACAAAGCTTTCTATGGATGTGCTCTTTCTCTCTAACAAAGCGAATAAATTCCGCCGGATCGTAACTGACCGAGTACACGACGATCAGATCAAATCAAATCAGATATATTAAAAGAACCAGGAATGCTGTTGCAGAACCTCGCGGGAAGCGCTCTCTGGCCGCTTCTGGAGTCCGTGGCAGGCATGTCAACTTAATATGTGTATATTCCGCTTTCTGCTCTCCGGCAAGGATCTCCTGATGCTCGACGACAGCTCGACATTCTGTTTGTGTAGTTATTTATGTTTGCTTATTCTGTATTCAAAGCCGTACACAAAATGACATTTATTTACAGTCGCGAAAGGATTTACGTGAATGGGACCGCAATTTACAGTGGCAAGGGTCACTCGATGCTGTAAGAGCCGAATGTTGAGCATAATTTAAAGCAAGTCAACGGAGGATAAATGAAATTTTTGGGAATTTTTCCGTTTTCCCAGCACTTTGCGTCCGAAACAACCACAAACTTTCAAGCTGCAGCGGTAAACAGGGAATGACTCGATATCATTAAATTGTATCCGAAGGAGATAATTTAATTCACTTTTCCAGCATTCAGCACTAATACCGTTTCATTCCTCGGCAACCGATTGGCACCGGTTTTCCCCATTTTTCTCCGCTCGCTGCGCACTCAGCTTACCTGGGCCTCAATTGCAGCTCCTGCGGCTTTCTCGCTATTATTTGTTTTAATTTAATAACTTACTAAAGTGAACGAGATCATTATCGTTAATCGAGTTAATCAAATCGTGCAAAGCACACATTCCACACAGAGTAACACAGAGCACCGGCGGAAAACTGTAGCCGAGCTCTCGAGTGTAAAGAGTAAAGCGCAATATTAAATTAAATTGAATTTAATTTGAAGCATTACTCAAATTGCACCTTAGCCGCAAGTATCAGCCGGTTTTCATCGTCGGAGATAATCCGCAAATGGGCAGCGGTTTTCTTCGCTCCAATCCGATATCATCATTTGCTCCAGTCCAACTCGAGGCAGTGTGGATAATCGATTAAATCTCGATGCGCCAGCTTTGGGGGCGAAGGAGGGAGCAGCATAGCACTTATATGTACACACATCTACGCGCTAGCTCTACAATTGGAACAAAGTATAATTCATGCGCAAGCGATAAGCCTTCAGCAATCGGATTCGATAGAAATCAATCAATAAAATTATTATTGAATGTAATGATTCAATGCTGCCTGTCCGGAATTCATCATGGCGATCATCAATTTCGCTCTGTCGACCGAATGGCACAAGTACTCACTGAGGGAAAATGAGACGTTGTTTGAAAATGTGTTGTTCATGCGTGTAGGATGATATTTTTTTGACGTAGAACTACGTCTTTCATTAAGGGTGCCAAATCAGAAAACAGGTCACGTTTTTATGAAATAAAGTTAACGTTAATAACTATTTTTGTCGCGAACGTATTTTTGCAATTTACATACTAAATGAATCGAAAATTCCCTAAGATTTGTTTAATAAAGGGTGTGTCACATCAAATTGCATCACGGAAAAAATGCTGTAGAAATTTAATTTTTAGGAATTATATCTTCAGCTTTCGCTTATAATCAGATAAGAGTGTATAGATCACGTTGGCCATGCTTCACTGTCAATTTTTCGTAAATTTGGAAAAATGTCGTCGAACGAAAAAGAGCGTCGTGAATTAATCCTGTGCACTCATTTCGAGAATCCGGAGTTGTCACATCGGGACATCGGTAAGATGCTGGGAATCGTCCAATCCACGGTCAGCAGAGTACTAAAACGATACTTCGAGAACCTAACCATCGACCGGAAGGTGAAGAACGGCAAAAATGGATGCTCCGTCAGTGAAAAAGATCACAAGCGCGTAGTTAAGCAGTTTAGACGTGATCCGAGAAGTTCGGTCATTCGGTTCATTCATCCAGCGGACCAAGCAGCGGGAGGGCCTGCGTACATACAAGGTTCAGAAGGCTCCTAACCGCGACGAAAGGCAAAACATGGTGGGGAAGACGCGAGCCCGGAAGCTGTACACCGAAATGCTGACGAAACCGCATTGCCTGGTAATGTTGTCTTTGACGACGAAACCTACGTCAAAGACAACAGGCCTACGTTTAGCGGACTTTCGTCAGTTGCCGGGCCTGTTGTTCTTCTCCGCAGAGGACAAATTCAGCGTTCCGGAGGAGATTCGTAAGCAGAAACTATCCAAGTTTGCCAAAAAGTACATGGTGTGGCAAGCGATCTGCTCTTGCGGAAAGCGGAGCGCCCCCTTCGTGATGACCGGCACGGTAAACGGACAGGTTTACCTTAAGGAGTGCCTACAGAAGCGCTTACTACCACTATTGAACCAGCACGAGGGCCCGACCATCTTCTGGCCGGATCTCGCTTCGTGCCACTATTCAAAGGACGTGTTAGAGTGGTACGAAGCCAACCTTCGTGCCAAAGGAAATGAACTCGCCCTACGCGCCGGAGCTTCGCCCAATAGAGAAATATTGGACGATTATGAAGCAGGCCCTCCGGAAGAACCCAAAAGTTGTCCAATCGGAGGCGGACTTCAAGAGAAAATGGATTTCTTTTCAAAATAAACTACAACCTGACGTTGTACAGAACCTTATGGACGGGGGAAAGAGGAAGGTGCGAGCATACGGGCTTGGGCTCGAAGTATGAATAAAAAGAAAATGCCAAAAGTTGTTTAATAGTTTTTATTTTACTGTCTAAAATTTTCAAAAGGATCGGTCTACTGGGCGAATTTCTACAGCGTTTTTTCCGTGATGCAATTTGATGTGACACACCCTTTATGCTATACATTAGAATCCCCTGGTTTGTAAATGGTTAAAATTCATGAAAACTTTAGGCCTTTCCATTTTCCATACATTTGTTCTGTCCATTTGTGTGCTTTCCCGAACAGAGCTGTCAATAACTAGCAACTTATCGACGACCAACGAAAGGGAAATCGTAGGATTTGAAGTCGCCGTGAACAAAGGAAAAGTAGAAGAATGAAGGGGAATATTTGCCTTGAGTATAAACAGTGGATCTCGCTGAGGCAAACTTTCATTCGGCATCCAGTTCACTTTGCTTTCGCTGCGCTTCGATCTAAGATTGGACCCCACCAGTGGTAATCCAACTTGGATATCGTCGTTTGCTTGTTCTGTTCGTTATTCGTTATTCGTATCGGGTGTTTTTCTTCCCGCGTCATAAAATGGACGTTTCGCGTAGTGTGTGATGAGCAAGAAGAAGAGGGAGGCAAAAAACGAACGAAAATTTCGAGGCAAGCGTCATCTAATGATGCACGCGATGTTGGTGTAATGAAAAGCGCTTGTACTGAACCGAGCCTTCGCGAGTGTGACACCGCATCGAACAACATCAAAATAGGCGATTTCGGCGCGTCGGTCGAAAATGTAAACGGCTTCTTTGGTGCCTTTGAGAATGCATCAGTGCATTAAACTGACGTTATGGTGAAGCAGGCATTAAGGTTATGATCCAAAAAAATATTTGGGAAATACCAAGCATCTTGAATGTCTTACTGGAATGTTATAAGTTATTTAGGTTCGCGTGCCAGTCGCAAACCTGCCTTCAACTAGGATTGCATTTGCGCTAATATTGATCATAATGAAGCATTGCTACTGTTTTCGAGGTTGTTGATACTAACAAAAAGAGTTTATTTCGCTTGATTAGTCACCAAGAAACTAAATGTCGTTCTGGAGTTTTGTATGTGATTAGGTTTCGGTTGCCAGTAGCAAAACTTCGTCCACTAAGGGTGACAGCTGCGCTTCTCTCGAGCATGAGAAAGTAATACAACTCTTTTCGATGCCAGTAATATTAATTGAAGCGTTTCTTTTGAGAATAGCGTAACATGATGCGAAGTATTTATATTCCTAGTAGTTTTAAGCCACCAAAGCATGGCTCTGTATGCATGCTATGGCGAACGCTTGTTTGGCGCTTGGTTTACGTTGTACGATCGATGCCTATAGGTGCGATTCCTTTGAGGAAATACTAAATAACATGTAGCATGATATTTGACACTTGCAAGTGTTGTCATTGTTGTTTCCATTCGGTACCAAAAATATATTGATGTAGTTATGAGATGTGGAATAATGGTGATGGTGTCACATGTATATAATCGGCTGTAGCCGAGTCTATGTCAATTGCGAAAAAGGCCACCGGAATAGCTTTCGAGGTAAATTTTCAATGCATTGACATGAAATAAATTGCGACATACGATCAGCTAGTGTAATGTTTTGCGAGGGCAAGAATGAATCATCAATCAACTATCGTCAACTGATTCTACAATGAAAAACCATTTCAGGTACATCGATTTTGAAGTCTGTGATGGGGAAACCGTACATCGGGCCAATCAAAACTGCAGTTGTTTCGAAAATTTCCCAGCACTATAGAATAATATCCGAAGGTATAAACAAGCGACTTATATAAAATAACAGCGTAGTTCTACGTCAACAATGCGGTCGTATCTTGGACACAACCTCCTTTGAGTTATGATTTTTCAAAGTTAACCGTTGGTGCGATATTTACGATATTTGGTGGATATTTACTTAACGATATTTATAACAGTACAATGCCTCATATCAACAGTTCCACTTGTATGGCCCAACTGTGATCATTCGAACAATAGGAACATTCTTACGAAAAAAGAAAATAAAATTCAAATGGTCTTGCAACTATAGTATTTTTTCCAAAAATATCATCCAATTGGCTTTAATCTGATATGTCGATCATCTGAATCGGTACAGTAGTTTTTTCATAACTTTATGAAATTAAAAAAAATCATTTCTTGGAAAAAAATCGTACCACCATAAAATGTAGATGATTACCCTAACGAAAAAATTAAAAAAAAATCCATTCTAATCTTTTACGATAAAGAACAAATCTATCACTTTCCACGAAAATCTGAGAATCAAAATATCGGTTTGGCATGGAATGGCTGTATAGAGGGTCGTGGACTTGACATGACTTAAAATTATCAATATGGCAGTTTATCACTTTGGATATTGATTTGAAATGCATTAAAATTTTATAAATAACTCTTTAGTAGATAGTATTGGGTTTGAAAACGGTAGATGATCTGCTTGTAAAAACAGTTGGTTGTTTGAAGATTCATTCTTATCCCTGCATATGGAGCAGTGCAGTATGATTCTTCACTTGATAAGATCCGGTTTGGCCCGGATTTGAAAAACTGCAGCTCTGAATTGGGATTATTAGCGGAACAATGCTGTGAACAAAATCAAATCTCTTTACGGGAGATAGCGTAATTGAAAATAAAAAAAAAGTCTACCCTTCCGAGATCAATACACAAAACATGCCATATGTCGTAATTCGATTCCCTAAATCAATGCTTTGATTATTCGTCGCTAACGATATTGCGGCGATCCATTTTGCAGTTGACATTCACTCGGTCCCAGGCGATTATATATTTATTTCGCAGGCATCACAATTCTTAATGTCCAATTTACCTTTGGCAACGTATAAATACAACAACAATGTGGGCATGTGATGTAAAAATACAGAAACACGCTCCAACAGACGGCCTGAAAATCGACGTGGTGCCTTCACCAAACATAATTGAACCATTCTGTTCGAAAGACTTCATTCACTCTCATCGACACTCCGAAGGAATTTTTTTTATCTTGGGCTTTATATTGAGAAAAAAGGTGTGATATCAGCATTAGGAAAGACTGTTATGACCTTTATAATCTCAGTCAGATATTCAATTTATTTGTATGATTTCGAGTCTATAATCTAATGATAAAAATCTAGTTTTATTTAATGAAAATATTTCTCTGAAAAGAAAAGACTGTGATCTGAATAATAATGAATGGAAAATCAATGAAACTCCTAATGCTGACCCTAGAAAACCTTTTGTTATATGAACCGGACGGAACTTAAAACGGATTGTAATGAAAATTAGATAAATATTCCAACATTAACGCGAAAAACTCGACATTATCTGGTCTTCTTGTATCGATGCTGATGAATGTACATACAAATATTCATTGATAAAATCGTCCCTACAGAAATATTTATCGATCGGTCGCCTTTTCCTTCCGTTTATTTATTTTAGCTGAATACGTTTTAAAGAGCATTATTATGAACACCATAAATTCAAAAAGGTGTATGTTTTTTTTTTGTAATCCCCTCAACATCAGTGAAATGATTTGTCTAGTAGAATACAGTACATCATCAAAATATTCCGAAGAAAATTAGGTAAGAAATTAAAATAAAAAGGGTTGAATGGTTTTATTGTAAAGAAGTGTACTAATCATACAGATAATGTACAAAAAAAATGTAAGGGGTTTTATCTAGGACACGACCGCATTTTTTCGACGTAGAACTACGCAATTATATTATGCAATCCACTTGTTTACCACTTCGAATATTAGTGACAATTTTCCAAGGTTTCTCAGTTTAAAAGTACGTTTCAAGGAAACATATTGCAGTCTGCACAACGACAAGCGAGTACAAAAGTACTCAATACCAAAGAATACCCCCTGATTTGCATGTTTTGGCAAAGCGGATTCCCCCAGGCACATTGATTTTGAAGTCCGTGTTAGGGATACACAACTCGGTGGGAACAAAAATACCCCCGACTTGCGTGTATGCAAAGCGGATTTCCACAGGTACATCGATTTTGAAGTCTGTGATGGGGAAACCGTACATCGGGCCAATCAAAACTTGGCAGTCAGGGCGTTAAGATAACGCTTGACATTTCACAGTTATTCAATTGTTCATCTCATGAAAAATTACATTTTATTAGTTGTGATAGGCGCGTAGAAATATTTCCTATCAATTGATGCAAAAATCTTTCCGATCTGTTAAGAAATGTTCGAGTTATAAGCATTCGAAATATGGGTAGGGTTAGCACACAAATCGGCAGAACAAATGTATGGGAAAAAGGAAATTCTTCCAGTTTTCATGAATTTAAACCGTAATTGTAATGCATATCACACAAATCTTAGAGAATTTCCGATTCGATTGGTATGCAAATCATGAGAATTCGTTCACAGTGAAAATAGTTATTAACGTTAACTTTATTTCATGAAAACGTGACCTGTTTTTCGATTTGGCACCCTTCCTGAAAGACGTAGCTCTACGTCAAAACTAGAAAAAAAGGAAAAAAAACTATAACTATCGTGGGGCATACGGATTTCCATTATCCACAGTTAACTGTTCCATCATATGTCTAGGATTTTATTTTAGTCTCATCATAGCCATAGATTAATAAAGGAAGGGATGTGATAAATATCAACTGCTACTTGCCTAATTTTTTTCTAGCTTTTAGTACATTAAACCGTTTAACTTTTTTATTCAAATTTTTTTTCTCAATTTTGTTTATATTACAGATACAAATTGGGTATAAAGTCACAGTCTCAGTATTTAGCATTAGTACTTACATATAAGTGCCACCGGAGTGTAATTTTCATTATGAATTTATTTATTTATTCCTCATCATAAGCTTTTCTCGTTCAAATTAAATAGTATTTTTAACAGGGATTCGATAGAATAGTCACCAAAGTGTAACTATAGGATATGTAGAAAAATAATAAAGTTATAAAAGTTGTCTACGAACTATGTTTGATCTTCATTTAATAGTTTATCCGCAAGTTGAGCTCCAAAAGAAACTCAGAAAAGTCGCTTTGGGCGACGAACGTGTTAACATGCATAAAATGTGCACACGGCAATAGTAGGGCAAACACATTCTAGTGTAAACAAGTCTGAGCACAAAAGAGGGGAAAAAACACTTGAAAGTGACGAAAAAATGAAAAAGCTGTTAAAATTCAAAAAAGCTGGAGATTTTTTTGCATTGAAAGTAGTGAAAATATGTCTCCTACAAAACGGTTCACAGCTCATTCCCATCGACGGTACCTTTAGAAGTCTTCGGTTAACCAAAATAAATTGAAATAATATTCCAAGTGCGGAGAATACAATATTTTTCGTGGATTTAGAGGGTTAAACATGGGCGCTACGCTATGCGCTGGTGCTCCCTTGGCCGAGTGGTTAGCGTCATAACTAACATGCCGGGTGTTCGGGTTCGATTCCCGTTCTGGTCGGGGGAATTTTTCGTCAAAGAAATTTCCTCCGACTTGCACTGTGATCACGCGTATTCTAGAGCTTGCCACTCAGAATGCATTCAAGGCGTGTTATTTGGCATAGAAATCTCAACTAAGTACTAATAAAAATGACGCAAGTAATACTACGTTGAGACGGCGAAGTTCCTCTAGGAACGTTAATGCCATTGAAGAAGAAGAAACATGGGCGCTATCGTCATTTGTTGAAAAGAAACACATCAATTTTCCATGAGTACGAGTAAAAGAAATAGGGAATGAGCCGTCTCGCTCTTTCTCGGTGAATTTATTTACGGCCAACTTTAGTGATTTCTCACCAATGACAAATTCGTCAGCGTTGACATATGCTGAATTTATTCTATTCATAGAAGTACCTCGGATAAGTGTACTTGATATATTTTCACCTGTTTACATATATTTTCACGAGTATAACTCCATCTATATCTCCCTAGTAGATTTCCCGTTGAGAGATAGATATTCCTAACGTTAATGCGCCCTAAGACATAATTATTTTCGAGACAATTTTCCGAAGATATTCTCGGAATGTTAATAAAATAATTCGCACAAATCAACCGATTTTTATAATATATAAATTCGTTTCGAAATTCCATCATCACAGACCTGGCCAACAATAGCATCACAGACATAATAATACGACATTTGATGATTTGGTTTTGTTGTACACCGATGAAATGTGATGACAATTAATACCAGATGTCGAAGATTCTTCCAATAATTCTTTTACTAGAATTAAAACAGACCGAGAAGTATTTTTTGTGATGCAAATGAAACGGTTTCAAGTTTATATATCTGATAACCAACGACAATCGTAGCACCACAAAAACTACAAAGCGAACAAATAACCCTAATCATCCATAATGTCGAAGTTGTTCGTTTACAGTTGCGTTGACCATAAAATAACTATACTATTCAACCACTCGTTCACGTTCACGTTCACCAGAGGTAAAAAACGAGTAAAATAGTCTAAAATTTCCGACAATGGAAAGTATACAAGGTTTGAGTAAAATTGAAACTACATTCATTTTTTTCTTAAAATTACTGTAATGAATGAGCTAAGCTTTAGGATTTAACCCGGACAATATGGTATGTGAATGTGTATCGCCAACCACACGACTATCGACACTATTATGTTAAACTCTTATTTTGAAAACACAAATTGAAGCTCATAAAATGTTTCAGCAACGAACGCGAAAATTATTGAAGGTATGTTCAGATTAATTGCGTTTGATGAAAGGAGCACTTGGGATAGGTTTGGAAAAAGTTCTAGTTTCTTATTTCATTCAACCTTCATAAAATATGAATAATTTGATTGCAAACTGGCAATTTAAAAAAATCGAAGAGTAAAACAAAATCGAAAATTTATTTGAAATCAGACAATACCGGTAACCGGTAGAAAAACTAAAATTTGAATCACAAAGCAGCATCAAAGTCGTCAGTTACGCATGATTGGATTTCAGTTGATCGAAGGCAGACACGAAGAATGCCGGCAAAACGAACACAATGGATAACAATTCCACCGAACGGAAAGGTGTGAAAGATAGAACTTAATTATCCCAGCGAAGACATTCCGGTGTGGTCCGGTCCGATCCCATCGCCGTGACAAATTTCCTAATAATAGAAAAAAAGCTACTCACCTCGCTTCAACATGTTGGAAGTGTGCGGATTTCGGCTTTTGGTACTCAGTGAGGAGCAATTCCACCGGTGCCACTGAAACTGATGCTGACACTCTCTGACCCCCAGTTCTAGTCCCTCGATGGCCGCCGCTGTCACATCGCTCGCCCGGTAGCATAGTTCCAACTGTTCGCGCGTTAGGCCCGGCACCGTTCGGCATGTCGCGCGGACATCCGGCATGCAGCATATTCTAGCGAGAAGAGGATAAATAGAGACGGGCGAATGAAACGTGTGGCTGCAATCTTTTATCGGGTGGAAATTTATGCCTCTCCGGGTTCGTTATCGCATTACACATACTGCTAATTTCCATCATTTATATAATGAGATGTAATTAATTTATAAACACAAATTAACAGCAAGCCGAGTGATGTTGGACAGTGAGTAGTGTCCACCAGTACACGCGAATCGACGCACATAAGCCCGAGATGAGAATGCAAAATCGACAGTCAGAGCGAAGAATTTCTGCGATCGAATGAGTTCGCAGTTTAACACCTCCGAGTGAGACTAATTACTAATTTGCAAACCATATCTCCTCATACGCTGCCATGTTTGTGATTCCAACGAAAGATCGGAGCGCAGCTGATTTGTCCGACTGATGTGATCTACATTTTGACTGCAAGGAGTGCAGCTGGAAGGAATTGGTATCATTAATTAGACAGCGAATTTCATAAATTATGTGCTAATTGGCCAAGGAGTCTGTCTTTTAATAATGAGCAGGCCAGAGGTTGAAAAACATGCGTTTTCGAGATATATGGTCCGGTTTGTGTAAAAGAAAAATTGAGCGAGGAATAGGCTGACCAAACGTATAGATTTGATCGTTACCATTTTTTTTTCACCGTTTTGGATTCTCCCATCATTTTATCAATTCGTACCGTATTTTGAGTATAAAGAGCTACGATTGTACTACGATTTATTTGGAAACCTATGCTTTAAATTTCTTCTCACTAGAGATTGGTTAATGACCTTCCGAAGATTTATTCGCCTCGTTGAAAGCGATTATATTGGGTTGGGGAAAAAAAAGTCGTATATTGTCAATATATGGCAACACTTAAACATATCTTGTGTTGTACTTATCGCATCGGGTCATACTATAGGCTATTTAAAAACGAGAATCAGTGCTACAAGTGTCGTTTTGACAGTGTTGTGATTGTCCGTTCCAGTCTCAAGTTATACTGCGTCAAAGATGGAGTCCACCAAGCAAGAAATTGGCCATATTTTACGTGTTTACTACCTGCGAGGTAAAACTGCAACGAATGTGGCCGAAAAAATTCATGTAGTTTATGGACCCTGTAACGATACTGTAACGAATCGCACAGCACAGCGTTGGTTTGATCGATTTCGTTTTGGTATAGTGGCTGTCGAAGATACACCCCGTACTGGTAGGCCAATCGTCGTGGAAACTGATAAAATCGTTGAAATCATCCAAGTAGACTGTCATGTGAGCATTCGCTCTATTGGCCAGGAACTGGGTGTAGACCATAAAACGGTTTGGAACCATTTGCAGAAGATTGGATTCCAAAAAAATCTGGATGTATGGGTACCACACGAGTTGACGCAAAAAAAATCTTTTAGACCGAATCAACGCCTGCGATGCACTGCTGAAACGGAACGAACTCGACCCATTTTTGGAGAAGATGATGACTGGTGATGAAAAGTGGATCACGTACGACAACCTAAAGCGAAAAAAGTCGTGGTCGAAGCGCGGTGAGTCGGCCCAACCCAGTGCCAAGCCCGGATTGACGGCCAGGAAGGTTTTGCTGTGTATTTAGTGGGATTGGAAGGGAATCATCCACTATGAGCTGCTCAACTGTGGCCAGACCCTCAACTCGGTTCTCTACTGTGAGCAGCTTGACCATTTGAACCAGGCGATTGACCAGAAGCGGCAAGAAATGATCAATAGGAATGGTGTTTTTCCACCAGGACAACGCTCGGCCTCACACATCTTTGATGGCCCTCCAGAAGCTACCGGAGCTCGGATGGGATGTCCTATTGCACCCACCGTATAGTCCGGACCTGGCTCCAAGTGATTATCATCTCTTTCGGTCCATGCAAAACACTCGTGGTGATACTAAGTTGGCCTCAAAAGAGGCTTGCGAAAACTGGCTGTCTGAGTTTTTTTGCGAATAAGGAGGGGGGTTTTATAAGGGGGTGATAATGAAGTTACCTTCTAAATGGCAACAAGTTTGCGAACAAAAGGGCGCATATTTGACTTAAATTGGATAATTTTTAGTATGTTGAATAAAGCGTCAAATTTCAATCAGAAATACGACATTTCTTTTTCCCTAATCCTATATATCTGCCGTTAGTGATGCTGTTAATTTTTATATTTTATTAGAATTCCTCATCATAAAAGGGAAGAAGCATTTTTGACTAGCGAGGTTAGAATTGTTCTTAAAAATATAGATATAATATAAATATGTAATATATAAATATGGATTATATTTTTAAGCCGACATTGTACCATTCCAACACTATAACGTAGCTGATGATTGCGCCGGCTAGTGACCATTCTATCCTGGATTCCTCGAGTCGAGAAAGACGCACCACGCTAGATATGGG
Organism: Toxorhynchites rutilus septentrionalis; assembly: GCF_029784135.1. NCBI lineage: Eukaryota > Metazoa > Arthropoda > Insecta > Diptera > Culicidae > Toxorhynchites > Toxorhynchites rutilus. Next base: position 81,050,382 of record NC_073746.1, read on the forward strand.
GTACAGACTAGGGGGGCGTTGCTGATTAATGGTCAGCTGCATCCCAATAGGAAGTATCCCGTGTCGGGCACACGTACAGGGCATCGAAGACTGCAACATACCAATTATGAGAATACTTGTAATACTAACCTCGAGCCAACCGCGAGTAATCGGTTACATATTACTAACATAGTTGTAAGCAAACATTGTCGAAATATTGAACTCCCGGCCCCGTTAGGCTGACGCCTTATGAGCCTTAATAAAATATATATTTTGGATAAAAAAAGAATGTACCATTCCCCGTTCTCAACTGGTCCTCTATTCTTAAAGCATTTCGAGCAGTTTAAACTGTGTGATTGCTACAGGAAGTACAGTTCAGATGGAACAATCGAAAGGCATAGTAGTTGAAGAACACCTGAAAATGTGGAACGAGTAATTCGAAATTTTGTAATTTTTAAATGAAGTTTTGAGGCACAGTGCTGCTTTGAAATGAATTCGTACGTGTTTTTTTAGATTTTTAATGTTTTTTATAATATTTGATGGATTGAACGTACTATTTTTTCCTAATTTATACTGTCCGCATTTTTTCATGAAAACGATGATATTATTGTGTTCGTGGATTTCAATTTATAAGACTAAACATATCAACATCTGATATATTTGTAAAATTATGCAAATTCTGATAAATTCGATGGTAATTCGTTGAATTTTCGATGATACTTTTATTTGACGATGTGTCGTGGTACATCATAGTAAGATGCACTTTGAGTATTTTTTCTATGTTTTCATATCCAAACTATTGGCAACTATTGTAGATGACGTGTTAAAAGAAAATAAAACTATGTTTTTAACCATAGCTCATATATGGGGATTCAGAGAAATTACTTAATTTTATAATTTGCACTCCATACAATATTTTCCATAGCGCTAGTGATGAAGTTTTGGATTCGTTTTACAAATACAGGAATGTAATACAGTGAAACCTGTTTTTGTGCGGGTTTTTTATGCGAATTTATTTTTGAGCGTTTTTTTTGTGCGATCGCATCAAAAAAATGCATCAAAAATCACGTGCGATTTTTTGTGCGGTGTTTGAAAAAAATTAAGTCTTCGTTCATTTTTTTTTCTATCTTTGATATGTATTTCATCGCTCTACATTGGGACTGTGTCAGCTAATCCCCATTCTCATGTTTTGTTCTGTTTGTTTTAAGGTGTCAGTAGGAGCTTATTGAAAGGGACAAAGAGTTGATTTTGTGATTTGCGCAACTGAGTAGGCCGGTTATTAAAGTGAAAAAAGGAAATCGAATGTTGATCACGAATGACATCATTAGGATTTGGGTTATTTTCTTAAGGATTTTTGTTTCATGCGGTCTCTATCCACTGCATTTTTTTTTTAATTATGCAGAGAACACTATTTTTTAAAGTTACTGGTGAGGTTTAGTACTATTTTTTATGTGATTTTTTTTCGTGTGGTCCCTATCCCTCGCACAAAATGGGGTTGCCTGTACAATCACAAGGTTTTGAAAAAGAAAAAAAATTGAAACGAAAAAAAAATAATTAAATGTTGTTGTACCACACAGTTCTTAAAGTTTTCTGAAAAATCACAAATATCAAAAAACACACACAAACATATTTGAATAAAAATTAAACCAGTACTAGGTCTTTAAATTCTAAAAAAAAAGGAAATATATATTTTTTGTATCGTGCAATACTGCTCAATTCTGAAAAAATAACACATATCTATAACAGGTGTAGGTACATATTGAAATTTGAATTAAAGTAGTACTTAATCTCTAAACCTGAAAAAAATACAATGTTCCAAAATTTTTTAAAGTACTACAATTTTTGATGAAAAACTATTTTGGTAATATTTCTTGACACACCATAGTAAGATGCACTTTCAGTATTTTTTTTCCAAATTTTTATCTCGAAGCTATGGCTTCCAAAAGTTTTAAAAGTTCATTTAGATCTTATGGTGAACCAGATAGGGGCAGGGTTGCCATATTTAACTATGTAAAGTTTTCTGAAAAAATCTATGTATTTTTAACTAAAATAAATCTGTTTAAAAATCTGTATCAAAAAACTAACGGAAAAATGAAAAGAAAGGTTTATTTAGGTTGCTAAAGTCGTTTCAATACATCAAAATAATTTATAAAAAGGGTTTTAAATAACCCTTTAAATTGTATGATGTTTATACATGGTTTTGTTGAACTTTGCCTTCAAGTTTTCCATCAATTTCTTTCTCGGCGCTCCTCCCTTACCGATACAAAATGGAGTCCGTCATTGTAGGAGCCAATTTATGGACTTTTTTTTGCATTGTAAAGCGAAACTGTTCGCTTAGCACACGCAGATGAATGCAGAATTATCAAAAAGTGTCTTACACACGATTTTAGCAATGGATTCATAAATTTCCGATCACGCCATTTGGCATCCAACAGCCTGGACATCTGTTTCACGAGTTCAATAGAGAAGTCCCGACAAGTCGATTTGAAGGTCAACTTCCTACCTGCATCCAATCCTTTTTCAGCTTCTTCTACATCAATACCAACGTAAACATTCTCAGAAAAATTCTTCAGAAAGCCTTCAAAATCTTTCACATCAAGGTCAGCATCAGCAAATCGTTGCACGTAGCTCTCCAAAAATAAGATACCCAACATGATCAACAATAACATTCTTTTCTCATTATAAAGTTCAAAAATAGAGAACTTACTGATTGAAAAGTGCGATTGACGTTATTGATGAACGGTAGAACATAATTTAGGAACAGCATTATCGGTTTAGTTATAAGATCGTTTAATCTATTCTTTTCGTTTCAAGATAGGTATGATTATAATCCGCCAATTGTCTATTAACTCACATAGACAATTGACGGATTATAATCATACCTATCTTGAAACGAAAAAAAATAGATTAAGCTTTTCAAATCGCTCAAGATTTCGCTTAAAAACTGCCTCCAACAAAAGCCATTTAGTTACTGATGGATGAAGAATCATCAACGGCTTAATGTCAACGATTTCCAAATCACAGAGCCACATATCTTTATTCGTTTCTTATAAACGATTCTGTCTTTGACAAATTGCTCAATAACAGCCGCGTGAAGGTTAACGCGATCAGCACGGTCAACCTCCATAGCTGTAAAAAAACATCTTTTGAAGACAAAGATTCTTCATCCATTATCCTGACCACTACGACCCTAGTTTTATGACTGCTTAGGTCGGAATATTCATCTCCTAAAATAGCAAAGTCACTGTTTCTCATGCGCTCTACTAGTTCATCATGTTGGTTTATGGCTATGACAGATTCAACAACAGAAGCTTTCGTTCTGCCAAATTGTATTTTTCAAAAATCGGTCAAAAGGCCTGGTCGGGTAAGGGAGTAAAAAGTGCCCCCAAACCAAATCACTAGCTGTATGGCAATATTGTATAAGATATTAAATAAGAAATTTTGGCGGTTTATTTGAACCCCTATGTGGTTTGACGTAGGATCTATAGTGAAAAACGTACTTTTTCGTTTGTTTCACGTCATCCTCAAAAGATAAAAGAAGATATAAATCGAGATATAAATTTCAAAAAAATACTGAATGTGCATCTTACTACGGTGTATCAAGAAAAAATATTTTAAAAAAATTCATCAAAAATTTTAGTACTAAAAAATATTGAACTTTTCAAATTTTTTTTTTTTAGATTTATAGATTCAGTACTACTCTAATTCATATTTAAATGTATTTCTACGGCTTTTCTAGCTATGTGTGATTTTTTTCAGATTTTTTTTATATTTCCAAATAGTCTGGCTGGGTAAGGGAGAAAAAAATCTTGTATAGGGTACTAAATCAAACATTTTGGCAGTACAGGTAAACTTCGATATAACGTACATTTTACTTTCAAAATTGTACGTTGTATCGAATTGTATCGAATATTATATCGAAGCATAATAAAGTACTCACAAACATAGTCTATAATACATTATTGTATTGATGTTTTAGTACAGTTGATGAATAACTTCAATCAGAAGACGAAGCCAGCCTTTCTCATGATGTTTCCCTTCGTACTGTTGATTAAAGCTTGATTCATTTAGAATCCGGAATCACAAAACCAGCTGTATTTCGGGATTTATTGAAGGTACAAAACTTGTTTTAGCATCACAATACAGATAATTCATTGTTCTATCAGAAAAAAAATATTGAAAAAAATTTTCCTTTTCACTTTGGAAATGTGTACGTTATGTCGAGGTAAAATGTACGTTATATCGAGTGACGTTATACCGAGGGTACGTTGTATCGAAGTTTCCCTGTAGTACCATATATTTGAGTCTTTATGGTGAATATGGCACCTTTTCGTGAAAAAGGCACCTTTTCGTTTTTTTCATGTCAACTTTGAGACAAAAATATGCAAAATAAAACTGAAAGTACATCTTACTTAGGTGTATCGATCAATATTTTCAAACAATTTTTTCATCAGAAAATCAAACACTAAAAAAAAATTAAATTAATTTTTATCTTTATTTAAATTAATTTTTTTTTATTTTTACATTCAGTACTCGACATAACTAGTTTGTATTCAAATTTCTTTCTACGTCTATTTTAGGTATATGTGATTTTTTTCAGAATTTTTAGAGTGTTTTTCGCGGTACAAAAAAAAATTATATATATTTTCAGTCATTTCGAAATTTTGAAAAAAAAAAATTACTCCGACACCTAATTTTACACTAATTTTTATTTTAATGCGTTCGTATGTGTTGTTTTTTCCACATGTAGCGAATTTTTTCTTGAATTTTAAAGAGGATTGTGCGAAAACAAAAATGTTTTCTTGGCCTATGGGCATTTTTAATTTATTTTGAATTTAGAGACCCATAACTGCTCAAAAATTTTTTAAATTTTGTTTTCCGTATGTCTAATTTTTGTCGGTATATTTAGAGCATTGCGCTGTACAACTTTGTTTCTCGTATCTTAAAATATATGAGATTATCTTTACATTGGATTTAGATGGTTTACCAAATTCATAGCAGTCAGCAGTACGATAAAGCTCTGTGAGAAAAAAATAAAGTCCTTGTGGAAAGATCATTCAGATTAATGAGAAGAACACTTAAAAAAAACCGATTTGTTTTTTTTTTATTTTAATCATACAATTGAAAACCACGAATACAATAAAATAATCTATTTCAAGAAAATAAAAAAATAATGCAGACGATGAAGAAAATTATTTTTGTGCGTCGCAATGCTCTTAAAAATTCAGGAAAAATTACGCCACATGTAGAAAAAATACACATATTAACGCATTTAAATAAAAATTTGAGCAGATGTGGGTCTCAAAGTTATATTATTTTTCAAAATATCGAAATGCCAGACAATCTATAACATTTTTTGTACTGTGTATTTTTTTTTATTATTTGATGAAAAAATAGTGTGAAGATATTTGAAAAAAAAAAATAGTTTGAAGATATTTATCAATCTAGAAAAGCCGTAGGAGCACATTTAAATATGAATTAGAGTAGCACTGAATCTCTAAATCCCAAAAAATTTTTTTTCGGAATTTCAATACTTTTTTTAGTACTAAAATTTTTGATGATTTTTTTTAAATATTTTTTCTTGATACACCGTAGTAAGATGCACATTCAATATTTTTTTCAAATTTTTATCTCGGATCTGTTGAGGATGGCGTGAAATAAACGAAAAAGCACGTTTTTCACTATAGATTGTATGTTAAACCACATAGGGGTTCAAATAAACCGCCAAAATTTCTTATTTAATATCCTATACAATATTTGCCATACAGCTGGTGATTTGGTTTGGGGGACTTTTTACTCCCTTACCTAACCACTCTTTGGAAATATAAAAAAAAAATTTTTTTTGTACCGCGCAACACTGAAAAAAATCTGAAAAAAATCACACATATCTAGAAAAGCCGTAGAAACACATTTAAATATGAATTAGAGTAGTACTGAATCTCTAAATCCCAAATTTTTTTTTTCAGAATTTCAATATTTTTTTTAGTACTAAAATTTTTGATGAAATTTCTAAACATTCCTTCGTTGTGGAGAACAAAGCAGATACATCTGAGAATGGTTGATTGATCGGTTTTATACATTCAATAAAATTCTTCAATAAAATTCATCAAAAATATGACTTTTTGATTATTTTTTTTTTTCGCTTACGTGTCCCGTTTTCATGTCTGAACTATTTGGTCAGCCTAGCAAGGAAGCCTCTTTTTGAATGGAACTTGAACTCGTTCTCGTATTTTAATTTTAACAATAAAATATGGATCACAAGAAACGTGAATGTTGCGAAAGCAGCGATGAGTCAATGCTCACGTTGCCGCTCCCACCAACAACAGAAGGTAATATTCCACTGGCGCTACCGTGTATGTTTTATGTCCAAGATTATGTGATTTATTTGCGTTCCATGAGTGCTTGCCGAAATTCCTCCTCCCAGCCGATCATAACCCGTGTCTGTTTGGTAGTCTGTTTCGACTCGGGCAGTGGACCAAGACTGACGTAAATCAAATTTATGAAATCTATAAAACAAAAATCTTTCCGCAAAAAAAAACTGAAGCGAAAAAAATACAGCATCAGCGAATCTTTCCTCGGCAAAACCCATCAAGTCTTTCGTTAAGTTCAACCAAAGCTTATCTCTACGGTTTGTGAGCTCAAACTCATGTAATGAATACAAATTTGTGAATTAAATCCTATTTATCTCTTTCTTTCTCACTGAATACTGTTGCAAAACTCTGGTCAGCAGTGAGGTACGAGCTTCACATTAATCTCCTCGAATTCCTCTCCCGACGAATAGCCGGCTGGCAAAAGTCCAGAATGCCAGGAATATCTATCTTGTGCGTTTTGCTGCCAGCTTCCAAGCAGATCGACTGTCGGCGATAAGGTGATGCAGCATTTGTGCTGTTGTTGCGCTGGAGCGTATAAACTCTACTCTACTTTCCCAGTTTCGAAGCTGCACAGTTGCGCATGAAAAATATATCCCATTCAACAAAAGTTTCGCATCACGTCAACTACCCGAAAGGACCCTTCCGTGTGCATGCTTAAATCAATGCTTGGGAATGGTGGAATGATGATGATGTTGGATTAAAGAGGCTTTAAACTTTTCAGTTCATTCGCCTCTAATATAGGAATGGTGGAAATGGCGTATTGTGACATATATACTCACAATCGACATCCCGTGCTATCGATGGATAGTGATCTCGAGTGGGCCCTTCTGTTTGTCAGAGATCAAGATAAATCGTTGAATGGGTCGGACGTGCAGCCTCCTTGCTCGAGATTAAGGGCGATATGATGTAATTGGATAGAAGCATTTGCGTATGTGGGAATTTGCACAAACAAGCATCTTGTCTTGGAAAGACCGCGTGAATTGAGCTGACCATTTGTTCGTTGCTATTCGATATTCATCAGATTTTATGCTCGTTCGCGAAGTTTCGCTATATTCCCAGTCTTTACACAAAACGCGTTGCTCGAAACATAATTCCTACAAGTATGTGTCAAATAAACCGATGGGTCAATACCGCACGGCTCTAAGACGACACAGATTCTGGAATAACTCGATTCCTGCAACGTTTCTGCAACCCTCGAAGAATCCTCTTGCACACCTCTTCCCATTCCCGCCTGGAATGGTTTTAATTGTTGTACAAATTTGTCCGTCCATGCTCTCTCGCGAATGTCATTCGGTACAGCTTCCTGAATGTTGTACTTTTGCATACTGAACTCGGGCCCTAAAATGAGCCCACAGACAGTCTCGTGTGAGAATCGATAGCCCCGTCTTTCGGGGGTAGCAGAATTGCTACGGGAAAAGTTTAGTCGTGGATTCGCGAGAAAAATCCACGGAATTTGTTCCATTAGCCACATCGCTCGTTTGGCGTTGTGCTTTGGGGCCATTCGACCTAGCCTTCCTTGTTGTCGTCGGCGGCGGAGTGCGCGACGAGCAAAGGGAATATCATAAAAATAACTCCGCTGGGTTCTCACGGCCTCCGGGCGAAGGATTTACCGCTGGCTGGCATGGATTTGAGCGGCCAACCACGAGGTAATGCGGCAGAATAGTACGAATGCCAACCGAGGTTCGAACTGACTGGCTGGCTGGCTGCTGCTGCTGGCGGTTCTCTTGTACCGTTGCCGAGCCATTTGGAGTTTTCAGATATTCTGTAAAGGGTACCGAGGTGAAAGAAGCTTGCTCGGAATCTAGTGCAAGGTTTTTGCACAGGAGAAACAATTATGATGAATGGTGCCGGAGCAACTCGGGATTGGTTGAAGCTGAAATCCTTTCTCGGGAATTCAATCCTCGTTGGCTGGTCGTTAGAAGCGTGGGAAATTGATACTGTGAGTGAAATCCACGTGATGTCACAAGAATTTAATAATGAGGATGGTTTTTTCGTAGCAGTCGTGGGTTGGGTAGATTGATGACATTTTGTTGTAATAATACAATGTAAAACTACTTTTACTATAATGAGAAAAGTATTTGAGACTGTATAGTTATAGTCAATAAACTTTATAAATACTAGGTACAGGATAACTACTACCAATAATAGTCTGAGGCTTGGTTTCTTTCTGAAATTTCGTGGAATTTGTGGATGCCATCCATAGTGCTCCAATTCAATCGATTGTGGAAAGTTTTTCGCGTTTGGAATTTAATACAATAGCCATTCCATGCCAAACCGATACAGTGGTTCTCAGATTTTCGTCAAAAGTGGTAATTCTGTTCTTTATCGCAAAATATTACACCCGTATTTTTTATTTTTTTTATTAGGGTGCCCATTTCCATTTTAGGGTGGTCCGAAAAATCATCCATTGATTGCAAATATTTGTACACATATATCTCGATGAATGATTATTTGTTTTTGAATAAACAATTGAATAATTGTAAAATGTCATGCATTACATACACACGAAAAATTTCTCGTTTTGATTGGCCCAATTAGTGCTCCTCAAATTGTACCTACCAAAAATGCGACTAGAGTAACAGCGGAATACAATTTGATTACATCAATACTAATGCGAAAACAAACAAAGCTATCCACCTTGTATATTATTCTATCTAAGATCCAAGTTGCTTTCCTAATGCTCCTGGAAGCCTGGAGGGAAGTGAAATTTTGCGTCGTAAGCCCCACCCCTGTGCTGTTGTCCAGCTAGTCACCATGGATAAATTTATACACTCCGTTCGAAATGATTATTCATTTTCTAACCGGGATGTTTGCATCAAAAGAAGCGTAACCAAACAGTAAAGTCAACCGAAATAACAACAGCGGCTGCAAAGAGTTTCAATCTTTCTACACAACCCTAACTTGTTTGATTCCTCCGTTTACCAACCAGATTGAGTAAACCATTCTGGTTTACTCAATCTGGTTGGTAAACGGAGGAGGAATGGCATAAATCCCTCAAAAACAACAATTGTTCCTTTCACCAAAAAGAAGAAACTGCATCTGCAGACTCTAAATCTTGGAGGAGAGGAAATAAAATTCAGAGTTTCAGTGAAATATCTAGGCGTAATCCTAGACGCTAAACTAAACTGGAACGCACACTTAGATGCAATTATCAGTAAGGCCAACATTGCCCTATGGACATGTTCTAAAATGATAGGCAGAACATGGGGCCTTAAACCAAAAATGGTTATGTAGGTCTATACAGCAATTGTGCGGCCTAGGATAATTAGTATGGTGGTCAAAGACTAAGGAGACTGTAGCTACAAAAAAGCTAAACAAACTCCAACGACTGGCATGCGTTGCTGTAACAGGAGCAATGCGAAGCACACCCTCAAAGGCATTGGAGGCTATCCTTCACTTGTTACCTTTGGGTCAACATGTTCAGCTGGAGGCTAATAGAAGCGCTCTAAAGCTAAAAAGATATAAAAAAATATTAGATGGGAACAAAACTGGTCACTTGAGGATCCTGAATCTCTTACCCGTTGTACCAACCTCAGAGATGAACAGCGATTGGATGGAACCAAGGACCAATTATGACATTCCATACAGAGTGATCGAACTTTCTCGTTCTCGTATGGGATGAGGGTGGTCCCGATGTTCGTAATGGTTCAATCCTGTTCTATACCGATGGGTCGAAAATGGGTAACAGAACAGGTGCTGGAGTGTATGGTCCCAGAATAAAAATTTCTGTAGCTATGGGGAACTGGCCAACAGTTTTCCAGGCAGAAGTAGCTGCAATAATAGAATGTATAAATGTCTGACTTAAAAGAAATTATAGACATGCTAACATTTGCATCTTCTCAGACAGTCAAGCAGCACTTAAAGTCGTCAATGCTTTCAAGTGCTATTCAAAAATTGTCTGGGAATGCATTTGCCTCTTACGACAACTGTGTCAGAGAAGTTCGGTACAACTATACTGGATTCCTGGCCATTGCGGTATAGAGGGAAATGAACAAGCAGATGAACTCGCAAGACGCGGTTCAAGCTCACCCTTCACTGGTCCAGAACCATTCTGTGGAATTTCTGAATGTGTGTTGAAGCGTGAGCTGAAGAAATGGGAAGACCGGGAAGTAATGACCAACTGGATGGCTGTACAACTCAACCAGTCAAAAAAATTTATCACGCCGAGTATTAAAATTACTCAACAATTGCTGAGTCTTAATAAGAAAGACTTCAGCACATTCACTGGTCTTATAACAGGACACTGTCCGAGTAAATACCATCTCAAAAACATAGGTTTAGTGCAAGATGATATTTGTCGCTTTTGTAATGCCGAAAGCGAAACCTCGGAACATTTGCTCTGCAAATGCGGAGCACTAACAAGACGCAGACTTCAACACCTTGATAAGGCTATTCTGGAGCCCAAGGAAGTTTGGTCTGTGTCGCCGATCAGGACTATAAATTTTATCAAACAGATTATTCCTGATTGGCACCTATCTCGCTACAGCTTTCAGTTTACTTCTTCATCAATAAGCAGTAGATAAGCTTGAATCGTAGTACAAAAAATGGGGCATACCATAATAGCTCAAACTAATGGACGCAGTGGTTCAGACCCAACAAGGGATGGCTAAAACCATTCTGGTGCTACCGATCCAACACACGCAGAGATGCAATTTAGTTCTATTGAGGAGCCGATTTGATGCGTTTTCAAAGGTGGTGGTAATATGAAATCGCCTGTGGCTGCAGTGTGTGTTTATCTATATGAAGAGATGCATAATATGCATTTGCAATGAGGATACGAATTTTGGACATATGGCCAGGAATAATAAATGAACCATCTTCAACTGGTTCTATAAAACTATTCAGAGCTATTTAGGCTTTCACCAAAGTGTTATTCCAAAATTTTCGATGCATGTAACGTAATATCCGAAATGATAAAAATGGAATTGATTTTTTCAAATTTATTGACAGTAGAGAGTGTGACTTTCCGATCGATCATTGATTATTCGTGTATTGTTTCTGGGTTTAAGGCAGGAATGTGACACAAACCTGAGTCCTGTGATACAAACCTGAAACCTGATCGAAACTATCGTCGCGGTATTTCTAAAAGAAAGTACACTTTATTCCGCTGTGTATTATTGGGGATCCAAGTGTTTAGCAACCGTCTTTTTCCCTGATTCGTCGAATCATTAATTAGATTATATGTAGTTCGTTACACGGTTAGTGTCAGAATAGTAGTCTCCATAATGTTGTTTAGGTTTTCATTGCGTTGAGAATATATTTTTTGGTTACTTTTACTCGGAAAGCTACAATTTCGTAGAAATCAGAAATATTGATTCAAAGCTATAGAGGCTGAAATCATCTTAAATAGGGACAGAAATCTACGATCAACCGAAACCATTACGTGAATTACAGGTTTTCAGGGCATAGTCCGAAAAACATTTGCCAACCTATCATTGGGCAATAAATTCGGTCTAAACCTAATGAGAGCAGAAGATGTTTCAATACACGCTTTCGATCCGATCATTGAATTTGAAATACTCAATGAAAGTTTTTTTGTATAGAAACATGCGCGAGGATTTTCTTATGTTGTATTCAATCAATACCTTATACTTTACTGTGAGAAATTTCATGTCGAATTGGTCGAAAATCAACTGATCCTGACCCGAGTCTTTCTGAAATTTTCAAACATTGTACACACATTCATGGCTACCCCAATTTTGCATTTTTCCTTATGTCATGATCAATTTCAATAGTGACCAATTTTCTATAAAGAGCATCCCTAATTATTGACCCATTTAAAAAAAACCGTGATCCGAAAGCCAGATTTCTGATTGAATTATGTTGTTTAACAAAGATGTTAGAAAAATAATGAACTTTCTACATGTGGTAGATATAATTTTTTTGAATCAATTAAATTCTAAACTTTTCGAAATTATTGGTTTTTAAGACAAAAAAATGACCTAAAAATAAATTCTACACGTAACTCTCAATTTTTGTTTTCCCTGTTGGGTACATTTACTACGACCAGTTATTTGATCTATTGTGGCGGGCCCCTGTTTGTTGTAAGCCTTATCAGAGTGTCGTATCGCTATTAGTTGGTATTATGGAATGAATTTACTGAGCTGAACTTTATTGCCTTATTGGGGAAAGTTATCCAAACATCTGAGGGTTGCATTAAACCTTTATTTAAGAAATTGCGCCTTCTATGAAAAAGTGCTTCGCAATTACATAATAAATGTTCCGAGCTTTCACTTTCTAGGTTACAGAAACGACAGGTACTATCTTCCAATTTATCTAGTTTCTTTAGGTGGTATTTACTTGGACAATGTCCTGTCACTAGGCCACTGAAAGTGCATAGGTCTTTTTCTTTGTTAAACTGAGAAGTCTTTCAGTTACTTTTTTACTTGGTGATATAAATGATTTAGTCTGTCGAGCTACTGTACTATGTGTCCAGATGCCATCAATCTTTGATTTTTCCCAGTTCTTTAATTCCATTTTGAGGGTACATTCAGGGGCCCCGCAAAATGGTTCTGGTCCTAGGAATGGTTTCGATGATCCACATCTAGCTAACAAATCTGCTTTTTCATTGTCCTGGTACCCAGAATAGTTCACTGCCCTTTTTTTTTAGCTACCATTTGAAGAAGTTGAATACATTTCCAAACTAATTTAGAAGTACAAAAATGCATATGTCTAAGACATGCAACTGTAATTGCGCCTTAGACAAACTGTTGGGCTTTCAATAACTGCCTGTACTTGACTAGGGGGGCGTTGCTGATTAACGGTCAGCTGCATCCTAATAGGAAGTATCCGGTGTCGGGCACACGTACAGAGCATTGAAGACTGCAACATACCAATTATGAGAACACTTGTAATACTAACCTCGAGCCAACCACGAGTAATCGGTTACATATTACTAACATAGTTGTAAGCAAACATTGTCGAAATATTGAACTCCCGGCCCCGTTAGGCTGACGCCATATGAGCCTTAATAAAAATATATATTTTGGAAAAAAACTGCCTGTACTTCTGCCTGAAAAACAGTTGGCCACTTGCCCATTGAAATTGATATGTTCTCCAGGACCGGTTATTCCAGTCCCGGCTCTTTCGTTTAATTGTGTATTAATGTGTGTGTGTTAATTTAATAATTAACCATCTGTGTAGAAAATTATAGATCCTGGGTAAATATCAGGTCCCCCATTCAATGCGAGTTAGTATTGGATTAAGTTTGAATTCCTTTAGAATATTTAAATGACCCCTAAGATATCCATCATAGAACTGTTTTGTTATTTTCAACCTTAGTGTGTTTTTTTCCGCCTCCAATTGAACGAACAGATATCGTTCTGAATCATATTTCGGACAACATCATATTTCGGACACTTTGTTCTATTATCTTGAAATGCTTAATGCACTGATGATATAACTATAAAATTCATATCACAATTGATTCTTTAGAGTAATCCCTTGGTTTCATTATCATTTCATATGAGAACTACATTTGAATTATAACATAATCGGCAGAAAACTGACATCACTACTCATTATCATTTGTGTTTGACGTTTGCTTAACGTGAACACGTAGAATTTACCCGTTCATCAATATTTAAATTTCTCCCGTGTTTCATCAGTTTTAATCATCATTAACAATTTACTGTGATTACTTGGTAAGTGTTTCCTAGTTGACCATAAAATATAATCAAGTGTAATGTAATTTTCGTTCAAAAAATTACAAAATAAAGTGTCCAAAGTATGAATTCAATTTGTTCGAAATTTGATTTTTTTTATAAATAGTGTCCGAAGTTTGATTCTTATTCGCTTCATCTGAAAAGCATTTTATTCTATGATTTTTTTTTATGTTTCCAATCAAATAGGTACCAAAGTAGGAAGCTTAAAAGAATATTGAACTAATTTATTCAAAATATCAACAGGTATTATACCTGTGCATGAAGTTTAGATCTGTTTTCTGCATCATGTGCCTTATGCGTCCGAAATATGATTTAGAACGGTACAAAGCAAGTAGATTCAACGTTGCATCTAGTGCTCTAGAAGACGTACTATGAATTGCTCCTGTGATGGAAATTGTAGCTAACCTTTGTAATTTTCCCAGCTTTTCCTGAACATGCTTAGCTTTTGTTTTTGGCCACCAAACTAATGACGCATATGTTATTCTAGGTCTCACTATAGCACTGAAGATCTAGTAGATCATTTTCGGTCTAAGTCCCCATTTTTTACCGAATGTTCTTTTAGTAATCCACAATGCATTTGTAGCCTTATGTATTATTTCTAATAAATGCGAGTTCCAATTGAGCTTGCTATCAACAGTTACTCCTACATATTTCACATATTTTAGCAAATGCAAATCTGGTATTCTCAGTTTCCTTTTACGTGTAAAAGGAACAACAATAGTTTTGTGAGGATTTATAGATAAACCCTCATCTTCACACCATGCTATAGTTAAGCTTAGAACATATTGCCATCTATCTCTGATTAAATGCTCATATTTTCCACGAACTACAATTACAATACCATCTGCAAAGCACCTCCTTGTGGGCATCCTTTCACAGTTCTTACTGTAACTGTGGCCCCTCCCTGATTACACGTTATTTCTCTTTTTTGAAGCATTTGAAATATCCATACTACAACAGTTTTATCAGAATTACGCTGTACCATAGCATTTCACGTTGAATTGTGGGATGTAGCAACTCTTTGACTTCAAGTGTTTTTTTTTCAATTTTCGGTCCTAGTGTATGAAGTGCTGTTACTGTTGATTTCCCTGGCTGGTATGCAAATTGAAATTTACTGAGTGTTGTCGATTTCAAATATTGCGATTTGATATAGTCATCAATTGAGGGGCTCAGAATGCAAGGGGTGTAAGTGACTTGATCGTTTTCTCTTCATGAACTTTTTATTTAGTTATTAACTCAACTGCAAAAACTTTATAATTTAAGTTTGCTATAGAATCCGATAGATGAGGTTCTGACCTATTTTCCACGTTGGTGAATACAGCTGGGAATGTATTTGCAGCTAAGTTATGACCCAAAGAGAGAGTCGATGTAGAGAAATCGATCAAATCACTTACACCCCTTTCATTCTAATCCCCTCAATTAGTTTCTGCATTAATTTCAGTATGAATGACGAAAGACTAATAGGCCTAAACGATTTTGGACTTTTTTAATCTTTTTTATTAGGTTTAGGAATAAAAACAACCCGAATTTGTCGCCATTTCTTTGGAATATAGTTCAACCGTAAGCTAGCTTTGAACATTTCAGTTAGGCAGGGCACTACAGTTCCTCCACTTCTCTGGATCATCACAAGAAGGATCTCATCATTACCCGGTAATTTAAAAGGATCAAATGAATTTATTGCTCATTCGACCCTTGCATGAGTGAAAATACAACTCGCTAGATCTTGCTTCTCTTCACTGATCATTTCATAACTCTCGATAAAAAATGTGAAAATGAATTATCCAGCTATTATTCATTGATCGAGTTTTGGAACATTTGAACACAATTTCGAAATTTTCGCCATGAATTCCAGCTAAAATATGCTCTTTCTTTAATTCATTATGAAATTACAAACATGTTATTCTCGAACGCAAAAGCTGCCATACTTGCTCATTCCGTTTGGCGTGCAACTGAACTTGCGTAGATCGACACTCTCCTACATTGTCTCGTTACAGAAATTGATCTTATATTATAAACATGGCGTATTGAAAATCTCTTAGGGTTGTAAGAGAATCATATTTAAATGTAAAATTCTTCCAGCGTATGATCAAATCTCTACCATGTAATATTCCGTAATTGTGTGAACATTTTCAAAATAATTATTTCGATTAAAATGGATAGACTTTCTTATAATTAAAAAAAAGATTGTTTTCGGAATAATATTCTTTACATTGTTTTTCATCAGATATTTCCGTATCCGGCAACGAAATTCCGTATTATTTTTAGAATTTGAGCAACCTTTTATCAACTTTGTCGAATATCACATTTTAATAAAACAGCTGGATTTGCTATGAACTGAAGGCCAAATATCATAGAAAAAAAATAGTCGTGTTCAACTCGCAACGATCATATGACAAAGAAAATTGTAATTTTGGATAGCATCTAACGTATGTAAAATTTTGAAGAAAATCGAAGAACATTGATTCGGTGTAAATTTCTCTATAGACCAAACAAGAGATATTTAACCACATTGAGCATGTCGTCTATATGATATAACATCAAAATTATGAAATATAAATATTCCATTGAATAGAATATTAAATTAATGACATAACATTAACAGTTTGATGAGTTAAGGATACATGAAGATCGCGAAAACAGATGCTGCTGTTAAAGACGATGCATGCGTTTACTTTACCAAAATATATTCATTTCATTTGTTCAGTAAGAGAATGTAATTATTTCATAGGATTCATTGAAATAAAGTGGTCGAACCTTGTGAAACATTTTTCAAATATTTTAAATTGTATTACCATTTTTATTTGATCTGAAGTATAAGGCGAACTCAAGATAAAATCATTCAACTTTGAATCAGTTAAAACCATTCATATCGTATGGTTGTAAAACATTTTAGTCTTTGTTATTTCGATTCAAAAGCTCTGTATCTTTGTTCACGCGAGACTTAAGTCCAACAAGGTGATTTTAATAACTGAATTTTCAGAAGGTTGAATAAAAAAACAAAATAAAAACATCTCTTGCATAACACTACATATAATTTCCACTCAACTATTTCAAAATCAGCATTTGCGCGGGAAGAGCGCCTTCGATGCCAACATAGAATGAACTGTCCAAACTATCTGATTACTCACCTCTCAAACATTTTCAAAGCAAACCAAACGATGATAACATTGCGCAACTTTTCCGCACTGCTCATTGCTCAGACACTTTTTCCGATCCGAGCGGCTATTCGCTTCGATCCTTAGCTCCTTCGTCTCCACTCAGAAACGCACACGGGTTCATCCGACTAACACTCAAGTTGTTCCATTGCACCACGGTTTGATTTAATGTCGACCAGCAGTTCCGTTGCCTAATTTGCATTGCATCAACTTTAACGCAACGAATTAACAAAAAACAAATCACACTTAAACGTCACTGACGAAATGTCTACAACTCGCTATCAGTGGTGCATATTTAATCGAGTTTTTGTTTGTTTATTTTTTGCTCTCTCGTCACTAATAGCTTCTGAAATCGTCAACTCACCCCGTTAAACGACGATCACTTCCGGATCCGCTAGCAATTTAATTATTACTAGACGCAGTGTCGGGCCTTTGCCCGGGTGCAAGGAGTGTTTGGTCAGGCGATTGGAAGTAACTGATTTTTTGCCCCCCTCGTCGATACTTTTCGCTTTTTCCACTGGCACATAGACACCCACACACACACACACACACACACAAACGCACAAACGCTTTTCTTGCTCTTCACCGTCACGGACAGTTTGTACGTTACGAAAAATTCGTTGTTTTCCTTCAATTCCTCAGCAATCTTCGTTTTTGGGCGCTTTCCTATGCTTCTGCCTGGGAGCAGCGGCAGCGGCAATGGCAGCAATTGGTCTTTCTGAGCCTGGGAAGCACCACTACAATGAGGGTAGTAGCATTCAGCAACTTTGAAGGTGTGATCATTTCAGGCCATTAGAAGGAATCGAATTGTGAGTGAGATGGAGAGAGAGACTTACGGACGGGAAAAACAACAAGCGATGAACCTCATCGCCTCGGTGGTGTGGACACTCAATTCGCGCGCCGCACCCGGGGAATGATGGGATGAGTCAGATGAGTGGACGAGACAGAGAGAGAGAGAGGCTGTGCCGAGCCGGAATACGAATACCGTGAACCGTGCCTTGATGAGTCCCAGACTGCGGCGCACAGTTCGATAATTTTGTTGTTGGCAGCGACGACTCTCGGCGGTCACTGGACGCCGCTTGGCGACTGCGGAGCCTTTCTGGGAGCAGTAGTTTTAAGGGACGACTAACATTGTGAAACGGAGATAAACTACGCTGCACCATTAATTATATTCAAATTGAAAGGGAAGTGAGGGAAGATTGAGGTTGCGTTTCCGTGCAATAGATTTGAAACGGGAGAAAAATGAGCACATCAATGTGGGTCTCGAGTGAAACTGGGAGGGTTTGTTATTTGGGAGCAGTCACTGCGGCAGCTGCTCTGCCACCCGAGATTCTGGGCGAGCAAAGGAAAAATCACGAACGATCGGGGTAAAAGCTTACAAGCCACACTCGACGGAATGGACATTAAAAAATATTTTAATGGTCGAGATTGTGGTGGAAGTCTGTGGCTCTCTTTGACTGCTTGTGGGTGGTCGGATGGGTTATGGTTTATGGGTTAGAGTAGGAATGGCATTTCATTCTAAAATTGCTGTAAACTAATGGAATGTGATCTAATGTAAATGAAGTCAAATAGACACGAGCAACAAAATCAAGTACGCATTTCACATTTCTACTTTTCTTTCTAAAGGGTGTGTCACATCAAATTGCATCACGGAAAAAAACGCTGTAAAAATTCGCCCAGTAGACCGATCCTTTTGAAAATTTTAGACAGTAAAATAAAAACTATTAAATAACTTTTGGCATTTTCTTTTTATTCATACTTCGAGCCCAAGCCCGTATGCTCGCACCTTCCTCTTTACCCCGTCCATAAGGTTCTGTACAACGTCAGGTTGTAGTTTTTTTTAACAGAAATCCATTTTCTCTTGAAGTCCGCCTCCGATTTAACAACTATCGGGTTCTTCCGGAGGGCCTGCTTCATAATCGCCCAATATTTCTCTATTGGGCGAAGCTCCGGCGCGTTGGGCGGGTTCATTTCCTTTGGCACGAAGGTGACCCCATTGGCTTAGTACCACTCCAACACGTCCTTTGAATAGTGGCACGAAGCGAGATCCGGCCAGAAGATGGTCGGGCCCTCGTGCTGCTTCAATAGTGGTAGTAAGCGCTTCTGTAGGCACTCCTTAAGGTAAACCAGCCCGTTTACCGTGCCGGTCATCACGAAGGGGGCGCTCCGCTTTCCGCAAGAGCAGATCGCTTGCCACACCATGTACTTTTTGGCAAACTTGGATAGTTTCTGCTTGCGAATCTCCTCCGGAACGCTGAATTTGTCCTCTGCGGAGAAGAACAACAGGCCCGGCAGCTGACGAAAGTCCGCTTTGACGTAGGTTTCGTCGTCCATTACCTGGCAATGCGGCTTCGTCAGCATTTCGGTGTACAGCTTCCGGGCTCGCGTCTTCCCCATCATGTTTTGCCTTTCGTCGCGGTTAGGAGCCTTCTGGACCTTGTATGTACGCAGGCCCTCCCGCTGCTTGGTCCGCTGGACGAATGAACTTGACAAATTCAGCTTATTGGCGACATCCCGGACCGAACATCTCGGATCACGTCTAAACTGCTTAACTACGCGCTAGTTATCTTTTTCACTGACGGACCATCCATTTTTGCCGTTCTTCACCTTCCGGTCGATGGTTAGGTTCTCGAAGTATCGTTTTAGTACTCTGCTGACCGTGGATTGGACGATTCCCAGCATCTTACCGATGTCCCGATGTGACAACTCCGGATTCTCGAAATGAGTGCGCAGGATTAATTCACGACGCTCTTTTTCGTTCGACGACATTTTTCCAAATTTACGAAAAATTGACAGTGAAGCATGGCCAACGTGATCTATAAACTCTTATCTGATTATAAGCGAAAGCTGAAGATATAATTCCTAATAATTAAATTTCTACAGCGTTTTTTTCCGTGATGCAATTTGATGTGACACACCCTTAGAATCGACAAGATATTTTTTTTTAAATTTTGACCGTATAAAACAGATGATATTTTCAATCCTTATTCCATTTTTAAAATCTATGCAATATAAGAATCATCTACATTTGTATATATTTTTCCAAATTTATTTATTTTTTTGTAGCTACAAATTACTTTGTTTTTAATTCATTTGGATTTCACGACAAATTTATAGACTTCTCAAAAGATTCTACCTAATATAAGTTAGATTTAATTAGCTAGATAGATTTGGTGCTGAGAATATTTTCCATTTTATTTCGCTGCATCACATCATATATTTTTTTCGCCTCATTGTTTAAAGTCAAGATAGCGATATAATAGGTCGTATGAATAAAAACAAAATTCATCTTTACTTTACTTCATTCAAGCAGTCGAGGAGTGAGATTAAGTTTTTACTACCTTTGGTATGAATAAAAGAAACAACAAAGTATTTACTTTTCGAAAATGGATGTTTAGCTGATTTCGTATGAATAAAACAGCATTCATCAAGTATTTACTTCGTAATTATCAAGTATGCTCATGAGCATACTTTGGATCTGAAAACACTTTCATTCGTTTTGATTTCATATCCTTTTTATGTTTAATGCTGCTATCTTGCGCTTGAAGTTAAACAAGTTAACGATCCGCATTGATGGCATTGAGCTTCGTTTACTAGTTTAGGGGAGCGTATAAAAAATGATTGATTTTCAGGCGGAATGAACACGTTTTTAAAATTTAAATTATGAATGAAAAATAACCTTTCCGTACCAAATTGGCATTCTGTTTAAATGAAAAACACTTTTGTTTGCAGGTGGTGAAAAAATCTTGTACGATAATTGTTTTCGAAGACAACTTTATATTATAATGAAAAGTTTCAGTAATAATGTTGGAAATGTAGACAAAGGGTTAAATAAAAGTCGGAAAAAAGTGTTTTAAGTGATTAAATAACATGATGTGAACATTTTCATTCAAATTTTAACATTTGAAAACTGGCTTCGAGTCTTCTAATATGATGGGTATTACACTAACGAGATAGGGACCCAAACTATTGTCCATAATTGAAAGTCGCCACCAGACGTCGACACTATTCCTTTTTCATCGCGAATTCACGCTTTGTCCAAAAAACGTTTTGAAACGAAACCTAAACAATCAGTTGACAGATGTTTGACAAAGTAAAAACTATGTTCGAATTCGAAAATGAAATTAGTAAAGTAAACATTTATTCATACGGATTCAAGTAAATACTAGGAAAGTTTACTTTACTTGGAAACGGGCAGAATAAGTAAATACTTTTTTTATTCATACGACCTAATGTCTTCGACAATGTCTTAGATCTAGTTAAAATATAAAGTTTTGTCGAAGACAGCAACTTTCTATCTGTTATGGTTGTTATGGAAAATCTCATAAGAAGTAAGACTCTCTTGTTTCTCGACACTTTACAATAAAAACAATGTTTTCGCAGTTTACAATTTTTCCTGAAAAGTTCAGTTCGTGTTCTTTCATTTGAAGTAAAAAGATCGGAATTTGAACACACGGTTTAAAAATACCAAGGTTAAAAGAAAAGAGTATATTTTTCGTAATGAGCATAAAAATGGGGAAATAATATAGATCTCAAAAAACGAAAAAACAGCTCTTGAAATTTTGATATCTCACAATTGAAACAAAGGTTTTTTTGGGTCGTATTTATATCGTTGTGTTTTGTCTTCACCCAAATTAGAATTTTGAAAACACACGTTTTTGAGAAAAATGAATTTGAATTTTGAAAATATTCTTTTTACAGTGTTAATTTTATATTTTTTTTAAATTTTTTGATTGAAAATTTGAATGATTTCATATATTTTCTTTTTCGACTGAAATTATTGTATGAATGAGCGTTCTAGAAAAAAAAAATGTACAACCGAATGTCTACTTTCGAAAAACATTTTTTTTAATGAATTTTAAGGTATCGAGACCGTAAGATCAGATTTTTTCTACATAACATTACTAAGGATATGTGTTTCGGTTATTGAGTTTAAACAAAAGATTTTACTTAAAATTCAGTATAGCGGATACCAAGGTGCTCCCTTGGCCGAGTGGTTAGCGTCATAACTGACATGCCGGATGTTCGGGTTCGATTCCCGTTCTGGTCGGGGGAATTTTTCGTCAAAGAAATTTCCTCCGACTTGCACTGTGATCACGCTTATTATAGAGCTTGCCACTCAGAATGCATTCAAGGCGTGTTATTTGGCATAGAAATCTCAACTAAGTACTAATAAAAATGACGCAAGTAATACTACGTTCAGACGGCGAAGTTCCTCTAGGAACGTTAGTGCCATTGAAGAAGAAGAAGGATACCAATCAGCATTCGTCAATAAGAATGTTGTAAAAAATGCACGAGATTTTTTTTATTCTAAGTGGATGAGCAATTTCAGACTTCCTCAATCATTAATAATTCAAAATTGCCAAATGAAAATTGGTTGGTCTTAATTCAGAAATATAATAATTTTATTAATTAAGCATGTTATTCATTTATCATTGTTCCATATTATCATCAAGTTTATTGCATAAAAATTGTGTGTAATATGCATTTTACAAGCGTGTTTCGTCGAAGTTGCGACAGAAAAAATGAATGAATAGAGCTGCTTAAAATTAATTTCTAGCGAAAGGTCAAATTGGTCGCACTTTTGATGTTCATAGAATAGCTGTTAGAAAAATAATTGTAAAAAATACAAAAAGTGATTGAATCTCTTAGTAATATTTTCGAACTAGTTGAAGTTGATAGTATAGATTAGGGTGGCTGGGAAAAATTTGTATGGGAAAAATTTCATCATCGAATTTCAAAAACCGACCATGTACATTTTGTTCATTGTCCCCAAAAAATGATCTGTGCAAAGTTCAGC
Organism: Toxorhynchites rutilus septentrionalis; assembly: GCF_029784135.1. Lineage (NCBI taxonomy): Eukaryota > Metazoa > Arthropoda > Insecta > Diptera > Culicidae > Toxorhynchites > Toxorhynchites rutilus. Next base: position 81,073,351 of record NC_073746.1, read on the forward strand.
TCGATCGGACATGATTTAGTGGTGCCTCAAAGCGCTCAAAGTTTTGATTTTTTGATCCTCGAAAATCTTCCAAGGGGAGAGTAAAGGAAATTTAGAAAATCAATTTTTTTTTTCAATGCCAAATGACTTAAAAATGCATGAAACGTTGAGATCTGGTGTCATCTCGAAAAAAAATTTTTGGCCGAAAATTGACCTTTTGAGACTGAGAGAGAGAGACTCTATCGGCTTTTCACACAACTATAGAAATATGTGCATTTCCGAAATTACTGTAATTTTTTGTGATGAAATCGAAAAACCAATATTGCCAGAAAAAAAAATTTCATGAAACATTCTTAAAACATCCCCAACAATTTTACTAAGACCTTTTATTAAATTGTTTACTTCATTTCGGTTTGTTCATCGTTGCGAGGTAGTTTACTAATTTCTCTAACCTTGTAAAGTACATACATATGATTTTTCTTTTGGAAAAATAGAAATGGTTGTATTTTCTAACAAGAGAGGGCTATTCTCAATATAAGGTTTCAATTTTCGATGAATCCGAAATACATTTCAGTAATGTAACATTGCAAATCATTTAAAATTTCTTACCAATTACTGAGGTCCTCGGTCCTTCCCTCATAATAAGTTTATCGGGTGAGCTTACTCTGTTATTCAATCGATATTGACAGCGTTAAGAATTAACACAAGTCAATGAATAATTGGGTCGTCCGTAGGTTCATGCCACCGACGATGATCCAATCGAGATACTGATGAAGAATAATCCTCGACAAACAACTTTTCAAACTTACAGTAACTGTTCATGAGCATCTAGTTTGGTTACATAAATCGCTACGATGTATCGCTTCCACAAAATTTAACAATCATAACTCAATGGATCGTATTTCCGTCTGCGACTTGCTCTTAAACACGCTGGAATTACATGGTTTTTGAAGCAAATCGTGACGTGATGAAAAATTGGTCATTTACGGCATTATTGAACAAAAAACAATCTAAAAGAAGCAAAATGAACCACTATTAGCTACCTTCAAAGCCGGTCTACATTGGAAAATGTCATACTCTGTATCTGGTGAGATTGGAAAGGAATTCTGTATTATGAGCTAACAAGTCCCTGGATGAATTAAATACAGCGATCTGAGACAAACGATCAGAGTTAGCCAGGAGGAAATGTATCGTGTTCTAAGAGGCCAATGTCGGACCTCATGTCTCATTTACAAACCGGCAAAAATTTTCGAAGCTCTGTTGGTAAGGGCTAGTTTACCCGTTCACCAGATATTGCATGTTCAAATTAACCTCTTTTTAGGTCCCAAAGAAAGTCTGTTAAGGGAAGAACTCTCTGGACAGCATAAAATAGCGCATGACATGTTGACTACCTATTTGTCATTCTGTTACATCACGTGTTACTGAAATTATAGCATTTTCGCAAATATCCAAATCACATTACCATATTCCGATGAACTCGATATTTTGAAATATGAAAAATGTATGTTTTGGTTGGGAAATGAAATAAAAAATTAAATTACAGCATATTGCAGGACTGAGTATGCAATCCCACCTCACAACGAATTTTCGACGATTCATTACAATTTTTTTTTAAGATTTACATAGATATGTATTCTTAGCAGGAAACTAAAAAATAAACACTTCACCATGACTCATATGATGCAATTTGCTTCCACTTCTGTTTCTCCAACGGAAACAAAACTCAAAACCGATGATTTCGAAAACGAACTGCTCATCAGAACTAGCCAGAATGATTGTTCTCACCATATATTTTCACATCTTTCGATTACTTCTATGACATCCTTTCACAGCCATTTAAATGATTTAAAGGTATTTCGTTTTTGAAGTATTTGGATTAATCGTGGAAAAATATCAGTACTCGAATATATCAGTTTAAACATGAATCAGAGCGGTCGTATCCTTCATATGCAGAGAGAATAGTTTTCAACTTTTCGTAACTTGCTTCATACTCAATTGTCATTCATTCGTGATTGTAATCAACTTGAAGGATGACTTGTTACACAGAAAAAAATATTCAACTGTCCGTTCCTTTTGAGCACTGGTTGCAACCATTCGTTCGCGGTCATGAGCACTATGGTAACCAATTTTCATTATACTGAGCTCTCATAATTTCCGGAATCGAATCACTCCATGTTCCGTAAAAAAAACGGGAAAAATCCCGAACCGGAACTGCAGCACCTCTTCGGCTCAAACGCGCGGGATAAACTAAAAACAAAACAAAAATCCGCCCTACTGATCTCCCACTTGCACTCGAGTTACGGGCCGATTAGCACGATTGGTATCCCTTCTTGTCGCGAGACATTATGAGGCGTGCACCATTGTTTCCGCCAATAACCCACAGCGATCAACGTGTTCGCAAAGTGCGGCTCCACGACGCACGACCCAGCTCGAAAACGACGCACGGAGCTGCTGTCATCAGCATTAACACTGTCGTTGTCATCATTATCGTCACCGCTATCGTATCATTAGCATTACTAACCGCGTGCGCATCGCCAGAAAATTTTCCCGACTCATGCTGGGAAATCAGGATAATGCAGCGATTCATTCACGAGGACCTGGGATGACGGTGGGTTGGAACTTGGATTTGAAGAGAATAATTCAGTGTGTGCCCATAATGTTGAAACCACTCAAATTGTACCAGTTTGCAGAGATATGTAAGTGCTCGGTTGAAATGATGTATATTGTGTAGGATATAATAATTAACTTCGTTTAAAAGACTGACCATTTGAACATTATTGTGACAGGCGTGAAACATTAAAAAAACGAAAACGCTATTGTTCAATAACTAAAGGACCAAATTGAAAACTATCACTTTTTTTTACAAAATTAACAGCAATTTCGGATGAATTACACAAGTTTCTAGTTCGTAGGTCCTTATAGGTTTGTAGGTACAATCGTTATCGTTATTGTTCTGGCTCGTTCAGTAAGTCGTGGGTCAACAAGTCGTTTTCATAGACAGTGTTTTCACAGGGCTGAAAAAATCTTTTATGCTACCCGCGTTCAAGAATGGTGTCAAGCGAGATATATCGAATTCTCGCGGAGTGACTTCACTGTTTTGAGCTGCAAAATATTTCATTTTCCAAGACCAACATGGGGAGGTCTTCAGCAACAAAATTAGTATCGTGATGGTTCCGAATCTGGAAGGCTTTTCAATCCGGATAATATATCAATCATCAATATCATCGAAAAATCAAAACATAATTGGTATGTTCAATAGATGCGATTGGTAGGTATCGTAATGCATCGACACTCAAGCGCTTCCATAATAAATTCAACTACTTGATATATTGGCATATCATAGTATGAAAAATTACCGTTCATATAAAATAAGAAGACATTAATTTTAGTCACAGAATCCCACAAAAACATGTTATATTTGTTCAAAATTTGACAAATTTCTTCATTGTGCCGTTATTTTAATTCCGGAAACTTTTTCAAATCAGGATTCAAATTCCGGACACTTTTGCTTTCAATTCCGGACACATGTTGTCAGCAGCATTTCTTTGAGAGATATTATACATTGATTATTTTAAAACTCATTAACATTGCGTCATAAGTAGCGGAACTAAATGGAAACACTTTTGGTAAACAAGTTTTTCTGTTAATTCAATTATTAATTGCATTTCCACAAGTCCATTCAATGCACAATGGTCCGGGGAACGAATTTAAGGGGAAATTTGCATCTAGAGCTCTACAATTACTCTTTAAACAAAAACTGTCTTCAAGAAAGTTGTTACATACGAGGGCAGTACGATAAGTACTTAGCCTACAAAAAACAAACCAATTTTTTGGAAAAGTGGCGATTTATTTCTCAACATAGTTAATCCTTTTAGCTCGATACACTTAACCCAGCGATGCTACAACTTCTTCAATCTATCTGAAAAATACGTTTTCTCGAGGTCTGCAAAGTAAGCCACTGTGGCGGCGATGACCTCCTCATCAGGGTTACCATATCTACAGAATAATCAGTATTTATACTGATTTTTCAGAATTTTTGGAACCAAGAATCTGTAGAAACAAAAAAAAGTAACACGGGGCCAAATCTGGAGAATACGGCAGATTGGGCAGCAGTTTGAAGTGCAATTCGACCAACTTGGCCGTGGCGACTGCTTAGGTGTCTGTTAGGGATTGACTAGTAGAACACATTTATTTATGAAAAATCCAAATCCAAGATGGCCGCAGTTCCCAAGTGAACAATTGCTTTTTAATGGTTTCATCCAGCTTGACCTGACCTGTATGTATGTTTGAGTGTTTGTAGGGTTGTCCCACATTAATTGAAATTAGACCCCGTTTCTGATCAATGATTGATCTGAAATTTGGAACATACATTTAATTCTACTGTCATTATAAAACTGCGTATTTTTAGCGACGGCCAAATTGAATTTTTCAAAATCATAGAATACGCAGCTTTATAATGACAGAAGGATTAAAGGTGCCTTCCAAATTTCAGATCAATCAATCAACAGGAACGGGATCAATTTTCCATTAATGTGAAACAACCTTACAAACATTCAAACATACATACAAACAGTCCAAGCTGAATGAAACCATTTAAAACGTAATTACTTATTTTGGGACTGCGGCCATCTTGGATTTGGATTTTTCATGATCTGCTATGTTCTACTAGTCGAGCACTTTCATTTGATACCCATGTTGATGAGGTTTTCAAAAAATATATACGGCGCCATTTTGTGGGGGCGGCCATTTTGGATTTGAATTTTTCATAAATAACTGTGTTCTACTAGTCAAGCCCTTCCATTCGATATCCATATTGATGGGATTCTGAGAAAACATTAAATCTGCCATTTTGTAGCGGCCGCCATCTTGGATATGCATTTTTCATAAATAAATGTGTTCTACCAGTCAATCCCTTTCATTTGATATCCATATTGATGGGGTTCCGAGAAAATATGAAATCCGCCATTTTGTAGCGGCCATCATCTTTGATTTACATTTTTTATAAATAACTGTGTTCTACTGGTCAAGCCCTATCATTCGATACCTATATTGATGGGATTTTGACAAAATATATACATAATCCGCCATTTTGTAGCGGCCGCCATCTTGGATTTACATTTTTCACAAATAACTGTGTTCCACTAGTCAAGCCCTTTTGTATGATACCCACATTGAAGCGGTTCTGAGAAAATATGAAATCCGCCATTTTGTAGCGGCCGCCATTTTGGATTTTCAAGATCATGGAATACGCAGTTTTATAATGACAACAGAAATAAATATGTGTTTCAAATTCCAGATCAATCGGTCAACGGGGAGGAGGTTAAATTTCTATTAATGTGATACAGCGCTACAAACAAAGTTACAAAGTTACAAAGTTACAAAGTCACAAAGTCACAAATATACAAACGGGTCAAGGTAGGTAAAACCGTTAAGTAAATAAGTGCAAAACATAATTATATTACGTTTACCGAGAGAAAATTCGTTTTTTTATGATTCGATTATCCGGAGTGAAAAAAAAAATTAATACTCCGGATAATCGAGTCCGACCTGTATTATTAATTATATATATAATAATTATTCTATTATATATATAATCCAGTTTAAAATTGTATATAATCGATATCGATATAAGTATATAATCGAGTCTGACCTGTATAGCCTTCTCTAGTTTGTTCCAATTTTTTTTGTGAATGTTTCTATAATCTTATCATTCTTTTGGTTTCTCCTGGTTTTTGCTATTGTTTCCCGATTTTGTTTTCAAATTTGTTGATTTTTCTCGATTATTTTCTTCCTACTGTACCTCCGTATTTTTTGTTCTGATTTTTTTATTTAAGTATAATTTTCGCTATTTTTCCGATTAAAAAAAACTCATTGTTTCCTAATTTCTTCCTAATTTTTTTGTGGTTATTTCTTGTATTTTTTTCTGTTTTTTTTTCTTCCTAACTTCTCATGTATATTATTCTTATATTTTTCTGATTTTTCCTGATTACTCTCTATTTTTTCTCAGTGTCTCTCCATTTTTCCGCTAGTATTATAATTTTTCCTATCTTGAATTCTTTCCTTATTTTTCCTTGAATTTTTCATCTTATTCACCTTTGTATTTTTCTCACTTTTCCAGATTTTTTTCCTTATTTTTCGTTCGAAAGCATTAGACTTCGCTTATTTTTCGTATTTTTGCTGATTTAGTCTATTTTTTAAAATTTTTTTTGCTTACTGTTTCTTATTTTTTCCTGTTTTTTCGTGATTTTTGTTATTTTTTATATTTTTTCTTCTAATTTTTCGCCAATATTATTATAATATTATTTCTCAATATTGACCTTTTTTTCAGATTTTCTCACTTTTCGGAATTTCTACCTTATTATGCCCAGTATTTCCTCAGTTCTTATCTCATGTTTCACTATTTCATTTCCTTAATCTTTCCTATTTCATTTTTTATAAGTAACAGAGCTCGGCATATTCATAGTCAACTGAGGATAATTAGCTGTCTATCTGACTGACTATATCCGTATTCAGTTGTAAATAAATTTTGGCTTCTTTACACAGTTTCTCCACCAAAACGACTAAACAGTCAGTCGGGCGTTTAGTCGCTTTCCCCCTCTACGACTCGACTATCTCATTTCATTCTTCCCAGATAAATTGTCTTCATTGCATGTTGATGTGAAAACGAATTCGCTTCTCTCCCAAAACGAATTCGTTTCTCTCTCTCTCTCTCTCTCTCTCTCTCTCTCTCTCTCTCTTATGTATCACGTATGCATGCATCGATGTTTGAGTTCATCGTGGTTTGACAAACGCTACAGGTGAGCTAGATTTTTTTTGTTACATACATGGAAATTACTCACACGTATAAAACAGCGTGCAGTGTGTGTGCGCTATGTTGCACGCTATTTACTAGTGCTAACGCGAGGACCTTCATAGCATACCTGATAACAGTCTAAGTTAGTTGGTTTGAGTTCACGATGGGTAGACAATAAACTGTCCTTAAATGGGGTAACTACTTTTTTGCATCAGAAATCAAGTTTTCGTTCCTCCATAGAGGAACAGAGGAAGAGGCAGATTAGACGTGTCAGTTAGAATAACCACTGACTGGACTAGTTAATCAGTCATGCTCGCTAGTCAACGCTAGTCAATTCATTTTCTAGTCAATTCGCGACTGCGACTGCCGAAGCAGTTCAAGTCGAAGCGAAGCTACTGAGAGTAGAGTCGGTTTTCATTTTTCACCTTCGAAGATTTCGGGCCCTGATAAGTATAACACGTTGAGTGCCACGGTTTTATAGCGACTCTATGGAAATTTTTAAACGTATTAGGGCCATCGTTTCTTATCGTATTGGAAAGTTTTTTAGTTCGAAAGGGAATGCTTAAAAGCTTATATTTTTATATTATAGCCCCTTTTTTTGTGGGAATTGGTCCTACAGGTTTGAAGTTTTTCTTTGGTCTAAAAAAGGATGGACAGACAACGTTCGAAGAAGAAGGAGCTTGAAAGAGCAACGCAGGCCATCAAGGACTAGTTTTCTTTGACCAAGCATCGGAAATGTTTGAAAATGCTCGAACAACAGTGAAAAGATCCATGCATAATTCTAAATCGTCTCAATGCAATTTTCTATCTCTGTATGGTAAGGTTCTACAGGAACATTTTAGGAACCTCTAAAATGTTCCTGTAAAAAAAAATCTCTATAAAAAATCTCTGTATGGTAAGGTTCTATAGGAACATTTTAGGAACCAAATGAAAGCAGGTTGATAATGTTAATTGAATTTGCTTCAGAGTTTAGTTGTGTTAGCCCGGAAAATATTTGAAAAAACAGAAGAATAGATTTTTCATTTCTTCTTGATATAATTGTCCACTACACCTACGTACACCAAGATAAAAATATGTAGATAAAATATTCTAATACCTGAGAGTAGTAGCTTAAAATGATGTACATCCCATGGACATGCGTTGATTTTTCACGAAGCTACAGCGTGTCAATCACTTAAAATTTCCGACTTCGCACTATGTTCCTCTATTTTTTTTGTCGAGTGTATACTAATTTTTTTTTCTATATGAACTGTCTCACGTGTGAAATGATTGTATCTTTAAAATTCAGAAGTGAGCGCATATCCATACTTTTTCTGCATCTCATGGAAACAATTACTGATAATAATCAACTACCGTATTTAATTCTTCAAAAAACTCTCTTAAATTGTGTCACCGCTATTGGACTGACACACCCCGGGTACCTTCTGGCGCGCATGGTCGTCATCAGGCTCCGTCATCGTTGATTTTTCTGCATCCGACCGATGATAGTGGCTGCTCGGATCCTTATTCTGCAGCGACTGCATATGGCTGGTGACATTGCGCTCACGAAACCTGCGGATATTTGTTTATTTCAACGCGTGTAGTTTTCTGCCTAGAGTTTCCATTAGCATCCAATTGACATGCACCAATTGAGATAATTTTTTCCCAATCCCGGTGAGTATGTGTGTGTGTGTTTTAATCCTTTTTTTTTCCTTTTCGGAGTTGGTACCGCTTCTCTGTTGCGTGCTTCAACAACGAAGGTTGTTGGTGGTTGTGTGTCACATGGTGCTTATTGTGAACTAAATCTGTGTCCTTTTTCGACAACGGATGATTGTTCTTGACAAGGTTCACTTGCCATTGCCACACTCGTGATACTCCTCTGGATTTGTGTAATCTATTTTGGGACATCCGGATTAGCAGCATTACACCGTGCGATGCATGATTGGCTTTATACAGGAAAGAACGGTGATCTCTGGGAAAAATCGGAAGATATAAAATTTGAAGAGCACAGACTGAGAATGGATGGGTAGGATAAGATAGCTATTGTGTCATTTGTATGAATACATTAGCAAAGAATAACTGAAGTTTGTTCATGTTATTACAAAATAGCCTGACAGAGTTTTCTCATCCCCGTCATTGTAGATCAATTGCAATAAACCAAAATTATTGTCCTTAACAGCAAAACGATGTTATAATAAATGAAACCAAATCCTATTAAAACACAGATTGAAATGTGAATTTTTGTGGCTGTTCCTTAACTAATTTATACATTTAGCAAATCACACAAATCATTTTTAATATCTCAATGAGCCAGATGACAACTACCAGGAAGCAAATAAATTATGTCATTTATTCACTCCCGCGGGTCACAGCGTGCAATCGGTTAGTGCACCCTTTTGACCATAATTTACATAATAAAAGCGTTTCCTTTCCATTCTTGGTACCCATGAATTGATTTCCGGATATCATCGTCGTCATCATCGTCAAAATCAACAACAACAGACAACAAAACCAGCGTTGACAAGGGGTTGTCCTCCGCGTTTGCTAATAATAACCGTCCACCCTTCTCGAGTTGTCCGAAACATTGCAAGTGACTGGTTGGCCGGCAGGGCAATTGTTAAACGATGGGAACGTGCTCTGTAATTCATACCCATCACTTTAAAGGTACAATTGAATAATCATCATACTTCAACAGCGAAAACTACTGGTGGTTTTGTTCAGTTCTATATCAGGAAGGGGTGAAGGGAACTTTGAAATCCCAGCAGGGTGCGTTCGCTCACTCCATTCCCTGTTTCGAGAGTAGATCACGTGGTACGGCAATTATATCTTGGTTAATCCATTACACAAGTATAAATGTGTTTAGATTGTTCATATTCCCCCTATCGCGTGATTCAGAACTTCTGGATATTTCGTCTATTCTGGTAGAGGAAAATGAGAAATATTTTCGATGTTCAGTTTTGTCGTTGCTACCACCGTGAATTCGTTTGTTCGAGAGAAACCAAACTATTCACTATTCCTAGCACCAAATTCTATGGCCCCGCATTAGTCACGTAACCCTATCGCATCGCGGGGCCCAATTTGAAGTGCAAACAACACCCAAAAGCAATTACACGCCTTTTCCAATTAACACTTCCCGCGGCAAACAACGAACGCGAGCAGACCGCTATTTTGTCCCGCTCAACCGTATCATTGTGCCGTGGGTATCTTTATTTTCGACGGATCAAACAAAGCCCGTCCCGAAATGATACACGTAGGTACCTGTGTGGAGGAACCGTCACATCAGAAACAATCTCCGACCGGAACTGCGTCTATTCGTCGGTGCAACCTACCTGTTGGCCGATTGTAAAAAAAAACCCTCCGTAACTCTGGGCCAAAAGCGAGAGCGACAGTTAATGAGAAATGTAAACAAATTACGGCTTCGTCATCAATTTTTACTGTCGAAGTGCGTTGCATTGGTTCGCCGTTGGATTGGGGAATGTCTCATGCCTTCAATCGCCTGGGCTCTCCCATAGTTTTCGTTTCGGTGCTAATAGCTGAAGAATGTGCATTACCAGTTGTACAAATAGACGGCCACGGGATTCTTTGGGAAAGCTCGGCTACGGAGAGATGGGATCCGAGCAGAAACTGTTTGGATTAAGGATATGACTGAAGATAGGCAAACAAATGGTGGAGAAATTAATTGTAGGGAAAAACACTTGCTGAGAGTCGCGTGGGAACATTCGATGTATATTTACCTTTTTGATTTGATCATTCCTCCATATGGAGGAAATTAATTAGCTCTATTGACACTTTCATATTGTTACTGGTTGACCCGGCAAACTTTGTCCCGTCCAAAATTTATTTTTCGTTATCACATCCACGTTTTCTTACTAAGCGCACGTTCATGGGTCCAATCGCAGAACTGTTCATTGATTGATCTTCCAATTTACCCTTTAAAATTACCTTTCACTATAAAATTCCTAGTACTTAAGATTATTTTCAGACACAATTCTCGTTCAAGACTTTTTAACCACTTGCAAATAACATGTTTCTCTGTTACATGGAATAAATGTTTGATACAGAAAATATGATAGAATAAAGACAGCCCTAAATCGGACAATTCCATTCTCGAATTTTGCTCTACTCAACACATTCGGCGATCCATTTTTATTTTTATATAGATACAAGACGATATAGGAGTGCGTTTTATCACATTAAAATCCATTTTCGGACGAAGACCAAATTCGTTAGCCCAAACATCAAATGAACTAACAACGCTTGTCAATATGTAATTGTAGAACATAAGCGGATTTAATTTTTCGAGTTTTCCCATTTTATTTCAGAGTTTTCCGAATTTTTTCAATTGTCATGTTTGGTTGAAATATGTGTATTATTTTTATGGGATCCCCTCTCCATTCCAAAGGTGGGAGGTGTGTTATACCATCATAGAAACATTTTTCGTACCCTAAAACCCTCACATCCCAAATTTGGCTCTATTTGCTTGACTGATTCTCGAGTAATGCAGCCCCTCCTTAGGGAGGGGGAGGAGTATTAAACCACCATATTTAGAAACGTGTATTGCCCCCCAAAACCTCCATATACCGAAATTGGTTCCATTTGCTTGATTAGATATGCGAGATATGCGAGATATGCAGAAATTTGAGGTTCATTTGTATGACAGCCTCTCCTTAGAGAGGGGGAGCAGTGTTGAACCACCATAGAATCGTTCATCGATCCCTAAAACCTCTATATGCCAAGTTTGATTCCATTTTCTTGATTAGTTCTTGAGTTATGCAGAAATGTATGCTTCATTTGTATAGCAGCCCCCCCTTAGAGAGGGGAGAGGAGTGTCTACTCACCGAATTTGGCTCCATTTGCTTTTTTTTGATAAGTTCTCGAGTTATGCAGAAATTTGTGTTTCATTTGTATGGCAGCCCCCACCCCCCCCCCCCCTTAGAGAGGGGGAGGAGTCCCGAACTATCATAAGAACCTTACCCGACCCCAAAAACACCAACATTCCAATTTTCATGTCGATCGGTTTTGTAGTTTTCGAGTCCATAAGAATCAGACAGACAGAAAGACAGACAGACAAAATTCCATTTTCATATATATACTAGCTGACCCGGCAAACTTTGTCCCGCCCTAAATTTGTTTTTTTTGTTATCAATATCAATGTATTCAAACATTCACGTTTTCTTACTATGAGCAAGCTCATGGGTCTAATCGCAGAACTGTTCATTGATTGATCTTCTAATCGATCCCTTTGAATTGCCCTTTTACTATAAAATTCCTAGTACAGGTCGGACTCGATTATCCGGGATTCGATTATCCGGAGTATTTTATTTTTTATTTTCGGAAATTTTTAATAATTTGTATAATAATTCTATATTGAGTAGCTAATATGGGTATCAAAAGAAAGGGTTTGACTAGTAGAATGTAGTTATTTATGAAAAATGCAAATCCAAGATGGCGGTCACTACAAAATGGCGGATTGCATATTTTCTCAGAACCCCATCAATATGGGTATCAAATGAAAGGGCTTGACTTGTAGAACACAGTTATTTATGAAAAATGCAAATCCAAAATGGCCACCACCGCAAGATGGCACCATATATATTTTTTCAAACCCCATCAATATGGGTATCAATTGATAGGGCTTGACTAGTAGAATACAGTTATTTATGAAAAAAGCAAATCTATAATGGCGGCCACTACAAAATGGCGGATTACATATTTTCTCAGAACCCCATCAATATGGGTATCTAATGAAAGGGCTTGACTGGTAGAATAGAAATCAAAAGTGGCCACCACCACAAAATGGCGCCATATATTTTTTTTCACAACCCCATCAATATGGGTATCAAATGAAAGGGCTTGACTAGTAGAATATTTATTTATGAAAAAATGCAAATCTAAGATGACGGACACTACAAAATGGCGGATTACCTATTTTCTCAGAACCCCATCAGTATGGGTATCAAATGAAAAGGCTTGACTAGTAGAACACAGTTTTTTATGAAAAATGCCCAAAAATGTATCAAAAGAATGTTCTCGAATAGTAGAACATAGCAGATAATGAAAAATCCAATCTCAGGATGGCCGCAGTCCCCAAGCAACTAATTACTTTTTAAATGGTTTAATTCAGCTTGACCTGTTTCTATTTTCATTCAGTTTGACCTGTTTCTATGTATAGAATACAGTACAGGTCGGACTCGATTATATACAGACTCGATTACATGTGATTCGATTATAACAATTTTGGACTTGATTTTATTCAGTATGGATATTTTTTTATATTACAAATATGGCTTATTTCATGAAGAAATGTAACCTTTCAACATTAATGTGAAGTTTAGGTGGCTATTACATGTACAGTGGGGTAAAAATCATGATTTTTGAAGATTTTGCTTGAATTTTCACCAGGAATTGTTTATATCGATATTGCAGCCAAATTAAGAAAGATAGAAGTTGTGCGTCAAAGAACAAATTGTGGAGTGGTTAAAGAACTTCAATTTAATTGATAGATACAATCTAATCTAAGGGGGTGGAGAGTCTAACCACTGTAAAATCATTTATTGCACCATAAAACCTCCATATGTCAAATTTCGTTTCATTTGGTTGATTAATTCCCGAGTAATGTTGAAATTTGTGTTTCATTTGTATGAAATCCAACGTTTATTTCTTACCTAATTTTCTTCGGAATATTTTCATGATGTACTGTATTCTATTAGTCAAAGGATTTAATTTGAGCTTGAGCTTGAGCTTGGGTAGACTGTACAATTCGTAGTTGCTCTCCGTGATTGACCTGAACCAACCAAATTACACACAGAACACACAGAATGACGCTTGGGACTAGCAAATCATTCTCGTTGTACAATTTTCGGTGATTCGAGCTTTAAATGGTCAATAACGACGCCGGCCACGTCCTTACAGTCACCAGGGGAAGGGAAGGAATGTTAGTATGATATTCGCCGCCCAAAGGCCAGAAGGGTCGCCTCTATAGCGTGGTTCCCTAGAGTTTATCAAGGAAGGGATAGTTGTTAGTGGGAATGGTTGAGAAAAATCAGGATTCACTGCGGTAAGTGATGTGATTATGAAAATGCGAACAATTGACCTCTCGACAAAACAAAAATCCGAAAATCTCATGTATTACAACACGCGGCAGAGATTTTCTTCAGGTATCCTGAGAAGGAAAACCTGTAAAATTGATTCATTTTATATGATATATTATGTTAACATATTCTAGTATTCATCACATGTACTTTTCATCAAATTCAATCGCGTTGGTGGAGATTCAATAGTAGGAAACCTGAGAAAGTAACCGAGAGAACTCCTCCAAGGTCAACCGATCCGGCGATATGTTCCATTATTCATCACACCTTCTCTGAGCCTATTTTTATTTTTGGGAAAACTCAGATGGTCACCGAGAAAACCTCTCTAGTAACAATCGTCCCGGCGATTTATTCTATTATTCACCGCGTGTACGCTTTTTCGCCGATCCTATTGGTTCCAGAGGAGCCCTCCCGGTCACTCCCCCAGGCCTCTCGCAAAGACATCCCTCGCCGTCGCGATTAGTAATCTAATTGCGACGTCGGAGTGCCTTCCGCGGGTAACCTGAGAATGCAACCTAGAGAACCTCTCCAAATACCTTCAGGGTATAATTCAGGAATCACACCTTCCGATTTTTTAAGTTTTTGATTTTTTAATTTCTATTTTTGGATTTTAAATTTTTGAATGTTTAATTCTTGGATTTTGAATGCTTGAATTTCACATGTTCTTGAATTTCTGAATTTATAAATGAAAAGATGGAGATTTGTTGTGGTTTTAGTATTTGCACTATAATCCACTTTCTTTTTCATGTCTTCAAAAAAAAAACAAAATTTCACAGATCGGAATGTTTTTACTGCACCAAAATTCACAAAAACACTAAAAGAGACATATTTTTCGGAGCCATCGCCCCCCTTCCAACAGGCACCATTCAGTACATTCATAAATATAACATACAAGAAAGTGTAAAGGCGACCGTACACCGTCTGTCCGGAGGTTACACATTTGACACTCTATGACAGATAAAGCTTAATTTGAAATTTGTACAAACACTATTTTGATTGGCATTCTTCAATTATCAACAGTGGCAAACAATGTCAAACATCAAATATGGAAAAATAATTGACTGACATATTTTCTGTAACCTAGCCATGTATCGACAGGTTTGACGAATAGATCGAAAAAATATATTTTAGGCATCCATAAACTGAATATTTGCTTGTCCTGTTTTGTGTCGAATATATTTGATCAGTACACGTTGATCAAATTTTATCTGCCAAAAAGAGTCAAGCACTTGACTCCGGCCAAATAGTGTATGAGCACCCTAAGCAGTGAGTTCGGGAGTTCGGGCATATGAACCATTAGCGCAAACACCTAGTTTACGAAAAAAAAACAAAAATACAAATATACAGGGAAACTTCGATATAACGTACCCTCGTTATAACGTACCCTCGATATAACGTCACTCGATATAACGTACACATTTCCAAAGTGTAAAGGAAATTTTTTTTCAATATTTTTTTTTTCTGATAGAACAATGAATTACCTGTATTGTGATGCTAAAACAAGTTTTGTACTTTCAATAAATCCCGAAATACAGCTGGTTTTGTGATTCCGGATTCTAAATGAATAAAACTTTAATCAACAGTACGAAGGAAAACATCATGAGAAAGGCTGGCTTCGTCTTCTGATTGAAGTTAATCATTAACTTTACTAAAACACCAACACAATAATGTATTATAGACTACGTTTGTGAGTACTTTATTATGCTTCGATATAACGTACAATTCGATACAACGTACAATTTTGAAAATGAAATGTACGTTATATCGAAGATTACCTGTATACACTACTTAGCATAGAGCACACCGGAACGTTGAACCTTTCGTCTCTCGCGGCTCCGTAATGCTTTTGTCTTGTGGAGTCTTTTTTCGTTGATATTCGCACTGCAGCCAAGGTCAGAAATCTTAACTGTTCTCGAACACAGTTTACAGTTTACATTTTCTACCAACACAACAAAACTAAACAAAGAGTAAGAGAAAACGTTTCCTCTCGATAGTCTTGTCTCCTTTGCATAATTGCCGGCTTATTGCTACGATAATACCGCTGCAAGAAAATCATTCCAAGAGAACTGCTTCTCTCGCTGCACTCAATTCTAACACATGCACACGCGGCCCGTCTGTAAACACGAGCACATTGAAAAAATCACGGAACATCTGAACGAAACGGGACTATCTCATTGAATCGCGGTAGGCTGGCGGACAGGCTATCAATGATGGTCACTTCCACGCACAGGACTCGTATTTAACCACCACAATCCGTAATAATGAGACGAGCGTGGAACCACACGTCTATCGCGAATCGATGCCTAAACCGCACTCCTCTATTAGTCAAAGGATTTAATTTGATACCGATATTAAGGGATTGCAAAAAATACTTTTTTGAATTTATGTTGTTTATTATGTTTTGTGTCCTCTAAGTCGAGAACTTTCTTTTGATACCCATATTGATGAGGTTTTGACATAAAATATATTTGGCACCATTTTGTGGTGGCGGCCATTTTGGATTTGCATGTTTCATAAATTACTGTATTCTACTAGTCAATCCCTCTCATTTGATATACATATTGATGGGGTTCTGAGAAAATATGTAATCCGTCATTTTGTAGCGGTAGCCATCTTTGATTTACATTTTCCATAAATAATTGTGTTCTACTGGTCAAGCCCTATCATTCGATACCCATATTGATGGGATTTTGAGAAAATATATACACAATCCGTCATTTTGTAGCGGCCGCTATCTTGGATTTACATTTTTCACAAATAACTGTGTTCCACTAGTCAAGTCCTTTCATATGATACCCGCATTGAAGCGGTTCTGAGAAAATATGTAATCCGCCATTTTGTGGCGGCCACCATCTTGGATTTTCAAGATAATGGAATACGCAGTTTTATAATGACTCCAGAGATGAAGATGTGTTCCAAATTTCAGATCGATCTGTCAACAGGAAGGGGGTTTAATTTCTAATGTGGTACAGCGTTACATACAAAGTTACAAAGTTACAAAGTTACAAAGTTACAAAGTTACAAAGTTACAAAGTTACAAAGTTACAAAGTTACAAAGTTACAAAGTTACAAAGTTACAAAGTTACAAAGTTACAAAGTTACAAAGTTACAAAGTTACAAAGTTACAAAGTTACAAAGTTACAAAGTTACAAAGTTACAAAGTTACAAAGTTACAAAGTTACAAAGTTACAAAGTTACAAAGTTACAAAGTTACAAAGTTACAAAGTTACAAAGTTACAAAGTTACAAAGTTACAAAGTTACAAAGTTACAAAGTTACAAAGTTACAAAGTTACAAAGTTACAAAGTTACAAAGTTACAAAGTTACAAAGTTACAAAGTTACAAAGTTACAAAGTTACAAAGTTACAAAGTTACAAAGTTACAAAGTTACAAAGTCACAAACATACAAATGGGTCAACCTAGATAAAACCATTTAATAAATAAGTGCAAATTATAATTATATAACGTTTACCGAGAAAAAAAAATGGTTTTTTATGACTCGATTATCGGGAGGATTCGATTATCCGGAGTGAAAAAAAAAATCAATACTCCGGGTAATCGAGTCCGTCCGACCTGTACTATGTACAGGGAAACTTCGATATAACGTCACTCGATATAACGTACATTCATATCACACTTTCAAAGTATATAGGAATAATTTTTGGAATATTTTTTTCTGAAGGAAAAATTAATTATCTGTATTCCGATACAAAAACATATTTTGTACCTTCAATCAATCCCGAAAATCAACTGGTTTTGTCATTCCGAATACTAAATGAATCCAGCTTTAATCAACAGTATAAAGGGAAACATCATAATAAAGGCTGGCCTCGTCTTCTAGTTCAATGTATTCATTAACATTACCGAAACAGCAACACAATAAAGTGATATAAGCTACGTTTCTGAGTTCTTTATTATGCTTCGATACAACGTACAATTTTTAAAGTAAAATGTACGTTATATCGAAGTTACCCTGTATTACTAACGAGATGACTAATATCTTTCTGCATGGCGATAATTTTAATGGGCTACTGCAATAAGTTCAAGTCCATCCTTTCGATTCGTTTTGGTTGCGACTTCAAAATGTAGGTACAATGTTTGGCATTAGATGAGATCTTGAAACTCAGTCAATTCTAACGTAGTAGCAGCTTGTCTAACAAGAGACAGGGAGCTCGTTTCACGGCGCAGAAATGCGCAATTAAATCAATTTACGGCATTGATAATAACAGCTATCTGGCACAAAATTAAACTGTAATCCTTCATCGTTTAACCGGCCAACCAATCACCAGCATTCAGTTGGCATAGTGGCGTGCCACTTTGTGGCGTGGAAAATCGCTCTTTTTCGCGCTCCATCTGTCTCGCTCGTCTCAGCAGTTGAATGATTAACCTCGGCACAAACACGACAGACGAAGAACCTGACGTGGAATAAATCCACTTATAATCGCACTTGATGAAACATCAAAGGAATTTCAAATTTTTCAACCAACTTCTGTGTGACTACCGACTGCCGACTGCTACTTGCCTTCTGCCACTGGGCTGGTGCGGCATGCTGATGAGCCCGTTTTCGCCTCCGCATGCCCGCATAGCTGCTCCGGAGCGCTGGGGAAATATCCTTGGACAAGTGGTTCCACCCCTTCTGCCATCATCGGAGCACAATCCACCGGGAGCGGGGGCCCACTCATAAACGCAAGTTTCAATGTAATCTACAAACTCAATGACTCGTGATATGGTTTATTTATATGATTATTGAGGCCTTTATGCTGTCTCTATAGCTAATAAGTTGCACTTGTATTTTGTTTGTTTCCCTCGCTCGCTGTCTCCGCGGCGCGTAACAGGAGATGATATCCGTGCAGCAGCACATGTCAACAGTGGCTGCTCGTGAGTAACGAGGAGTAGGGCACGTGATTATTAGGTTGCGTCGCATCGCCATGTAAACATATCTGATGACGGTGCAGAACGGTGAAAAACGCTTCATGTGTGTCCTTTGATCATTTTTTCATAGTTTTATCAGTTCATCTAACTTGCTCATAAGCTGTTTTATATGCTCGGATGTTAGAGCTGAAGAAATAA
This sequence comes from Toxorhynchites rutilus septentrionalis, assembly GCF_029784135.1. NCBI lineage: Eukaryota > Metazoa > Arthropoda > Insecta > Diptera > Culicidae > Toxorhynchites > Toxorhynchites rutilus. Next base: position 81,092,262 of record NC_073746.1, read on the forward strand.
GTTAATTAATCATTAAAGCCTAAGAGAAAGGACACGTGGTTGAGCTGATCAGTTATTTAATAGTTGCAGACCCGATTCGAACGTGTTTTTACTGATAAACAAGTTACAGCCAATGTGGCAATTAGAGAACACTTCGATAATTATCGCTTGTCGATATCCGATAATGTCGGCCTAGATATTAATATATTTATTGTGTCAGCAAACATACGTAGAATTCGTCAACTATCCTGCATTTCTGTCGAACAAGAAAACAATAAGGCATCTAAACACGAAATGCAACATTGTGCGGATAAAAACGCCACGCAAAATTCCATAACTCATTCGCCACAAATTACACTCTGCCTCATCCGATCTCACTATTCTAATCGCTAATTTTCGTCTTGTGAGGTCCAAAGGCGAAGACGATCGAGGCGTAAACAAACCCACAAATTATGTGCCCCGTTCTGCCGTGTCCATTCGTTCACTTTGTGCGAAAAGCTCAAGGGGGGAAACCACGAAGTGCCTTAAAGCCCTTCGATTCAAGCGAAAAAAAAGTACAGCCTCCCTGCCATCTTGTTCCAACCCGCAACAGGCTTCAGAGTCCATTTTGAATGGGATGAACAGAGGAATTCACAACTAATAAGAGGTGAGAACGAGAAATATGTTGCCGCGTCTTGAATGCGGGTTCTGCTGACCTTTTCCGGGGGAATAACTGGAAAGGTTCAACTGATTACAGGTTATCACGCCTCTTCGATCGATGCCAGCGGGATGTGCATCTCCGGCGGTTTTTTTTTTCTCTCAAGTTTCGCCCCACAAACCACGGACACAGTCGGTTGGAGGTCTGTTCTGTTGTCTGCTCATTTACATTTTGACACGATTTTTCCACCATCGGAAATGGAATGTTAATACCATTCAAAAGTGACCATAAGTGTTGGCCATTGTACGCGCTGGGGAGTTCCCACAGGCGCAGCAGCCTAATACCCACTGGCTGCTCACCTCAATAAAAGGCATATATACTTTTGGTCGGTTCAATATTTTCTCTCTTCACGCCCACTACTCGCCCCGGCCAGTTCTGGCACTGTTCGTGGCAATATAATTTATGTGCCTCGGAGCCGTGTGAAGGATTATGAATCGCGGCCTTTGGAAATTAATCTTACGCGCACCCCTTCTACGGGATCACTCGCACTCGCTGTGGCTCGCGAGGGGCTCCAGCGATATAAAGGTCTTGATTGTTCGAAAGGGTGTGCAAAATTATTGGCTCGGGCGCGTATATTAGATTGCTAATAATTCACAGCTTTCGGGGAGGCGAACATTGACCGCTGAGGAATTTATGGCCGGATCGTGCTGGGATGGAAATTCTCCCAGCTAGCCTAATGTAGTAAAATGACTAATTCTAAGATTCAGGGCGGTACACATAAACACGCTCAAACAATGGCTAAGAACTGCAGTGATATTCTGAATATCAAATGTAAACATACTATTGAAGCAATAACTAAATGCATTTTCGAAGAGCTGTTGATGGATTCGAGTTTGTCACTGAACTTAGTTGTTTATTAATTTGATGCTGACATGGCGAACTTTGTCTAAAATCATTTTTGAAAAAAAAATTCTGAAATTCAAATCTTTCTCATTATGCAAACGCTTGTGAATTCAGATTGATAGACCTTTTTATTTTTATTTAAATCGTTTATTTTTACAGGCTCAGTTACATAGGTTTAAAGGAGCCGAACTCCTTACTGTATTGTTACTAGTATATATACATTTTTCCTTAATTCTAATGTTAATAATATAGGAAACCGATTACTCGCGGTCGACTCGAGTTTAGAAGGGTGACATATAGTTTTTAGGAAAAGGAGGGGATATGAGGATACGTTGACAATGATCACACTCACACTGTCAATCACACTCATCACACTCAATTCTTAAACCTATCTTATATCTAATATGTATTTACATTTCATCTTATTCTTAAGAAGGGATCCGATCTCTCACAAAGGAAAAGGAAAAGGAAAAACTAAGGGTATAAGGACAATCACACACGAAGATCGATAGCTTTAAGGAATACATATATTTGGGACATGTAATCAAGGTCTAACCGAGCAATACGTCTCTCACCGGCACCATGGGCTGCCTTCCTCGGGCCCGAAGGGTGTCTTCTAAATTCGATCTGGCGACAAGATACAGCTCGCACGACCAAACAACGTGCTCGATGTCGTGGTAACCTTGGCCACAAACACAAAGATTGTTGTCGGCAAGATTAATACGAAAGAGTAGCGCGTCTAACGAACAGTGATTGGACATGAGTCGGGAGAAGGTGCGAATAAAGTCCCGACTCAAGTCCAGACTTTTGAACCATGGTTTGAGGCTAACCTTAGGGATAATCGAGTGGAGCCACCGGCCCAATTCATCATCGTTCCATTTGCGTTGCCAGTTAACTATGGTATTTTTGCGGACTAAAGAATAAAATTCATTGATTTGATGCTGATAAATATCGCCTTCAATTGCACCTACCTTTGCTAATGAGTCAGCCCTCTCACTACCCGGAATTGAGCAATGTGAAGGGACCCAGACAAAGGTAATGACATAACAGCGTCTGGATAAAGCACTCAAAATTTCTCGTATTCTCTCAAGGAAGTACGGCGAGTGCTTTTCCGGCCTCACTGAACGGATAGCTTCGACAGAGCTAAGACTATCCGTTACAATGTAATAGTGTTCAACAGGTCGTGAGGCGACACTGTCCAGCGCCCAGTGTATCGCTGCCAATTCAGCAATATACACTGAGCAAGGATTCTGAAGACTGTGGGAGGTGCTAAAAAATTCGTTGAACACTCCAAATCCTGTGGACTCATTCATAGAGGACCCATCAGTAAAGTACATATTATCACAATTGATATCCCCATACTTTGCATCGAAGATCGTTGGAACGATCCTCGATCGAAGATAATCTGATGTTCCATGGATATCCTGCTTCATGGACAGATCAAAATGCACAGAGGAATTGATGTAGTCAGGAAAACAAACACGGTTGGGAATATACGAAGAAGGATCAACCTGCATGGAGATGAATTCATGATATGGACTCATGAACCCAGATTGAAAATTTAGCTCGATCACCTGTTCAAAATTTCCGATCACCAATGGGTTCATAACCTTACACCGGATGAGGAACCGAAGAGATAATAAATTGAAGCGATCTTTTAGTGGGAGTACGCCTGCCAAAACCTCGAGACTCATGGTATGCGTTGAGGGCATACATCCCAACGCAATACGGAGACAAAGATACTGAATTCGCTCGAGTTTAATGAGGTGTGTTTTGGCAGCTGATTGAAAACAGAAACTGCCATACTCCATCACTGAGAGAATAGTTGTTCTATACAACATTATGACATTATGTCATTATGTCAACATTAAATTTGTTGACATTTTTTACTCAGATACCTAATATGAGCCCCCCAAGTACATTTGGAGTCGAACCAAACCCCAAGATACTTGAATGACATAGCATGAGTGATCGGTTTACCCAAAAGTTGAAGCTTTGGTTTTGCTGGTTTATGCTTCCTGGAAAAAAACCACCATCTCTGTTTTCTCCGTGGAGAATTCGATCCCTAGCCCAATGGCCCAGGTTGAAAAATTGTTCAATGTATCTTGTAAGGGTTCTTGCAGGTCGGATTCGTTTGATCCTACGACAGACACCACTCCATCATCTGCAAGTTGTCTTAGGCTGCAATTTTGTGTAAGGCAATTGTCAATGTCGCTTACGTAGAAGTTGTACAAAAGGTGGCTTAAACATGAGCCCTGGGAGAGTCTCATGTAAGAGACCCGACTTACTGCCGAATCTCCGTGAGAAAAGTTCAAATGTTTCTCACAAAGCAAGTTATATAACATATTATTCAATAGAGGCGGCAGACCCCGAGATTGTAATTTGTCTGACAAAACCTCTATTGAAACAGAATCAAAGGCCCCCTTTATGTCCAAGAATACTGAAGCCATTTGTTTTCTTCGGCGTAAGCCATTTGAATTTCTGAAGAAAGCAACGCAAGACAATCATTCGTCCCCTTGCCCCTGCGGAACCCATATTGTGTATCTGAGAGTAGGCCATTCGCTTCAACCCATCGATCAAGGCGAAACAAGATCATTTTCTCCAACAATTTCCGTATACAAGACAGCATTGCTATTGGGCGGTACGAATTGAAGTCGGACGCGGATTTTCCGGGTTTTTGAATAGCTATAACTCGTACTTGTCTCCAATCATCTGGAACAATATTATTCTCCAGAAACCGATTGAATAAATTCAACAAGCGATGTTTCGCCACATCAGATGAAAGATGAAAGCAGAGCAAGGAGTACATGAAAGCAGAGCAAGAGAGAATTCTACCATCGGAACCTCGGAATCAAGATCGCACCTATCTTGTGGTATATCTCGAACAATGTTTTGCACAGGAGCGGAATCGGGACAAACCTTTCGTGCAAAATTAAAAATCCATCGATGTGAATATTCCTCGCTTTCATTGGATGAAGAGCGATTTCTCATGTTTTGAGCCACTTTCTATAATTTTTTCATTGACGTTTCTCGTGACAAACCTCCCACGAAATTTCGCCAATAAGCACGTTTTTTCCCTTTGATCAAGTTTTTAAATTGATTTTCAAGGTCCAAATACGTTTGAAAATTCTCAATGGTTCCACGTTTCCGAAAAGCTCTGAATGCATTCGATTTATCTCCATAAAGCTTGGAACACTGGTTATCCCACCATGGATTGGGAGGCCTTCGACGAATAGCGGAACCTGGGATGGGTTTCGTTTGAGCGCGAACCGCGCTGTCATAGATCAAACGAGAAATGAAGTTATACTCCTCTAATGGAGGCAAACCATCTCTGGAATTGATGGCTAGAGCAATCGCGTCCGCATATTTTTTCCAGTCAATGTGTCTTGTGAGGTCGTATGCCATGTCTATTGATTCAGAAGAATTCAACCCATTGGTGATAGAAATTTTGATTGGCAAGTGATCACTACCGTTGGGATCATGGATTACATTCCACTTGCAATCTAACGATAGTGAATTCGAGCAAAGCGAGAGGTCAAGAGCACTTGGGTTGGCAGGAGGTTTAGGTACACGTGTTGTTTCCCCAGTGTTCAAAACGGTCATATTCAAGGTCATATATCAACGATGAACGATTGTCGTCGTACTGTTCCCCCCAGGCAGTTCCGTGAGAGTTGAAGTCTCCCAAGATCAATCGTGGCTCAGGAAGGAGTGAGCACATGTCAACAAGTTGCTTGCGGCTAACCGCAACTGATTGATAGACCTTCAAATTGATCTTTCTTAAAGCAACGGAACAATTTCAATTGGACCACCAACGTTTCAATTGAAACGTACAATGAGGAAATTTCATTCATTTATTTTTATTTCTTTTCAATTTCTACCAAATTTTCTAAATTTTCTCGCCGTAATATTTTTCTATGGGTGGATATGAACACACCAAAATAAAGATAGCTTAAATCGGACGATCCGTTCTCAACGTTCTCAGTGATTTATTTTTATTTACATAGATTTCACATGGACAACATGCTCCACATAAATGCTATCATGCTTTGTTATAATATGAAACTTAAGCATCACTACCACAATCTGCGAAAGTCACTACTAGAACAACTAAAGAGCTATAAGTAAAAACATAGTTTATTTTAGTGTAACTTAAAATATATTAATCACACAAAAGTAAGCTACTCCATCTTTTCATAAATGTTGGATATTTAAAAAAATTCATATTTTCATTTTTGTGTGTCCAAGATGGCATCTTTATAGTGAAAGATGCCATCTTGTACTGGAAATGAGCTCGACACAGGCTCATTGTAGCCATGATTTACGCTAGAAACCGGGATCCAAATTCAAATATATACAAAAAAATATTTTTAAAGTTCAAAAATATGAATGTTTCTTAACAATCAGTTGAGTTTTTTTTTTATTTGTATTTAATACATATGTTTACTCGATGATATACAGTCTCGGATTTCTTTTTACAGTATATAATCAAATCCTGTAGTTAATCGAGTTAAACAAAATTATTTGTTTTTATACGTATATTTTTCGTTGTTTGAATATACTTTTTTTTGTTTCATCCTCTTTATGTCAGAAAACACCTTTCTCACATGAAGAAAATAAATTTATCCAGAATCTCTCAGTAGGTGATAGACGATCATAATTGATGAAAAAATTCATCCTACCCAAATGTTCGAATTTCAACAATGACAGAGTTATGGATTTTTTTTTTGTTTCAGACTCTGCCTCAAACTGGCTCTACATTGAAAAATACGCTACGTAAGACAATTTTGTTGCTTCAGTGTGAAAGATTATAAAATTTAGTTAGAATATAGTTGTGAAACATCTAAATTGGTGAATTTAAATAATATTTTGGAAGTGAAAACTTCAAAGAATGTGGTTTTGCAGTTATCCCAAAATTTCATAATAAAATTGATTCTTTCTATCATCCAGATTAAAGCTTTCTAACCGCTCTACAATTTGTTCTTTGCAACTCAACTTCAATCTTTATTAATTTCGCCGCAATTCCTGGTGAAATTTCAAGCAAAATCTTCAGAAATCACGAAAATTTACTCAACTGTACTCTTAAAAGCCATTTAAATTTCACCTTCCCGTTGAAACTACGTTGAAATATTTTTTCTTGGAATATGTCATATTTAAAATATAAAAAAATATTTTTGTTTAAAACTGTATATAATTGAGTCCAAAATTGTATATACAGTAAAACCTGTTTTTGTGCGGTTTTTTTGTGCGAATTTTTTTTGTGCGATTTTTTTTGTGCGGTTTTCTGTTCTAAAAGCACTCAAAGCACAAAACAGCCACGTGCAACCGAAATGGCAAACTGACCCGCCGCAAAGCTGGAAAATAAACGGTAATTGAATGGTGAATGGCGTGGATTTGAGTTATTTTCTTGGGGGAAACTTTTTTTATGCGGTCCGTATCTACCGCACAAAAAAAGTTTATTTCAAAATGTGTACCGAACACGATTTTTCAAAGCTGCTGGTGAAGTTTTTAGACCCGAGGTTTAGGTCAGATCATTTAGGAGTTCTCTAAACGTAAACAGACAGACAAAAAATCATCAAAATCAGAATCATCATACAAAAATGTATTAAGACGAATCTCTTGAGAATAACCGCTCATTGCGTCAGACACAATTCTCGTGCAAGATAATATAAAGACAGCCCTAAATCGGACAATTCCTTTCTCGAGTTTTGCTTATATCAACACATTTGGCGATACATTTTTATTTATATAGATAGAAGAAGATATACGAGTGCGTTTTATAACATTAAAATCCATTTCAACTTTCGAGCGAAGATCGATTTCGTTAGCGCAAACATCAAATGAACAACGCTTGTCAATATGTAATTAGGGGGGAGGGGTCTCGAAGTATCATAAGAACCTTCCTCGGCCCCAAAAAACCCTAGATACCAATTTGTCGATCATGTCGATCGGTTCAGTAGTTTCCGAGTCTATAAGAATCAGACAGACAGACAGACAGACAAACAGACAGACAAACAGAAATCCATTTTTATATATATAAATGATAGATACGTAGAAATATTTCTAATAAATTGATGCATATTTGCGATCTATTGAGAAATGATCGAGCTATAAGCTTTCAAAATCTTTCATTACTTCCTACATGTTTGATGTTTAGATTTTAATTTCACTCCTATAACTTCCTGTTATACGTAAGGTCCTACGTCAAAAAATATGGGTACAACATTTTTCGAAAACAAATAAATATAGATGTTTGAGCAGAACCCGAGAATTTTTTCAGTAGATCTTTCTTTTCATGGAATTGTTGATATACCAATACCATTGCGAGGCCAATCATATCTACACTGAAAAAAAAAAACAAGTATGTGCAATAGATAGAGCATCATTGCACTTGGCGAGTGTATAAAGTTATTTCCTTTCCGATTTCTATTCCACCCAGCGAGCAGCAAAGTGAACTGGTAAATGTTAAAATTGTCATTTTTAAGTCTCATTCGCACAGCTTCCACAAATTACAACGGTGATGTGTAGTTCTTTGCTAGAAGACAAGAAAGTGAACAAAGTCTATTCTATGGTAATTATGTAATAAAAATTAAGAAATTTGTTGAAGAATTCGTCAGAATGGAAACAAACAGTAGATTTTTCATCGTAATTGCATGTTTCAAATTATTCGCAAATTTCTGACTAAGAAAAATAATGATTAAGAATACCCGGGAAACATTCAGAAAGTGCAAAATATTTGTTTATTATACGGTATATTGTATTTTTAAAAGTATTGTTCATGATCTGTTACTTTTTTTTTAGTTCAATTCAGTTCTCGAAAAAGTTCTTAAAGGGTGTTCGGATCAAAAAGTGGTCAAACTAAACTGCGTGTAAATCGATTATTTGTTTATTAAAAAATACAAAGTATCTTTCTTTTTGAAGTTCAATATGTATAAAAGACGGAAAAAATATTCAGTTAAGATTCCGGTCGACCTAGTCCAAATTGGCGAGCCTTTCGTTTGACGCCTGCCATCAGATTTTGAACAGTCACCTTATCCACTTTCTTCGCCGCAGAACGCCATTTTGCTTTGAACTGCTTCTCGCTGCTAACAGTTTTTTGGGTCTTCTTAAGGTTCTGCTTAACTATCGCCCAATATTTTTCGATTGGGCGAAGTTCTGGTGTGTTGGGAGGATTCTTATCCTTGGGCACAACCTGCATCGTGTTAGCGGCATACCACTCCATGGCCTTTTTTTTAACGTAAAATTCCTGGTTGACGGTCCCGGTTGCAACATAAATGTCGCTTTTCAAGCCACAGGTACAGATAGCGAGATATTTCTTGGCAAACTTTGATAGTTTAATATGCTTGAAAATGTCTGCCACCTTTCCCCTTCCGGTTGCTGTACTCTACTACTACTCTGTACTCTTGTCCAGGAAGCTGAAGTCTGCGTTGACGTAGGTTTCGTCGTCCATTACCACGCAATCAAACTTTGTCACCAATGTCGTATACAGCTTCCGAGATCTTGTTTTTGCCGTAAGGTTTTGCTTATCGTTGCGATTTGGAGTCACTACCTTCTTATAAGTCGATAGTCCGGATCGTTTTTTAGCTTCATGCACGGTTGTAGACGATATTCCCAACTTATTTGCGACATCTCGAACGGAGAGGTTGGGGTTGCGCTTGAAAGCGCTAGCCACTCTTCTGTTCGTCACTGCGGCTCTCGGCTTTCGATTTCCCCAGATCCAGGCTTTCTAGTTGTCGACAAACGTTCCCCGAACACTTTTATTACTTTGGTGACGGTTGATTTGGCCACATTCAACGATTTTGCTATTTCTGCGTGCGTGTAGTTTGGATTTTCACGACGGATGTACAAAATTTTGATTCGTTGCTCCTCTTGCTTTGACGCCATTTTGATAACTAAAGATCTAATGTCAAAATCCAAATAGAGGCATCATTCTACACACACACACACCTACAAAATGAGGGGTGATCAGGTTTTTTATATGAATGATTAGAAAAAATACGGAGAATTTAAGTTGACCACTTTTTGATCCGAACACCCTTTATTTTGAATTGGCTCGGCAATGGGAGAAATCTTCAATTTTGGTTTTTTGAATGAGATTTTTCAATCTGCAGGATGATTTTTTATATTAAAACAGAATCGAATTGTTTACGAAATGGACATCTGTCACAAATCATATGTCTGGCCCTTTTTTTTGTGTATCAATATGCTTCAAGAAATCAGCCCGCACTATACGGCCGTAACCTCGCAAAGTGACGCAAGCGACATTTTACATTTTTTAGTTATAGTTCGATAAAAAATACCAAATCCTTTTAAACAACTGCGAAGAATTGTGAAAAAATGACCCCGTAAAAGCTTGAAAACGGAGTGGCGCAAGTGCCATTTCCACTATGACGTAATATGATTGTGATGCGAAGTGATTTTTTTTTATCTGTTCTGATAGCACAGGATGAACGAGCCGGGACAGCAAATTTCACATCTTCCGTAATGGATGTTTCGCATAATGAGAGTTACATGCTTTCTTTCCTGTAGAAAAAAACACTTTTCCGAAATGCTCGCCATGTTAATAATTCAATAAAAAATATGCCATCCCCATGTAGTGCTACATTGATAATAGAAATGTAGTCTTAAAACAACAAATAGAAGCTATGTTTAACATTCTCGTCGAATATTTCAATTCGTATAATTAAAATCAGCCTAAAGGAATAATTAATCCTAGATTGAATTGTATTGCAGTTTTCACATATTGCACATTAACATTCTAGCTAAAAATTGATGAGTTTAAACAATTTAATTGTTGATTACCAGGATTGATGTTATTTGATGGCAATGATGTCTTCTATCCTCAGGCATCAAAGGACAAAGCTTCTTGACGCTGTTTACTTTCCCACCTGCTCAATTTATTTTTCGGATGGATTGACCATGCCATGCTGTCCATAATTGTTACAATCGGGTTCTCAACTACGTTAGCCTGCTCGACGCATACTACAAAATCGGAAAATGTACAGAACTTTTCTCCCTGATACTTTCTCATGCTCCGCTCAACGGCGGCATTTTGGGGAAAATAATTGGAAACAGATTCTCGCATACTTTGATGGATGAACGTCAATCGGTTGTGGAAACAGCGATTAAAATTTGCTGTTTCCACAACAAATCGGCGTTCGTAACAAAGCTTAAATAAAACTGCTTTTTTTTCAAAAATCAAGCCAATAATGTTTTTCCATCACGTGTACACAATTTGTACATATCAGATTTTCGTAATGTACGCGTGTGCTGATTATGCATGTAATTTTACGAAAAGTCACGTAATTTTACGAAATGAAAATTCTTCCCTCTGGCGCCTTCGTCACTTTGCGAGATTACGGCAGTATAGGTGTTTCATTTGAGAAAGTTCTTGTAAGTAATGTATGAATAGTTCCATTCACATTCAAAGTTGGAGCTCTTTTTTTTCAATTTGAATGCTAGAATAAAATGTTGCTCGTTTTGATGTATTTTTTTCCAACAGAATTCAATCTTGAACTGTAGCTTTTTCTACATGGAAAAATATTTTATTCTTTATTAAAGAGATTTCCAACCGTGAGCTGTTTCAAACAAATCCTTCGAACGCCGATTATATGAATTGATATCAATTGAATCAATAATCCCGGTTTGTGTGAATTTGATTGTAATTACGACATCCTTCCCCCGTTAAAAATGAAAACCGATGCTACCCTGGACGCTCACTTTCACCGGACTCTCAGATTCTTTTCTCCCCTTCGTAGATGAACACCGAAAGCGCAATCTCCGTTCCCCCAGCATAACCGTGAGCAACATCGGCAGCAGAGTGCATCCGTCACTCATTGCTATAAATCTGAAGTGAGTGGTCATTCTCTCTTTCTTGCATCGGCTGCTGAGAAGAGCCAACGTGTTTGGGCACACAAGTAAATGGCCATGGGTGGAGCCAAATTGGGCTATCGAAAACAGCAGCAGCAGTAGCTGTTGCGGTCGCCATGGCCAGATTGAAAAGTAATGATGAAATATGCTTCCATTGGAATGCTCTTCTACGAACATTCGTTTATTGGTGTGTGAATCGTTTAGGGTTCTTCTTTCAACCACCGTCTTGATTAGATTCCGATCGGATCATGTTGGTTATGAATCATAAATGCCGATATTTGTGTTTAGTTTTGAACGATTCGTTCAATTTCTGCGGTTTCACAGCGTTTACCAATGTAATGAGATAATCCACAAACGAACGAATAAGTTATGCAATTGCATTTATTCACTTTATCCAACGGTAATATTTTCCTGTTGAATGGAATTGATTTTATGGTTTTGACACGCTCTGGGAGGCTAGCATGGATCCCCTCTGCCTTTGCATTGAACAAAACTGACATCCACTGGGCGCGTTAATAATGCGCGGGCATTGCATATCGTGTTAGTGTGCAAATTGGCGTTAATTGGTGAACAACAGCTAGCCCCGTAAGAGTGGATACACACAAACACACACATACTCGGTTCGACAGCTCCATGTGGGGTCTCTCGGTAATGCCACCCAGAGTAAATGCCGTGCAAACATCCCCCACCCCCCACATGGTTGTTGCCGTGTATTTTTCACATTTGCATTCTCCACTAAACTGTTACATGTTAATAAATCGTTATCTTATTCATCAGCATGCGTTCGGCATGGGCTGCGGTATCTCGACATCGACTGTAGCCGATGGCGTAAATTAGCCAGGGCGAGAGATTGATGGATATGCGCCGATAAATGACTGCTGATCAATGGTAGTGTAGTGGACCCGTGTAAATATCAGTATGCTAAGTGGGGCAAGCGGTATGATACGAGATGGAATATGATTTACAATTTGTAAACATGTACGGATAAATTACGCTGTAAAGATTGATACTGTGTTTTGCATATATTATTGATCATAGTATAGGGTAACTTCGATATAACGTACATTTTACTTTCAAAATTGTACGTTGTATCGAATTGTACTTTATACCGAAGCATAATAAAGAACTCAGAAACGTTTGGGTAAGGTTAATGAATAAATTCAACTAGTAGACGAAGCCCACCTTTCTCATGATGTTTCCCTTCGTACTTTTGATTAAAATTTGATTTGTATTTTGATACAGAACAAGCTTTAGTATCAAAATACAGATAATTTATTGTTTTTTTTAGAAAACAAAAATAAAAAAAATATTCCTTTGGTCTTTGAATATGTGTACCTTATATCGAGGTAAAATGTACGTTATATCGAGGCAGTGTTGAAAAAGATCATCTTCGCTAAGTTCAAATGCATAGATTTTCGGGCTAGGTTGCATCGAAAATCTATATATTCCAAACGAAGATCAAAATGACAGATCCAGACAACCAGTGAATATGAGCAAATGAACTTTTGTACTTCAATATGTTTTGAAGTTTATTTTTCCACCCAGTGTCATTTTCATCTTGATTATTCAAGATGCCAGAATTGAATTTCATATTAGTCAAATGAATATCAGCTGTTGTTTACTTTTAACCTGAGGCAGCTGTGTGCGGTTGGTTTTTATTTATGCCGTTGTTACCGTCTCGCCAAACAAAATCATGCGCGATTTCTTGCAAAGTTCGTTTCATCGAACTCTGGCGTTTTTGTTATCTAAATGGTTCAGCCTGACTAATTTTTTTATTTTTGAATTTTGACTCAAAATCAATGCCAGAACGAATATCGTTTCGAATGTGATGAATATCAATTTGTTGCTTTTGATATTCAAGGTAGAAATAACAGCGAAGTTATTAACCCCTCTTAATGCCGCATTCATTCATTATAGCAAATTTGTTCATGCATCAGCGATATGAGCAAAATGAACTCGGTTATTGTCATCAATATAATGAGGGCAGTGTGTTTCAAACTGAAAAAAAGTCATTTACACTGAAATAAAATCATATTCGTTACTCGTGAATATTTGTTGATACTCTAAGACACTGTATCGAGGGTACGATATATCGAAGTTTCCCTGTATTAGTAATATCTTGACAAATATTGCGAATTGTTTTGAAAGCTGTGAACCGTTTAGTAGGAGATATGTTTTCACTACTTCCAATGCATAGTACTTAACTGTTACTTGTTTAATAATTCATTATTGTTTAATAATTCATCAAAGTTTAATGTATTTAAACATGTTTTTACACACTTTGATGAATTATTAATCAATAACTATTGGTACTACAGTAAAGTATTATACATTGAAAGTAGAGAAAATATATCTCCTACTAAACGGTTCACAGCAATATTTGTCAAGATATTACTAATAGTAACATTCTCCGTTTTGACCCATTCTCACCCCCTTCGACGGTACTCAAAAACCTGCAACATTAGCGAAGTTGTGCTAGAAAATGATGATGACCAGTCCAAGTCCGAAGGATCGCATACTACATTCCAGTATAATTCCTCTAAAATGTGCAGTCCCGATGAAGATTCCGACTAAGGATGAACACATCACACCTCGACGCTACAAGAACTGGACCGACCAAGATTGTTCTATATTATTCATGAGTTCGCGCCATTAAAGCTATTGCATATTTCTACGGGAATGGATTTCCAAATGAAGTCGTAGAGTTCATCGATCTCTGTGTTACTGAAATAAATGATTTTCGGAATCGATTTAAGATATTTTAGATATAGATATTTTGAGTATAGGCATGATTGTTGGACTTTTTTTTCGAGATTTGAACAAATGAAACAAGCATTTTTTAATATATATTATTTATTTTTTTGTTTATCATTCTTTCTAAAAAATAAAAAGAATGAAATAAAACAACAAAAATCAAAATTCAAAAAGCCACTAACGTCTCCCCGCTAAAGCGTTTGTCAAAGATCAAAGATCACGAACAAATACTTTGGCATGTTTAATCGAAAATTCTATGAACAGTTTACCAAATGGACCCAACGGAAATTTCCTTGTTTCGATGCACATCGGTGTAATTTACAATGAATGCTGCTAGACAAAGGCTCCAAGCCTTGAAAGGACTGATATCTCAGGGGACAATTTCAGTTAGCCCTAAATTAGGATTAAAATGCTTTTTAAAAGCAGTAACTGTAGCATTTTGATAGAATTTCCTTTCTATTTTTACATTTTGTATGTCCTATGTGAGCATATAAACATAGCAAGTAGGGGAAGTAGGTGCATAGTGGTCACCCTAAGGAATATGTCCATTTCCAGCGTCCACAAACCGCTACAATTGCCGTTTTTCTAACAATATTATAGTTCAGCTCATTGTTGTTCAAGATAGGATACGGCATTTACTATAAAAATTCAAAATACAGGTCTGACTCGATGATATACAGACTCGATTATATGTGATTCGATTATATACAACTTTGGATTCGATTATATACAGTTTGAAAAAAGAAATTTTTTGACGTAGGATTACGTCTTTCGGGAACATATTGGGGTACAAATTGGAAATCGAAAATCGAGCACATCGTGAAAATTGTCCAATTTCAAACGCTTATTGCTCAGTCATTTAATGATGGATTGATGAGATTTTTGCGTCAATCGATTTCGGCACTCCATACCTTTTTTTTATATTGAGGAAAATAATATATGTCATGAAACTAACTATCGAAGAATTGAAAAATCTCAACCCCTATCCTAACGGAAATACCCACTTCTGATTGGTCGAAATTGACGACACATGCGGCGGTTCCCTAACAGAGACATCAAAACCAAGCTGCTCGGGGGAAATAGACATTGCAAATACATGAAAGTAGGAGAAATTTTTGTTCCTACCGACATGTATTCCCTAACAGAGATATTTGAACCAAGGTGCCCGGGAGAAAACGGCATTGTAAATATATGCAAGTCGGGGGCATTTTTATATTGCAAGTAAGGTGAGTGATACGATTGATTCTAGTAAATAAAATTTAAATTTGTTTTTTTTATGTTTGAAGCTTCGTGAAATTCCATATCAATGATCGATCATGTATTGTGAAACATTTAGCACAAGTGTAAGTGTAAAATTGTATATGGTAGCAGTTGTGTTAAAAATGACTTCATATATGAAACAATTTATTTCAATTTTTCATAAATAGTAACCAAGACGTGATCCCGCTCGAGTACGGGTCGTTCGGTTCAAGCTGTTTGTTTTGTTTTGTTTATTTTCACCCAAGGAAAGTTAATACGGCGAGAAAAGTTGGAAAAGTGAAGAAATATTCGAAAAACTGATTTCTCATATGCTCTACATATAGTACTAGGTGTTGTTAGTCCAATTCAAATTCGCATTGGGTTGAATAAACACTCAGAAAGTAAAAATTATAAAAGAAAATTACCTTTTCCATTTCAAATATATTTTCTTGATTTTTTTAATGATGAGAAAAATTGATGATTGTATTGGTAATTATCTTATATTACATTGGTGAGTTTTTTTTCTTTATTTCATCCGTACATAACACAGGAGGCATCTCGTCTAGGATCACAGCCGGCGGTTTTCATCATATCTCGTTCCACTTCGATATCTTTTATCAGATACGCACCATCCTACGACTGATTAAGATCCTTCTGTCATCATCACTCGGTAAACACTGGTGGAGTGAATAAACTATACCCAACAACCAAACAAAACGGTCCTTTTCACGGCCACCAAATCATTATCAAAGAGTTTAACGATGTAATTCTTCAAACATATCCAAAATCAACAGATAGCCTAACGGAATCCTACGTCAACTATGCGGTCGTGTCTTGTACACAACCCTTCTGTGACATTTTATCATCCCAATATGAGTTATTTCAAGAAAAAATGTTTATGTATTTCTGCGTTAAGGTGAAATTCAAGTGGCTATTATAAGTACAGGGGGTAAAAATCGCGATTTTTGAAGATTTTCACCAGGAATTGTTTATATCGATATTGCAGCAAAATTAAGAAAGATAGAAGTTGGGTGTCAAGGAACAAATTGTAGAGTGATTTGAGAGCTTTGATTTATTTGATAGAAACAATCAAGTTTAATATGAATTTTTGGGATCAAATGAATAATTACACATTAAAAATTATTAACTTTTCAATTTTCACTTCCAAAATGTTATTTAATTCCACTGTTTTAGATGTTCCACTACTATATCCTGTACTAAATTTTTAGTGTAGAGCCAGTTTGCGGCAACAGAGTCCGAAACAGAAAAAAAGTTCTATAACTTAGTTATTGTTGAAATTCGAACATACACGTAGAAGTATTTTTATCATTAAATATGATCATCTATCATCTCCTAAGAGATTCTGGAAAAAAAAAATTCATATGAGAAACGTGTTTTGTATTAGTGTTTGACATTCATACATTAATGAAAAAATTGTTTTCTCGAGATTCGATTATGTATAGGGTTTGAAAATAATTGTTGAAAAAAAATTGTCGACTATATATAATCGAGTCCGACCTGTAGTAGGTACAGTAGAACCCCGATTATCCGCGGATAACGAAACTCGCGGATAACGCGATATACGACTAAAAATGAGGTGTAAATACGAAATGAAGGTATTTCAGAACGAAACCCATGTTTTATCAATACAGAAAACATTAAACTATCCATCTGCAAGGTCGTGTGTACCAGTGGTCAGATAATATGAAAGCTATGGCCAAATCAAAAGAGCAAGCACCTACGTATCACTGACAAATTTTGGGATGCTCTATAGAATTTCTATGGAACTTGCTTTCGCGGATAATCGGGGTTTCACTGTACATGTATAAAATAAGTTTGGCCTTTTCACCTAGGGTCTCAATTTAAATTTGCTCATGTATACAAAAATACTCTAGCAATAGATTTTAGAATCTTTTCTTGATCCCAATTTATTATCATTCAGGAAGTTTTGCAATGCGAAA
This sequence comes from Toxorhynchites rutilus septentrionalis, assembly GCF_029784135.1. Taxonomy (NCBI): domain Eukaryota; kingdom Metazoa; phylum Arthropoda; class Insecta; order Diptera; family Culicidae; genus Toxorhynchites; species Toxorhynchites rutilus. Next base: position 81,109,602 of record NC_073746.1, read on the forward strand.
AAAAAGGTAGCTATCACTACATACCAGATCCGGACTAAAGGGTGTGTCACATCAAATTGCATCACGGAAAAAACGCTGTAGAAATTTAATTTTTAGGAATTATATCTTCAGCTTTCGCTTATAATCAGATAAGAGTGTATAGATCACGTTGGCCATGCTTCACTGTCAATTTTTCGTAAATTTGGAAAAATGTCGTCGAACGAAAAAGAGCGTCGTGAATTAATCCTGTGCACTCATTTCGAGAATCCGGAGTTGTCACATCGGGACATCGGTAAGATGCTGGGAATCGTCCAATCCACGGTCAGCAGAGTACTAAAACGATACTTCGAGAACCTAACCATCGACCGGAAGGTGAAGAACGGCAAAAATGGATGCTCCGTCAGTGAAAAAGATCACAAGCGCGTAGTTAAGCAGTTTAGACGTGATCCGAGAAGTTCGGTCCGGGATGTCGGCAATAAGCTGAATTTGTCAAGTTCATTCGTCCAGCGGACCAAGCAGCGGGAGGGCCTGCGTACTTACAAGGTTCAGATGGCTCCTAACCGCGACGAAAGGCAAAACATGGTGGGGGAGACGCGAGCCCGGAAGCTGTACACCGAAATGCTGACGAAGCCGCATTGCCTGGTAATGGACGACGAAACCTACGTCAAAGCGGACTTTCGTCAGCTGCCGGGCCTTTTGTTTTTCTCCGCAGAGGACAAATTCAGCGTTCCGGAGGAGATTCGCAAGCAGAAACTATCCAAGTTTGCCAAAAAGTACATGGTGTGGCAAGCGATCTGCTCTTGCGGAAAGCGGAGCGCCCCCTTCGTGATGACCGGCACGGTAAACGGGCAGGTTTACCTTAAGGAGTGCCTACAGAAGCGCTTACTACCACTATTGAAGCAGCACGAGGGCCCGACCATCTTCTGACCAGATCTCGCTTCGTGCCACTATTCAAAGGACGTGTTGAAGTGGTACGAAGCCAACGGGGTCACCTTCGTGCCAAAGGAAATGAACCCGCCCAACGCGCCGGAGCTTCGCCCAATAGAGAAATATTGGGCGATTATGAAGCAGGCCCTCCGAAGAACCCAAAAGTTGTCAAATCGGAGGCGGACTTCAAGATAAAATGGATTTCTGTTCAAAATAAGTACAACCTGACGTTGTACAGAACCTTATGGACGGGGTAAGGAGGAAGGTGCGAGCATACGGGCTTGGGTTCGAAGTATGAATAAAAGAAAATGCCAAAAGTTGTTTAATAGTTTTTATTCTACTGTCTAAATTTTTCAAAAGGATCGGTCTACTGGGCGAATTTCTAGAGCGTTTTTTCCGTGATGCAATTTGATGTGACACACCCTTTATATGATGGATGCATTGAAACGTCCAAATCAAGCTTCCGGAAATGTGTGGCCTTGCGTTGTCCTGATGGAACACAACATGTCTTCTGTTGGCCAATTATGGGTGTTGTTGTTCAATCGCTGCTAGCTTCAAACATTTGAAAAAAAAAATTAAAACTATTAAATTAAAATAAAAAAAAACTATTACACCATAAACACCTCTCCTTTATAAAAGAAATAGTGTAAAATGTAACGAATTTCCTCTCTGTTGACTTCCTTTGATTGCTAACACCCTGTAACTCACAACTGAATGGAACAAACAAAAAATAACAAAAGATATTTTTTAGTGTGGAATATCTACTTTACAACGAGCCTTAACTTGGAATTGTATTATTGATATTACGCGAGATATCAATCACTACAGCTAGCTACCGAGAAAGTAATGAATTTCTTTTTGCCCAAACTAATATGTTACATGGGCCCCATCAAATTATCTTTTGTAGTTTTTTTTATCGTTATCGGAAAATTGTTCATTTTTGTTTCAATGCCAGCGTTAGAACTGATTTTCACGTTTCTGTCAGTGCTCAGTCGGCACGAGAAAAGTCGCAGCACGACTAGTGCCAAACGAGCTCAGGTTTCTTGAAAATACTCAAATTTCAAGGAATGCTTGAACGATCAAATTCTGATCCCACGTTCATCAAACGCATAGTTCTTCTTCTTCTTAAATGGCACTAACGTTCCTAGAGGAAGTTCGCCGTCTCAATGAGGCATTAATTGCGTCATTTTTATTAGTACTTAGTTGAGATTTCTATGCCAAATAACACGCTTTGAATGCATTCTGAGTGGCAAGCTCTAGAATACGCATGAGCACAGCGCAAGTCGGAGGAAATCTCATGACGAAACATTTCCGAACCCGAACCCCCGGCATGTTAGGTGTGACGCTATCCACTCGGCCATGGGAGCACTTAACGCATAGTTACTTACGCATATTTAAGACAATTCCTGAATACAGCTACAAAAAGGTGTTTCGATGACTGAATTGTTCGTTGACGACTGACGTTTCCGGGAATTCCCTAACAATCGACTGTCTGGATTCCAAAAATGGAACAGACAGTATAACCGTCGGTAGTGTTATTCCAATTAGGGAAAGGAATTCCCTTCGATGTTGGGTGCCAATGATTGAGCTATCGAGTTTGGAATTTTATAAGGCCACGCTCCCCAACACATATGAACTTTGAAAAATCGTAACTAATAAACGAAAAAAGACGCTTCTCTGATATACGGATATGTTATGCAAAAAAAACCTCAGCTTTCAAGAAAAAATATAAAATAATATAGTGCCCTTGGTCCCGTGACCATGTAAACTATAAAAACCAAATACAATCAATAATTATGAAATTTAATGGAAGAACAGAAAGAATAACTCTTACGCTTAAATGGCTACTGTGTGAATGTACCATATGTAATGGTATAGAAGGAATACTGGCGAATGGCAACTGTGTAATGTGCTAATTATATGATTATTTATGATAACCATTATAGATATGATAACCATGTGACATGTACACGATTAAAATTCGGCTCTGTTACAGCTAAAATGCTAATGAGCCTAAAATAAATAAATGGGATAAAAAAAATTATGAAATTATATGAAATTGTATATTGCGATTTTTTTTTGCAAGTATAATATTTTTTTGACAAGTTCATTGCCTTCGATATGATATATTGATCATCAGAATCGGTCCAGTACTTAAAAAGTTATGAATTTTTGAAAAACGCCGGTTTTTGGAAAAAGAGGAAAAAAATTATTTTTCGGATCACCCTAAGATGGAAATGGTCACCCTAATGTAAAAATAGAAAAATATGGGTCTAATGTTTTGCGGTAAAGAACAAAATTACCACTTTTCACGAAAATATGAGAACCAGTATATTGGTTTGGCATGGAATGGCTGCACAGATATAAACCTAAGTCTAATAGATCTATATCTACAGAAAAATATTATGGATAAAATAGCATTCCCTCCTACGTTGCTTAGTTCAGAACATTGTTTGTACAGGGTTGTAAAAACTTTGTATGCCGGTGATGTATATTAAGAATTCTATGGCCATGAGGGCTTTCTTGGGAAGTTTGTGTAGCTGCTGTAGTAAATTGATCTCATCTGGTGCTAAGTTCTGTTAATTTATACGGAAGGGAAAGGAGAACGAATTTAGGGAAATTAGTCAGTTTAGGGAAACGAAGCGGGCAAAATAATAAAATAATTACCTCTAAGGAAGACATATATGGGTAACATAATTCTCAGATCGCTACTTTTTAAGCTATCATGATCTGATATGTTTTTATACCATTTCAAACCTCTAAATCAGCACCCAATTACATTCTTTAATTACTTTTTTTACATTGCCAAACATCATGCTCGATATCATGATATCCTGGACCACAATTACATAAATTGTTAGTAGCAAGACCTGAACGATAAAAACGTGAATTGAGCACGAATTGATTGGATAACAACCAGAACAACCAGAACATCAATCTAATAGAATCTCTATCAACGTTTAACCTTTCGAGCCAGCTCTCGCCCAATCTTTGGGGAAAATAGAGTATAAGTGTGAGCTAACGCCCCTATGTAGGCAAGAAGATTGGTCGTTGCGTTGTGGTGGACAACGAGTGGCTAGTAAAATGGATTTAACATACCCATTTTAATCATCGAATTGTTTCCTTTTTTTACTATATTCAATGTTCAAGTTCTAAGCTAAAAAATTGCTGAAAAAATTTCCTGCCAATGGTATACATCAGCGGTGGTCAAACTTTTGGGCTTTACGGGCGACTAATTGTTCAAATATTATGCTGCAGTCTACCAACGTATCGAAAAAAAATCATTAGAAAATAAATGTAGTACTAGACGATCATCGCGCCTGTACCCGTGCGCAAAATCATAACTCGTGTACTCGTGCATGGTGTCACAGATTGTGCATGTCTCTGTTATTTTGCTATTGTGAATTTTTATGCATGATTGGTATTTATTTAAAGTAAAAAAATATAATTAAATGAAAAAAAAACTCCCGAAATATTTTTTCTTCAACTTTAACTTGAATTAACTTGAAACTTAATTTCAATATCGTTGATTTTTTTTAAGGAAATTGTCATTCATGAACATACAGAGCATTTATTTTCCATAAAAATACACCGAGGATGATTATTATATTCCTCAATTACCTAGAAGTACATTCCTATTCTAGAGATGAAACGGATATCCGGTAACTATCCGGCCGGATACCGGATATTGGGAAAAATATCAATAATTTCTCATTAAGACAAATAATGACAAATTGCATTTTTTTTCAAAATTAAGTTAATATCAACATCATCAATTTACAACATCACATAAACACTATTACTTTTTTTTTTAAATATTTAAACGACCGAGTACGCTTTGCGTCATACCCACTACTGCAAGGAGTTGAAAGATAAACTCTAGCAAACCTTGCCAATTGAAGGTACTGCTTAGAGCTTAATGGCCACCAAACGTAAGGAAATTGATTGCGATCGATTCAAAATGTTCTCGCATAACAGTCGATTTCGTAGGTGATGGATTTTTTAATTGAAACTGACTATCATGCCACTTCGTTGAAACTGTCCCAAAAAGTGTCATGAGCTCCGCGTGTAAGGTTTAATTCAGTTTCGTCATTTAATTTGATTTGTGGTGATGTAAGTGTACCCTCTCTCAGATTATTATTACTGAAGGGAGTTCCAAGTTTTTTTTATTATAATTTGTGAAATAACGATTCGATAACACTGAAGGAATTCGTGACGCAGTTACATCGTACTTCAAAAAGTTGGACGCTACGCAAATATAGTCCTGAATAGAACAACAGTAGTTAATGAGAAGTTAGAAATTTCTAAAATTAAATATTGGGCCTTATTATGGATTCCTAGTTGAACAGAATTTTGCTCGTTAGTTCTATTTTGCTGCTTTAGATACAGTCGAGTGAAAGTTGTCGGCATAATTTTTCGAGCGTTTTCGTTTGCTTGTTGCATTCCTGATATTTTGCCTTGGGAAACATTTTGGCAATATTTCAAAATACGCGATTTGTAGTCATGCGTTTTTAGGTACAAATATTGTAAGGAGCTATAATATTCACACATATGCTTACGCATTTCCACACAAACACGCACACACACACCCACAAACTCATAAAGACGAAAGTTACGAATCGTTAATTCTGAGAGTCGCATAAGATTTTGTACTTCTGGTACGATTTGCGATTAAATGCTCCTCTAATTTACTCCAAATTTTGAAAATTCGGCTAGAAAAAACAGCTGAACGTATCAATATGAAACTTTCACGGATGTTTAGGGAATACACTAGGCCACAAATTTGCCTGCGAACATTACAACGATATTTGCAGAATTACAGTGGATTTTGTAAAACACTATAAAAATCCTGTTTTTAGTACATTTTTGAAATCGATCCAAAAAATTTGAATGAATTTTTATTCGTGAAAGTAACAAATTATATTTGTGCAGAATTTATTGGAGCCTTTCGATTTGCGGTGCGATGGTTGTTTATAGAATTATTCATCATCAAAGACGAAGAGGTAATTTTTCATTCAAACTGAAATATCTTTGTGTGGGAAGGTCCTACAGGACCGTTCTTGGAGCCAAATAAAAGCTGGTTGATAAGGTTAACAGGGTTTGCTGTTGAGTTGATTAGCAAAAAATTGTGTTAGTCCTGAATATTTTTGAAAAAAAAATCGATTTTTCATTTCATTCCGATATTGATGCTCACTACACCTACACACACCAAGATAGAAATATGTACGTAAAAGATTCTAATACTTGAAAGTAGCTTCAAAATAATATACATCCCATCGATTTGCGCTGATCTTCTACGAAGTTACAGCATGTCAAAAATCACTTAAAATTTCCGACTTCGCATTCTGTTCCTCTATTTTTTTTTTCAAGTGTATATCACAATAATGATTTTGCGTAATATGCGTTTGAAAACTCTCGTTACATGCTTCATTTTCAATTTCGTAGATTGACCCCCCTATATAAAAATCGAAGACGTAGTACCACGTCAAAAAACTGCGCAAAAATAAACTGCGTAAATTTTAAAATCCTCCCGGACCTCCCGGCCCATGCCTCCGGGACGATGAGGCTACCTGTATCTCGATCTTTCTCTTCAGCTTTAGCTTGCAATTATTACGTACTCTCGAAAATGTCCTGTGGATAAAGTAACCAAATAATTTACTGACATATGTCAGTAATAATTTTTTATAGAAGATTCCAGTTGATTCTCGTGCTTATTAGATGGTCCCACATCCGCGTTAGATAACATTTTTATTATTTTTCCCAGCACGTTCACAAACCCTCCCCCTATTTTTTAACCTTCGAACCTGTTGAGACTTCTAAATTTTGTACCTCAAATAAAAAAAAACCTTGATCATATAATAAAATTCAAGATGGATTGATTTTTTTATAAGTTTTGCCAAAATATTCTTACAAATTTCAGATAGAATGTGCCAGTTCACCTTTCAATTGGCTGAAACTTTCATAAAGTGAATATTTTCACTACAAGGCACAACACCAGGCTGGTTTTGGATTTGTTCGAAATTTGGTATTGTTGGTATTGATAAGCTAATTATTATATTAGTATTGATAAGCTCTAAAAGTCGTACGAAAACAGTTTTGATGTAGAATTTGAAATATAAAAGTTAAAGCAAAAAAAGTCACAGTAGGGTTGTGTCCAAGACACGACCGCATAGTTGACGTAGGATTCCATTAGGTTATCTGTTGATTTTGGATGTGTTTGAAGAATTACATCGTTAAACTCTTTAATAATGATTTTGTCAGGGCCACAAAATCATTTTCGTTTGATAGTTAGGTATTGTTTGTTTACTCCACCAGTGTTTACCGAGTGATGATGACAGAAGTATGGTAAACAATCGTTGGATGGTGCATATCAGATAAAACTGCCCTCTGTTACCCTAGACGAGATGTCTCATGTGTTATGTATGGATGAAATAAAGAAGAAAAAAACTCACCAATGTAATATAAGATAATTACCAATATCGAACACAATTATCAATTTTTCTCATCAGTAAAAACATGTTACTTCAATGTAGAGAAAACATATTTAAAATGGAAAAAGTAATTTTATTTTATATTTTTTAATTTTTGAGTGTTTATTCAACCCAATGCGAATTTTAATTGGACTAACAACACCTAATACTATTGGACTAACAACACCTAATACTAACACACTCTTTACAGATGCACGGGCCGAAGGTTGTGCAGTCCACTGATCATTCAACAAGAGCCAAAGGTTGTACCGCTCATGACAACTCTACACGAGCTGATGATTGCGCCGGCTAGTGACCATTCTATCCTGGATTCCTCGAGTCGAGAAGACGCACCACGCTAGATATGGGGTACATACTAGGGGGGCGTTGCTGATTAATGGTCAGCTGCATCCCAATAGGAAGTATCCCGTGTCGGGCACACGTACAGAGCATTGGAGACAGCAACATCCCAATTACGAGAACACTTGTAATACTAACCTCGAGCCGACCGCGAGTAATCGGTTACATATTACTAACATAGATAATAAGAAAAACTGTCAAAATATTGAACTCTTGCCCCGTCAGGCTAACGCCATATGAGCCTTGATATTAATATATATTTTGGAAAAAAAAAAATACTATATGTAGAGCATATGAGAAATCACTTTCTTGAATATCTCTTCACTTTTCCAATTTTTTCTCGCCGCATGAACTTTCCACGGGTGAAAATGAACACAACAAAACATACAGCTTAAATCAAACGAGTCATTCTCAAGCGGGAACACACCTTGGATTTTATTTATGAACATTGAAATAAATCGTTTGATATATGAAGTCATTTTTAACACAACTGCTATCATATACAATTTTACAATTACACTTTTGCTAAATTTTTCACAATACACGATCGGTCATTGATATGTAGTTTCACGAACGTTAAAGTTCCAAATTTAAATTTGATTTGCTAGAATTAATCGTATCCCTCACCCTACTTGCAATATAAAAATGCCCCCGACTTTCATATATTTACAATGCCGATTTCCCTCGGGCATCTTTGTTTAGATGTCTCTGTTAGGGAACACATTTCGGTAGGAACAAAAGTTCCCCCTACTTTCATGTATTTGCAATACCGATTTCCCCCAGGCAGCTTGGTTTTGATGTCTCTGTTAGGGAGCCGCCGCATGTGTCGTCAAATTCGACTAACTAGTAGTGAATATTTCCGTCAGGATAGGGGTTGAGATTTTTCAATTGTTCGATGGTTAGTTTCATTACGTATATTATTTTATTGAATATAAAAAATTATTATGGAGTGCCGAAATCGATTGACGCGAAAATTTCATCAATCCATCATGAAATGATTGAGCAGTAAGCGTTTGAAATTGGACAATTTTCACGATGTGCTCGATTTTCGATTTTCAATTTGTACCCCAATATGTTCCCGAAAGACGTAATCCTTCGTCAAAAAACTCGTTTTTTCATGGTCGCCCTAATGCAACTTAGAAAAAAGCGTTAAATCGATTATATTAAAAGATAGAAAAATGCTTTTTTCTACAAGGTTGTTTAAAATGACTGGGGCTATAACATTGTCGAACTATGTTTAACTCTACCTATAAAGATAAGAATGTTGGATTTTTTTATTTCATCGCCAATTTTGGTCACCTTATTTTTGATAACATAAAAATGAGCGCTCTCTCATATGTAACAACTTTGTCGAAGACAGTTTTGACGTGGGACTACGTCTAACCGGAATATACGGGGGGTAAAATGAAAACCTAAACACAGAAGATGCAGGAAAAAATGCAAGATTTCGAATGCTTATAACTCGAACATTTCTTACTGGATCGGAGGGATGTTTGCATCAATTGATAGGGAATATTTCTACGTATCTATCGCAATTAATAGAATGTTATGTTTCATTAGATAAACAATTGAATAACTGTGAAATGTTGAGCGTTATCTAAACGCCCTAACTGCCTTGTTTTGTTTGTCCCGATTTACGGTTTCCCCAACACGACCATCAAAACCAAGCAGACTTGTGGATATCGGCATTGAAAATACATGAAAGAAGGGCGAGCTTTTGTTCCCACCGAAATGTGTTCCCTAACATAGATTTCGAAACTAATGTGCCTGAGGAAATTGGCATTGCAAACTCATGCAGGTCGGAGGCATTTTTGTTCTATAGTATACGGGTACAACGTTTTTGCTCGGTTATTCAAGATTGCATTGAAGGATATGCCTTCATATGTTCAGCTCACCAAATTTCTAAGCACACCATTTGATGATTAGGCAAAATGTTGATAACCATTTGCTGCGATTGATTAAACAATATGCGTTTAAGGTACATGTCCGAAACTGAGTGCCTAAAGTTAATCAAATCAAGCAAAATCGCAGTTCGAGAAGTACATACACTTGAGAGATGCAAACTTTAGGGGTAAAAATGGGTGGGTTATATCTATGATATAACCGCAAGGTTGACGTGGGACTACCTTAGCTTAGTAATCATTTGTATGTATTGATTGAGTTTTTGATTGAATGAAACAATTTCCGAATTCAATTGAATTCAATATATTTACGTTGTGAGTAAAAAGTTTGAACAAATGCCATGTCTCTAGTGTCTGCACGATCTTACCAGGTACCTAAGTTTAGGAGACCGTGTTAGGGAAACGCATTCGAGTCTGCACAAAGGCAAACGAGTATAAAAGTACTCGCAGTTTGCATGTATTTACAATGCCGATTTCCCCAGACACCTTGGTTTAGAAGTCTTTAAAGGTAATCAGATTTCAGTCGGAACAAAAATACTCCCGACCTGCATGAATTTGCAATCCCAATTTTCCTAGACACCTTGGTTCTGAAGCCTGTGTTGGGGAAACATATTTTAGTCAGAACAAATTGCCCTCGACTTGCATGTATTAGCAATGCCAATTTTCCCTCGCTCCATGGATTTGAAGTCTGTGGTAGGGAAACACATTTCAGTCGGAACAAAAATGCCCCCGAATTGCATGTATTTGCAATGCCAACTTCCCCACGCTCCTTGGATTTGAAGTCTGTGTTAGAGAAACGCATTTCGGTGGGAACAAAAGCTGCCCCTACTTTCATGTATTTGCAATGTCGGTTTCGCCAATGCTGCTTGGTTTTGAAGTCTGTGTTAGGGAACATATTTCGGAGAGAACAAAAGTCCCCCTACTTTCATGTATTTTCAATTCCAATTTCCCCAACGCTGCTTGGTTTTGAAGTCTGTGTTGGGGAAACCGTAAATCGGGCCAATCAAAACGAGGCAGTTAGGGCGTTTAGATAACGCTTAACATTTTACAGTTATTCAATTATTTATCTAATGAAAAATGACATTTTATTAATTGCGATAGATGCGTAGAAATATTCCCTATCAATTGATGCAAACATCTTTCCGATCCAGTAGAAAATGTTCGAGTTATAAGCATTCGAAATCTTGCATTTTTTCCTGCATGTTCAGTGTTTATGTTTTCATTTTACCCCCCATATATTCCGGTTAGACGTAGTTCCACGTCAAAAGTAAAAAATAAATAATCGTTTGATAATTCTTCCGTTCACATATTTTGTCCTAGGCATCATACCAAATGAAAAAGGACTGTCATTAAATTTACTTCAAACGAAGAACATAATCTATCACAATGCATGAATCGTCCTTACATAACCTTTGTTCAATCGTTTTACTCACATTTAATTGAATTGGGAAATTGTATCATTCAATCAAAAATTTAATCAATACAAACAAATGATTACTAAGCTAAGATAGTCTCACGTCAACCTTGCGGTTATATCATAGATATAACCCACCCATTTTTGGTCTTAAAAAACAAATATCTGTCACAAAGTTGTTTTTGGCACTAGGGTAACCATGAAAAACGGGTTTTTTTGCTTCAACTTTTTTATTTCAAATTCTACATCAAAACTGTCTTAGTACGACTTTTAGAGCTTATCAATACCAACTTTTTCCGATACAGAACTTGTCAATATCTTAATCCTACTCAACATTATCGATGTGTTTTTACCCAAAAACTCATGGTTTCAATTTTAATTTACACAAACACAAAAAATAACATAGTTTTGAAAATCACATATTATTTGTGAATTTGTTCTTTCAGATTCCGCCAACAAACATTTTTTATGTTTGCCCAGAAAGAATGACAAACGAATGAAAAGAGCGTGTTTTTTGGGGGAAAATATCAATAACTTTGAGATAAGTTGAGATATTTACAAGTTCTGCATCGCAAAATGTTTGTATTAGTTAGTTCTAAAAGCCTTCCGAAAACAGTTTGTATGTAGAATTTGAAATACAAACGTTAGAGCAAAAAAACAGTTTTTTTCATGGTGACCCTAACGTAATTTATAAAAAAGGCGCTATATCGGTTATTTCAAGAGATAGAAAAAAACGGTACTTTCGTATTAGCGTCACCGGAGCCGAAATACAACAGATAGCATTTTTATTGCTCGCACTGGCATTCAAATATTATTTGTATTGTTGTTGCCTTGTTGTATGCAACCGGCGGCCTTTCGCAAACAAACATGTTTTCCATCGATTGCCCGGTTAGTTTGAAGCATAGGAGACGATCCTTTAGTTAGGTCCGACCGAGCGTTAGCGAGCGTCGGACGGCATACGTTTGCCCGGTTAAGTTTTGTTTTGAAATATATAATTTGTATTTCATTGGCGTTCATACTCAAAAACTGCAAATCATAAAATCGCATTTTCGTAACAATAAAAAATGACAAAACACTACAAACAACAAGGCAGCAACAATACAAAAGATATCTGAGTGCCAGTGTGTACAATAAAATTGCTATCTATTGTATTTCGACTCCGGTGACGCTAATACGAAAGTACCAATAAAACTTTGTTCTACAAAGATGTCTCAAACAACTGGGACTACAACATTATCAAACTATGATTACATCTATCTATAAAGATAAGAAAGTTGGGTTTTTTATTTCATCGATAATTTTGGTCACCCTATTTTTGATAACATAAAAATGAGCGCTCTATAATATGTAACAACTTTTTCGATGACAGTTTGACAGATGACAGTCCTGGACCATTGTGCATTGGTGTAGAGAATGAGTGTTAAATATCTACTAAGAGCAAATACAATTGCATGCAACAATTAACGAATAAACATCCAATTACGCAACTCAGTTCGATTTCCAAAGATTAATTTAATCCAAATGTACACAAAGTATCATTGAGCCGATAACAATACAATCACAATCCGGCACGCTCCACTGGGAAAAAGAGAAAAATACACACACACACAATAATCATTTCTGACAGCCTCTCTTATTTCAAACGTCGATGGAGATAAAAATCCCATCAACTCTAGAATCGCTGGACAGAGGAGATCTATGTGTTTAAATTGTTTTCCTCCCTTTCTTCCTATTGAACCGGGATACAACAAAAATTACACAATGAAACAACCGTCCATTCAGTCAGTTTTTTTCCCCAGGTCCGGGACCCAGAATCATCCCAAACGGACCATCACCAATCGAAGTTATTTGTGCATTGCTTTTGCGCTCATCCGCCGAAGCCGCAGAATGTATCTCTCACTCGCAGCATCCCTCCATCCATCCAGTGCTCTCCGGTAGGGAAAGATCCGGAAAGTATAGCATAGAAATGTTACGCAGCGGGTGTTAATTATATTAACAGCAGCACGAACAATAGGCATCTTCTTCGGAGGTCCCCTTTGGCGGAATTTTCTACGGCTGCCGGGGAAGCGGCAGATTGTGCAGCAGCGAGCGCATTGCTATCGTTATCCTTTGCCTTATTGGTGTTGTTATGTGGGGCTCTTCGTGCTACTAACTGGTCACTGATGGGGTCGGCTGAAGCATAACTGCGATAATAAATATGTGATTGTTGGAAATGTGATATCTGCATGCCAATATTGATTTGGTAATTATTCGAAATCCTCAAACGCATTTAGATACACAGCTAAACGGTCAGGACAAGGTGTGGAACTGTCTACACGTAGGGCTTCCTCGTTTCCTCGCGTTCAACTGCGTAACCTCATTGCGTTCGTGAACCTCCTGGCATACCAGCGGACAAAGCTACACACTTAACGATTGAGAAAATTGACTGTGAAAAATATTATAAATGATACGAACATGAGATGCACCTTTGGGCTGCTCTCGGCCGGTTGGAATGCTGTGAAACTTTGTCCCTCGGATGGTCAACGGTCAATCAGTCGCTTTTGAAGGCAGCGCTGGAGGCATTAGTAGAACACCGTTGAGTAGCTGTCGGTATGTCGGTTTTTGTGGTTTGGACCCCGCCGTCGTCACACAATTGCACTGCGGACGTCTTTTTTTTGTCGCACATCACCGCTGCCTTCTCGGTCGAACTGCGGATGGCTGACGGCAATGAGATGACAATTTATTATGTCAGTTTTATGGAGGAGTTCATTGTTTGGTTTGTTCACTGTCAGAATTGGTTTTGTCGCTGTAGACATCCACGGGACATTTGCATTCCTCATCGGAGTTGAAAGACCAATGTTAATGTCTAGGTGCCGCATGCGCGTAGTTCACGGTCAACAAGTTCCATCATCATTCTAACAACACTATCTTTATTTATTGGCGAAGCTAATAAATCCGGAAATTTGGGTCATTCAAATAGCCATCAATATTGGCACCTTATTTCGCAATGGGGAAGCGTGTGCTTCACTTCAAATGAAACTCAAAATGTTGCATCGGTTCAAAGTGAGCCGCAGCGATCGTAAAACCCGGCACGTAATTGGCGATTTGGAGCTGTTAATTGATCGTTAAAATAGACTGCCGCTGGGAAACGAGAGATTTTCCAACACTACGAGCCGTTTGATTTTCTTGCTTTATGAACTCTTCCTTTCTTGACGTCTGGTCAATAGTGAATCGTATTCGTATGTAGCAAGTTCGTGATCAACATTTTGTATGCTGATTCCAGATTTGTGCATAGAAGCTTTCGAAATTTTACCGCAGTTCCCATGCGAATTTCATCTCTGCATTCACTGAATTGTGGAAAACTCCAATTCATTGTAGCCATTACTCAGCTGCGTTTCAATCGGCAATAATGAGCTGCTTCCGAACGGGTCCAACTTGGCAGAATTCTGTGGGAAAGCTACCCACATGGGGCATCAGGAGTTGACACTAAAAAATAACAACAATTTCAGCTGCTCTCCTTATACGGAATTTTAAACTATCAAGAAATCACCGACGCAGACAAGATCGGCAAATGAAATGAGAAATGACCAATGTCAACCACAAGAGGAAAAAAAGTCCAATACTATATCTTAAGAAAGCATTTATGCTTTTTTGCCACCGGATAAAAAAACTGTGATTTTCATTTTTGCCCTCTGCGCGGGGAGAAACAGCGCGTCACCAAACGGACATTTTTTGGGGGCATCCACTTCGGTGGCAGCAGAGCCATCGGAAGGAGGAAAAAAATATCCCACACTACTTTTTGAAGATGACGATCCGAATCAAAAAGGCAGGAGATGGCAGCAAGAAACGAACACATTCGGGTATGGTTTTTGCTCGCGTTTTATACTTTTTATATCTCTGTTCCATTTGTTTATTTATTTTTCGGTCTTTTTTCACTTCGACTCTTGGCTCAGTTGTCTGTCCGTCTGTTTGCCTGGTATGGTCCCTCGGGAAAATATTTCTTCTCCGCTTCCCCCACCTCTGAGGCAATATTGTGTAACCCTGAATGGGATGCGGTGGCAGTAAGTCAACAAAATTGCTCTGGGTTGAATTTTGGGACCTAATCTGGAATGTTTTTTGAAGTATTTTTAAGTATTTGAATCTGGAGTCTATGAAGTTAGCAACATGTTATAAATCCAGAGAATAGATTTATCGCTAAAGAATTGAAATGAATTACAAAATCTTTAGTCAAAAATTATGCCAAATAGCTTTATTTGATGGAACATTAACTAACACTCCTATACTCGCGCATTGGTCTGTCAGACCGAGAAATCAATAATTCGTTCATTTCTCAGAAAATCTCAACACTACCACTTTGCGATTCTCTCTAGTTTTGTTATTCGTCGTTCGTTATAGTTTAGCGTATTGCATGTGTTGGTACAAAGGGGACGTGTGCCACTTTTTCAACACTTTCGGTCTGACACACCGACGCGAGTATATTTCATATTCTAGAATATTGTTGAATGAAATGTATGAATTAATGTTAGTGGCGTGGAATATTTATTGAATATAATGTAAAAAATCATTACCGGACTATTCTTATTTGAATCAGTCCCTTCTGTAACTGGATCGAACGGATCCATATATTAACTATTCGTCGATATATTCGTCGTTAGATTCATGCGTTCAAAAACAAAATATAAATGTTTGACTTTCGTATAAGTATTCGCTAAATATAATGGTCATACATATACACACTTGTGAAATAATTTCACTTGTGGAATAATACTATAAACAGTAAACTATAATACAGTAAACTATAAACTAATCGGTGGCTTATGGTATTTTTAAAAAGTTACAGTTTCGGGGATATTTTTTTATAATGAATAAACAATAAAACAAGAATAAGAAAAGGAAGTTCCTAGAAATCCTTTTCTATCATCTTTTTATGCCCCATCTAAAAAAAAGCAAAAAACCTTTATCGTCTGGTGATTATCTAGAAGATCGTTATACATTCTTCTCTTCGATAAAAGACCCGAAAACACGCTACAACTGCATGAAATGTAAAAAATATTTTTTTTTTATTATCTGTATTATAGTGACTTTCAACTCATTTGGCTGGCTCGTCACTTTTACTTCCATTTTTGGAAGAATGTCGGGAGTGAGAATTGAACTCATGACCTTTAGCGTGAGAGGCATGGATGTTACCACTACGCCAGATCGCATCCATATAAAAAATATGTTTGCTTCGAGCATGCAGTTATGGTGTTATCTGATTCATACTCCAATGAAACCACAATCGTTTAATGCGTTTTTATGTTATTTTATAGCTTTTTATACTTTCATGAATTATATTCAGTTGCTTACTTTTAATTAATAACAGTGAAAAATTCGAATTTCGCTATTTGTGTTGGAGTATCAAAAATTACTCTGTCTGTGTCTGTGACTATTAAAACATAATAAAGACGAAGAAAACATATTTTTTTGGAGTTTTTTCATTTTATCATACCCTCTTCTTCAAATAAATGCCAACAAAGGCTGAAAAATACACAATGGCAACTTAACAGAGAAGTTCAATTTTCGGTCTGTGACACCGTACGCGAGTATACGTGTTATGATTTTGCACGCGAGTACAGGAGGGTTAAGAGACGCTAGTTTACCGGTATGAACATTACACATTACAGAGCCCTCCAAAAAATAATCCGATGGTGCTAAATTACACAATTTCAGTGGCACGCTATGGAGACCATTTCACGAACTTCTCGAGTCACCGAGTTTTCCGCACTATTAATGCATCGTAACTAGAGGCGTCCAATCCAACTCATCATGATGAACAGCTCAGATCAGCTCAGCTCATCTAAAAGAGCTGCTCTTTATGAACAGCTCTTCAGCTCAGTTGTCAGTGTCGACGTCTGGTGGCGACTTTAAATTTGGGTCCCAAACTCGATAGTGTAATCTTAATCAGATTGGAAGACACGAACCAAGTTTTAAAATGTTAGAATTTTAATGAAATTTTTCACACCATTTTATTAAATTACTTGAAACACGTATTCCTGATGCATATTTAACCATTTGCCTATACATTTCCGACATTTTTACTGAGACTTTTCATTATAATATAAAGTTGTCTTCAAAAACAATTTTCTTATCAGATTTTTTCATCGCTTGCAAACAAAGTGTTTTTCATTTAAATAGAATACTAATTTGATACACAGAAATTAATTTTCATTCATAATTTTAATTTCAAAAACGTGTTCATTCTGCCTGAAAGTCAACTATAATTTTTGGCGCCCCCTAAACTGGTAAACAAAGCCGTCAACGCGAATGTAACAGTTGAAAATACAAAGAACAAATGAAACTGAACTGATGTCATAACACGAAGAGCGAGAGGCGGTCAGTTCATTTGAATCTTACAGCTCCCCCACACTCCCTGCAATTCTTCAGCTCTTTTCCCTTCTGCATCATTATCAAAGAGAGCTGAAGGGCTGTTTGTTTTTTTCGCGAGCTGTTCCGTGTCAACTCAGTTCAAAGAATCGATTCTTAGGAAAAGCTCATGAGCGGATGGCACATCTCTAATCGTAACTGTAGCTGTGTGACCTGTTACAACACCTTGTTCAAATAGCATGTCGTCACTATTAATTTTATCTATATTTTTATATATGTTCGTTCTAAATTCCGTGATAACATTTGCTATTCACGGAAACTATGCGACTCTTAGAATTTTTTTTGAAAAAGTACGGCCCGATGTCACCACGATATCAAAGATGGAAGATCAGAATGATGAGTACATCTGATTTGGCGACTCTTATGCAGACTCGGTATTCATCTTATAGAAATGTATGAAGGAAGATTTCAAGAAAATGGGTGACTGTCAAATGAACCAACTTAGAAACGATATTTCAGTTGAAATTGAGTAGTAAAACAATAACATTTTCCGTGAACTGAGTGTTTCTATCTATGAGATCAAATTGGAAGCTGTATCTGCGGTGGATCAGAGCATACGTATGAACGACCTTATTGTTAGTGGTGTACCGTATACATAAAACGAGGATCTTTCCTCACATTGTTCGACATAGTGCCAGACGCTTGGTTATACAGAAAACAGCAAACCCCTGGATTATATCAGGTGTCTTACGAAAAGTATTCCCGAGAACCTTCAAAAAGATATGTTGACTTGACCTATCCTTAAATGCAGTTGTTTACATCTTTGCTTCCTTTACTTTTCTTTCCTATGTCACTCATGTTAAAACTCATGGATTACGAAATCGCTGTTGGGGTTTCTTCATATTCTTCTTCTTAAATGGCACTAACGTTCCTAGAGGCACTTCGCCGTCTCAACGTAGTATTACTTGCGTCATTTCTATTAGTACTTAGTTTAGATTTCTATGTCAAATAACTCGCCTTAAATGCACTCTGAGTGGTAAGCTCTATAATACGCTTGACCACAGTGCAAGACGAAGGAAATTTCTTTGATGAAAAATTTCCCCACCAGAACGGAAATCGAGCCTGAACCCCCGGCATCTTAGGTTTGACTCTAACAACTCGGCCACGGGAGCATGATATCTATTACTGTTGAAGAAGGAGACTGGACAATACGATATTTTTTATTAAATTATTCAACTTTTAAAGGGTCATCCATTAGCGACTTGACAGTTTTGTGTCTTTGTGCGAACGAGCCCTTAAAACATTTTATTGATCCCTCACTATCAAAGCGTTACCCAAAATCAACATTTTCAACTTTTTTTGTACGAACGAACAAAGTCCCATAATTATTATAAATTACTACGACCATTCTGATTCGGTGGTTGCAACATTAAGAGCACTTATTCCATTTTTCTGCCGTAATAATCGCCCCAGCCGGCAGGCTTCGAATGGGCTCTGGCGAATTTTGAAGAAAACGATGATTTTCATCACAGATGATTTTGTGATTAGGTTCATTTCTGGCTGAATGGCTTTGTCAACAAGCAAATAAAACATTATATTAGGTTGGGGAAAAAGTGATCCTTTATTTTCGCGATAGCTGGCTTTAGTGATCAATATCTCGCGTAATATCGATCATACAATTTTTTAGGCTCGTTGTAAAGGTGACATTTTACGCTAAAAAGCAATTGTACGGGGTTGTACCTAGGACACGACCGCATATTTTCGACGTAGAACTAATCAATTATATTATACAATCCAGTTGTTTACCACTTCGAATATTAGTTTAGAATGCATCGAAATTTTTGTAACAGATTATGTTCTTGGTTACAAATAAATTTGATGAACGTCCTTTTACGTTTGATATGATGCCAAGGACTACCAAAATATGTGAATGGAAGATCTTTGTATTTTACATTTCTCTCTGAAATTGTTGCACATCTCATGTTTACGTAGTTCTTGAACCACGAAAGTTCATTCACCTCTAGTACCGTTCTGAATCATATTTCGGACGCTTAAGGCATATGATTCAGAAAACAAATCTAAACTTTATGCACAGGTATTATTTGGTTGATACTTTTAATAAATTAGTTCAATATGCTTTTAAGCTTTCTACTTTGGTACCTATTTGATTGAAAACATAAAAAAAATCATCGAATAAAATGCTTTTCAAATGAAGATAATAAAAATCAAACTTCGGACACTAAATCAAATTTCGGACATATTGAATTAAAATTTCGGACACCTTATTTTGTAATTTTTTGAACGAAAATTACATTACACTTGATTATATTTTATAGTCAACTGCGAAACATTTACCAAGCAATCACAGTAAACTGTTAACGATGATGAGAGCTGATGAAACACGGGAGTAATTTAAATATTTATGAACGGGTATATTCTACGTGCTCACGCTAAGGAAACGTCAAACACAAACGATAATGAGTAGTGTTGTAAGATTTCTGCCGATTATGTTATAATTCAAATGTAGTTCTCATGTGAAATGATAGTGAAACCAAGGGCTTACTCTTAAGAAGCAATTGTGATATTAATTTGATAGTTATATCATCAGTGCATTAAGCATTTCAAGATATTAGAACGAAGTGTCCGAAATATGATTCAGTATCTGAAATGACGATTTTTCCAGGCTTCTTAGTTTAAAAGTACGTTTTAAGGAAACATTCCGGTCTGCACAACGACAAGCGAGTACAAAAGTACTCAACACAAAAAATACCCCCGACTTGCATGTACACCCAGGTTTTTTACGCGTTTTTTCGCGCGTTTTTTTACGAAGTTTTTTTTACGCGGATTTTCCAATTAACGCGGTTTTTTTACGCGGATTTTCCAATTAACGCGGTGCAATATCACATCTCCTCCTCAGCTCACATTTTTCTCTCACGTTCCCCCAGAGCAAATTACGGTAATTAGTGCTTGTAACGGAGTTTAGCGCTTAGTACCGCACCTTATCACGATTCTTACGTGGATTTTAAGTGTTGGGTAACGAGGAGCTCGCCGGGCGGTACAACGGGACGGGGTTTTTACGGGCAGCTATTCGTGAATGTCTTTCCCTGTCTACTTAGCTCTGGACGGTCCAACAGTGGTACTGCACGTGCATCGGCAGAAGGGAGTACAAATTACTAGGGAATCTTCTAGCAACAGCAGATGACCTCATTCGTGAGGAAAACCGAAGTATAGCTACCAGTAACCAACGAAATTGCAGGAAAAAAATACGGGTTTTCGGAAGTGAGCAACACTCAACTTTTTACTTCCCTTCTACGTAAAGATTGTCCCATTTGATATCTATCATTAGGTGACATGGTTTTTTTACACGGATTTTCCAATTAACGCGGTTTTTTACGCAGTTTTTTTTACGAGGTACGTATCCCCCGCGTAAAAAAAATCTGGGTGTATTTGCAAAGCGGATTCCCCCAGGCACATTGATTTTGAAGTCTGTGTTGGGGAACCCTCAATCGGGCCAATTAAAACATGGCAGTTAGGGCGTTTAGATAACGCTTGACATTTTACAGTTATTCAGTTGTTCATCTAATGAAAAATAACATTTTATTAATTGTGATAGACGCGTAAAATTATTTCCTATTAATTGATGCAAACATCTTTCCGATCTGTTAAGAAATGTTCGAGTTATGAGTATTCGAAATACGAGTAGGGTTAGCACACAAATCGTCAGAGCAAATGTATGGGAAAAAAGGAAGTTCTTCTAGTTTTCTTGAAGTTAAACCGATTAGTATAGCATATCAAACAAATCTTAGAGAATTTTCGATTCGATTGGTATGCAAATCATGATAATTCGTTCACAGTGAAAATAGTTATTAACGTTAACTTTATTTCATAAAAACGTGACCTGTTTTCTAATTTGGCACCCTTCCTGAAAGACATTGTTCCACTTCAAAAATCTTTTGCTGTTTTTTGTTTGTTCCATTCAGTTGTGACTTACAAGGCGTTAACAATGAAGGTCAACAAAGAGGAACTGTCGACGGCGCCAGTGGTTATATGGTTAGCGTAATAGCCTCACAATCCGATCGGCCTGGGTTCAATACCAGCTGGCGTCGTTGGAATTTTCTGAGGCGAAAAATCTCTGGTTACGTCTTCCTTGGGGGGGGAGGTCTTAATTAGGCCGGCGAAAAATAAGCGAAGATAAAAAAAACAAAGAGGACATTCGGTACATTTTATACTTTTTCCTTTATTATTGCGAAAATGCAAGCCAGGCCGCTGAAATTGTGAATGGCGTTTATGGTGTCGGTACAGCAACAGGGAAATACGTGCAATTTAATTTATTTAAATACAAAAAAAATATAATTTAAAAAAAAACTAATTTTTTTCTTAAATTTATTTGTGTATTGCACACTAAATTACGTTGTCTTCTGTCAACAAATGGATCGTTTGAAGCTAGCGATTGATCAGAAACGTGCAGAATTGACCTTCAGAAAAGGTGTTGTGTACCATCAGGACAACACAAGGCCTTACAATTCCGAGAGCTGGGGATTGGGATGTTTTAATGCATCCATCCGTGGCCGAGTGGTTAGCGTCTCACATTATCATGCCGTGTGTTCGGGTTCGATTCCCGTTCTGGCCGGGAGATTTTTTCGTCAAAGACTTTTTCCCCAACCTAATAAATATTAACCAAATCGTTTCATGTGATACCCATAAGCTGGAGTTGTATGAAAAAAAGTAATTGCCCATCTTGGAGTTAGAATTATCATAAATAACTGTGCTCTACTAGTCAAGTCCTCTCATTTGATACTCATATTGTTTGTGTTGCGGTCAAAACTGTTGCGGCTGACAATGATCTCCCTGTCGCAAAGTGAGGTAGTCATTATACCAAGATGACAGACAGCGAGAGAACACAAAAAAGAGTAAACAAAAACATAACAAGCAAAGATGGTCTGAGTTAGAAGTGAACAAAAGTTAGAAAACCAATCTAGGAGAATAACAGAAAAAATCAAATTAAATTTAGTATAATTTAAATTGTGTATCTGTGAGTATGCGATTGATATAATTATTTCTCAAACAAAATTAAGCTCAACCATCAATTTTCACACAGAAAAAGTTGAAATCGTATTGGCAGAAACGAATCATATATGCAAGAGGGTTCAATACGGATTGAGAAACTACATTTGTGAGTTTTTCTAAAAATAATTCAAATGTGTTTAAAAGAAAAATAAAATATGATTTCAGCTTTGATCAGGCTAAAAACTAACTAATTTGTATCGAATTAGTGGAAGAAATCCGAACAGTTTGGGTTAAGAAAAAAAATATATCGGATATTCTGCCCATGTTTGCATAGGAGACGTAATTACCAACACCAAAAAACGCAAAACGCAATTTTGTTGTTTTTTTGCCTAGAAGCGTAACCATGCATATTTCCAATGAAATAATCTGTCCAGTTGAAGGACATTATCGGCAAAATGAGGGACTAGGAGATTTTGTGGATTAGAACAATTTTTTTCCATTTGGAAAACGCTTGCGTCTATTTATGCGGACAATCAATCGTTTCAATAAACATTTGTTGGCATATCCAGACGTAATCACCAGGTTGCTCTGTTTGTAGCGTTAGTATTTACATTTGCGATAAAAGTCTCCGTCGGTAGTTTCCGTTGTTATCGGATAAAATCAAAAATGTTTGGAAGAAATTTAGTGAAATGTCTGGAAAAGGTGCTCTGGATTTGTTGCGAGTCTATGATAGTACTTTTTTCTTGAATACTCTGGGATATGATAAGTACAGCAGGTTCGTGTTTTTTCAATTAATTGAATTTGTAAAAGCAATCTGCAATGTTGGTAATGTTAACAACATGATTTACCGACTTCATGATCAATCGCATAAAGATAGTGGAGTGACTTACACCACCGGTATGAGTAAATGCTGAGTACGTGGAATAATTCGATGTCGAATCTGAGGAGTTATAATGCTGAGAACCAATATTATTTTAATTTTACTACTAATCATTATCTACTTCAAAATTCAAATGCAGAAATTTAGGTAATTATAACTTAAAAAAACATAATGCTTCTCTTTGTTCATCGCAGT
The DNA here is from genome assembly GCF_029784135.1 of Toxorhynchites rutilus septentrionalis. Lineage (NCBI taxonomy): Eukaryota > Metazoa > Arthropoda > Insecta > Diptera > Culicidae > Toxorhynchites > Toxorhynchites rutilus. The sequence continues at coordinate 81,133,077 of NC_073746.1, forward strand.
GCAGTGTACAGAAAATAGTAATTATATGAGCAGTGTATCAATGGCTTCTTATATTCATCAATTAGGAAACACTAAGTAATATGACATTATCGTGACAGGCATGTTTGAACTCTACAAAGAATGGGATTCAAATGCAGATATAGCTTATAGCACATAATACTTATAATTGTTGATTTTTGAACGATGTATGAAAGCTGTATGGAACTACGTCTGTTATGCGGGCAAACAGTGATTTTTCGGAAACGTTTTTTCAAAATTGCTCAAATGTTTTCGAACAAAAAATGTTTGTTTGCATGTTGAGCAAACGTATCACATTGCGTAGAATGCAAAACGGCGAAAAAGTCGATTTTATTCATTTTATCGCTCACGTCTCCTATACAAACATGGGCAGTATTGTGGTGGCGGCCATTTTTGGATTTGCATATAGGGTAACACGGGGTGAGTTGGACATATGGGGTGATTTGGACCACCCCTTTATCTCAAAAAGCACCGCTCAACTTGGATTTTTTATAATGTCATTTTCTTTCATTATTGAACCGTGTGTAACTAACGTAAAAAAACTTTGGTAAAATTCGACAGGTGGAGTAAACGGTAGCATGAACAAAACAAGCACTTTGATTGTCAAAAAATGTGAGCTTTCCGATCGTGGTTTTAAGGTTTTTCCCGCAAATTAAACAAACTTTTCGTGTATTTTACAGTAAAGTTCTGTTCGCCTACAGAAGAGGAACAATTTGATGCAGCGAAACTGTCAGTTTGATAACAATAAATGGAATTAATTGGATTTCAATTTTTGCATGTTGTGTGGGGTGACATGGACATGTTTCTGTGGGGTGAATTGGTCCTCCAGGTTTGAGGCTTTTTTTTATCTAATTGATTCCAGATGTCACGGAATTACAAAAAGAGGATGGGCAGACAATGTTGGAAGAAGGAGGAGCTTGGAAGAGCAAATCAGGCCATCAAGGACGGATTTTTTTTGACCAACAACGAAAGTGTTTGAAAATGCTCGAACAACATTGAAAAGATTCATGCAGAATTCGAGATGGTCTCAATCCAATTTTTCTGGTCTGGAATCTGGCCAAGACACCTGGTATCGATCCCAAAACACTGTTACTGATTGTAACATTATCCCAAAATACTTTACATAAACATAAGTATGTTTTTTTCGAAGAAACACACACTGGACCAAATCACCCCACAGACGGTTCAAATCACCCCGCATCAAATTTTAATGTCCAAAAATCACCTCTTTTATTTTATGATATATTTTTTAGTTTGAAGCTTGATATAATGATTAAACATTATTGATTGAGAGAAAACAAGTGTGGCACAGTATACAATGTGACATTTTTGATTTAGACCGTATTGGTTTGGAAATATTAGGCGATTTGCTTAGGTGGTCCAAATTCCCCCCTTTTCCCCTACAGTAAATTGTACATTGTCGCATTGGAGGCGATTTTGACCTGCAATTAGACATTCGCGATGACAGTGGTACAGTTTACAAAAATGCTCAATTAGAGATAAAAATGTCCAATTTAACGTGTCGCATTACAGATCTGTCCATTTAGCTAGATGTCGATTTAAATGTAACTTACTGTATGGGTATTCCAGCAGAACTTGGCGCCGTCCCAAACGTCGAGTGTTAACCTAAAACTTTCTGTGATTTATCTACATATAACAGAATCCCGGACTTGTGTCAACAAGATTATTTCATTTGAGGCTGCTTGCTAGACAAGGTCAAAACCGAAATGTTCTGGTGTGGATGAAGCCTTTCATCTGAAATGAAATAAGATATCAAAGGGGCACATACATACTTGCTTATAACTGCTTACTTCGCCTTTCTACTATCAATACTATTATAAATCACTATCAAGGGGGCAAGTGCAATCAAAAAGGGTTGCAAAGGTGAAAAAGTTCGGAACCACTAGTAGGTAGAGATAAATTATTAATTTCTATACAATGAAAGTTTGTATGCATTGTAGCATTGTATATTTAGAAATCGAAACTGAATTATATATTGTGGATATCAGTGTTGTATATTACCGATCAAGTAGAAAACTAAGGTGTAGTAAAAGTTCAACCCGATTCTATTCTCATACATACATCACTATAGCCTCGTGAGCTCCAACATATTAGTGATATTACTCCAATAATTGATTTTTGCACAAGAAGCATCAAACCAATTTTAGAATTATCCGTAAAAGGCATTTTCGGGGAATTTCCAGTCTAAATAGTTTTGATTGAGATGCACTTTCTTTATCAATGGTATCAATTTATAAATAACCTTTCTATGTGTGATTTGATGGAGTGTCATTGATCCACACTTCAAAATCACCCCCGTCGTTCGACCCTGTGCTCCTTTGTTGTCACTGACACGGAACAGAGAGAGAGAGTGGGGTATCACAAAATTCTACGACAGGTTGAAATGTAATTCTAAATGATTTTTTTTTTGTTTGCTCCGCCCGTTCGTGGCCTCGGAGAGTTTCTCCCCGTGGTTTGTGTACTGTGTTCGACTTTGCAACATTGACTCGTGTGACCCAGCCAGACAAGAGATAACTGTTTTAAATCTTTGGTCACCGACTTGGACGGAATGATCTCTACCCAGGCCATCTCTGGGCAGCCAATATATTCGCGTTTTTGTGCGCGAATTATTTCGCTGATTCTCTCCGGACAGAACATTCACGAGAAGGCAGCTAAATGGGAAATGAAGATTCGAGCCAAACGATGAAGAAAAAACTTTCGGGAACATTTTTGAGGGGTTGCGGACTGGACAAGTGGTTAAGATTTATTATTACTTTAGTACAAATATCTCTGGACGGAATTCATCTGTAGTTTAATGGGCGAAATAATAATGAGAATCAATTATGCTTTGACGGTAGAATTTAAACTCATTGGTTGTTCTTTCAGATTAAGTAAACGCTTTCACTTTTAATCACTGTTTTGAACTACTCGTAATTGGTGTTAGATAACACGGTACACATCTTTCTTTTTCTCTCTCTCTCGATCCAAAAGTGTGGTTATTTCGTCATCTGCTATCCGCACCGGACGAAGCCCAAGATCGTAAAACGGCGGAAAGTCTCCAGACAAATATTGAAAGCCACGTCTGCTGCTCGGAGCGAGTGCGTAACCTCGTAGATGTCATAAATCCTTCACGCGTGTCTTTCGCTATGACAGATTATGTCTCGTGTTTTGTGCTTCGCGCTGGCAGTGGTGGGATACGCATCAAATGCGCAACTTACACGGTTGTAGGAAACGGTATCTATCGTAGCGGAAGAGATAGCGGCGTAGGTGAGCTCTCACCATTACAAACGTAATGAGACGTAACTTTCTTCTGATGAAAACAGGGCTATATAGACTGGGGATCATTTTTATGATCCATCTCTGTTTAGGTTATACCCGGCGAGTAACCTTGCGTTGAAAATATTTACTTACTTAGCAGTGGCTTAGATAAAATTGAATGTGTTCTTAGAAACAAGTATTAGTTTGCTTTTAGACCGTAGCTTGGGATCCACCATGATCTTAAAATGCTTCGCAACAAACTGCAGATTGTGTAAAAACACTGCAGAAACACTGCTGAACTTGGAACAAATTAAAAGCCACCGAACAGCAATAATTATCGCTTCCAAACCTAATACAAATAATCAACAATTCAGTCATTAAATGGAACCATTATATGCCAAATTCGTACCACGGAACACGGTCCGCATTCCTGGCGCTGAACGAACCAATCTTAGGCCCCCATGACTTGGCGGCTGAAGTTTTAATGGGAGCCACAATCCCCAGAAGCGTTTTTTCAACTCAGTCTCTTACCTGCGATGATGCTCAGTTTTTCGTTTTAGTTTGCCCAGCCTGTTCGATACACATACACACTTTTTTTTTTTATTATTATATTCGTCTTCTCAATTCGGATTTTTTTCTTCATTCTCGCATCTCGCGCTCGTCTGCTCTTTCAATTTAAATTCAACCACGACCCAGGCTTTTTGTTATCCTCGCTCTGATTTACCATCTGATGGCCATTGGTTAGTTTTGTTCATTCAATCTTCCATACTAATCGTATTGGCGAGAAAAAAAAATCTTATGCTCTAAATTCAGATCTTTTTTTATCGCTAAGCATATCGAGCAAGATTCAAAAAGCCTTCAAAAAGATCTTCGCTATTTTTAGTATCCAAAGATAATGTAGATAATTTGCTCCATCAGACTAGTACAGACAATTCAAGTTGTAACAAAAATGTACGATGATCCATGATCTACATTCTAGAATACAATCGCAAGTTTAGTGGTCCTTATCCAGGTAATTCGGAAAAGAAGACTGGTTCACATTACCGTAAAATGACTTAGTTTTGGAATCAGATCGCATGTTTAACTGGGAAGCTAATAATAAAGCTCCAATAACATTGAATCCGAAATCGCATATTATACCAGCTCTCATTTTCCAATGGTTTAACATCAGTTTGAAGGTGCTGCTTTTCATTTGCTCTTAAGTTTTGCGGAATGAAAGCCGAGAGAAAAACATTGATTTTGGACATCCACATCCGAAAAACCCAACAATGTCGGATGCTGATGTTGCCAAAAAGGAGCTTTAATCAGTGTGGCTTATGTGTTTGCCGATGCTTATACATAGTTTTTTCTGGATCCAGATCGCATACTATCATTTATTAAAACTTTTGAGCTGCCACACCAAGCGATACTGCGGCGTAAAAGTATCATATACAGGGTTTTCCAACTTTAAATTCCGAAAGTAAATTGAAATAAAACACACTTAGAATTCGAATTTCGATGAAACTTTTATTTCAAATGAAAGTTTGGTTTATGCCATTATGTGTGAAATACAACATCGTTCAAATGTCCACCTAGGGCTTCCTCGCACACCTTGATCCGGAACAGGTAATTTTCGATGACTTTTCGGCACATATGGGGCGGTATCTCGGTCATAACTTCACGAATGTTGTCTTTCAAATGTTCAAGAGTTTGCGGATAGTGGGCATAGACACGGTCTTTCGCATAACCCCACAAAAAAAAGTCTAGCGGGTTCAAATCGCATGATCGATTTTGGCTGTCCACAATTGGCATCACCAAAACGCGAAATTATGCGTCCCTCAAATTTCGTTCGCAATATGGCCATGTTCGGTCGTGTTGTGTGGCACGTGGCGCCGTCCTGCTGAAACCACATGTCATCCGTATCCATTTCTTCAATTTGTGGCCCAAAAAAATCGGTGAACATGCGGTCATAGCGCTCACCATTCACAGTTACCGTCTCGCCTTCCTCAATTTCAAAGAAATACGGCCCGATGACTCCACCAGACCATAATGCGCACCAAACAGTGACTTTTGGCGGATGCAATGACCTCTCAACCATCACGTGTGGATTTTCTGAGCCCCATATACGGAAATTTTGGGTGTTCACATAGCCACCGAGCTCGAAATGTGCCTCATCGCTGAAGAAAATTTGATTCGAAAATTAAGCATTTTGCTGCTGTTGTTCGTTCACCCAATCGACGTATGCCCGACGCATTCCATGGTCACCACGCTCTAATTTTTGTACCAGTTGGACTTTAAATGGATGTAGGTGCAAGTCCAAATGCATAATTCGCCAGAATGGTGTGTTTGACAAGCCCAATTGCTGAGCACGCCGTGGAATCGAAACATTCGGGTCATCCTCCACACTGGCAGCAACAGCAGCAATATTTTCGGCCGAACGCACATTACGATGATGTACAGGTTTCACAATATCCGCTACGGATCCAGTTTGTTCGAATTTACGCACTACATTAGCGATTGTGTGCTCTGTAGGCCGTCCATGACGACCAAAATCCGTCCGTAATGCTCGATAAACATTTGCCGGTTTTTCATCATTTTTATAGTATAATGTAACAAAATTAACACGTTGTGCGATGCTAAAACGATCCATATTGTAAAATGGCAGACATTCAACTAACGATATGACGCTTTGGTTGACAGCTATATCAAACGGTTGTCAGCGCAGGGCTGTATACTTTCGGAAGCCCGAAATGGAAAACCCTGTACATTAATGTAGCTTTGTTCAAATGTAAGAAATTTCACCAGCGGAAAAAACCTGAATTAATTTGCACTTTTTGACGAAAATCTGTACTCTCGGCTCGGCAGTTAGAAATAAAAGTTTGAGAAACTAACCTTCAGAAAAACAATACAACCTACTTTCCAAATAACTACAATTCAAACAACTTCTACAGATCATTCAATCATATTATTGGTTTTCGTGTTCTGTTAAAAATGTGTGCAAACTTTGATTATCGTGTTGTGTTCTAAGCTGAAGCTCATTTATGGTTGATTGAAGGTGCGAACAAACAACATTGTTTCATTTGGTTTTATAAAATTGTTACAATCGGAGAAGGCAATACGATTTGATCGTGTCAAATGCAAGCTTTGGATCCGACCGATATATGAGTTCAACAAGACGGCGCTACTTGGCACACAGTACGCGAAAAATAAAACCAATTGAGTCGCGAGCTTTGTATACAATTAATCTTTCCCTTTGGACCTGTAAATTAGCCACTTAGATCGTATGATTTTACACCTCTTTTTGGATTTACATAAAGCCTCTCATCGTTCCGGATAAATCAGCAATGATTGAGGGATTCTGTAACATTTGACATACCGAATGAGACATCTTCCTAATTGTAACATTTACCCAAATGCAATATTTTTCATTAAAATAAATATAACATTTACTCAAATATACTATTGACGTAGGACTACGTCTAACCGGAAGATATAGGGGGTGAAATGGAAATCTAGGCACTGAACAAGTAGGAAAAAATGCAAGATTTGGAACGCTTATAACTCGAGCATTTCTCAATAGATCGCAAAGGTTTTTGCATCAATTGATAGGAAATATATCTACGCATCTATCATAACGAATAACATTTCATTTTTCTTGAGATAAATAATTGAATAATTGTGAAATATCAAGCATTGTCAAAATGCACTATGTGCCCATTTTTGATTGGTCCATTTTGTGCTCCTCAAATCGTACCGACCAAAACGGGCAACCAGAGCAGCAGCGAAATAGAATGAAGCGCGATTGGAAAGGAAAAAGAAAAAAATTAACGAAACATTGGTCGCAGTCTCACACATGCGTAATTCTCGAGCCAGCCAGTCAGCTTAAAAATCCCTGCTCCGCTGCCGTAACGATCATTCTCATTCAAACCGTACACCACATCGGTTCGCATCACAACACATCAACAAATCAACCCAAGCAGCCATGTCTGGACATGGTAAAGGAGGAAAAATGAAGGGAAAGGCAAAATCCCGCTCGAACCGTGTTGATCTGGAGTTCCCCGCAAGGGTAGCCAGGCCGAGCGCGTTAGTATCAGTGCACCAGTCCACCTAGCCGGCGTTATATAGTTTCGGCCGCCGAAGTGATCGAGTTGGCTGGTAAAGCTGCTCGCGACGATAAGAAAAACCGCATTCGGAACAGAACACATTCGGTTCGGTGGACATCAAGACAACAGGCAGTTGCAGCGAGTGGCGAGTGGCAAACGCAATCGCAAAACGGCATCAGGTAGCAGAAGAAAAAAGTTTGTTCTTTATACAAACTGCTTTGGTGGCAAATCCAGAACAAGGCGGCATCAAGGGCGTTCGAAATGGTTTTTTTCAAAACCACGAGTACTAAGTTTTCTAAATTGGAACCATTCCATAAAACAAGGCGCTTTTCAGGGCCATTAAACCTTTCAAAAAAGAGTTTAGGAAATACAGTTCAATGCTTTCTAAAACAATATACAAAATAATAATAAAACACAAATTGATTTTTTCATAATTTGTTTGCCAGGATCTGATGAGTATGTGAATTTGGCAGTTGTTCTGAGCTTATTGATAGTTGGGGACTTTCCTGATTATTGAAAGTACAGTAATTTACTATTAGTTCGACATTTAGCTAATTGGACGGACATGTAATGCGACTTATTTAGATGGACATTTTTGTAAACATAGAGATCCAAATTATGACCCCACATTGAAAGTCGACACTGTACCACTGTCATCGCAAATGTTCAATTACAGGTTAAAATTACCTCCAATCCGATACTGAGTGGTGTTAGTGCGACGTGCCATTGAATGTAATTTACTGTACAATATGTCACAAGCTGGATGGGAAGAAATTTTCCAACTGTGAAAGCTGTGGCGAGTGGCAAACGCAATAGCTAAACAGGAAGGTTTAACCGAACAAGATAGGAATATCGAGTGATAACAAAAACACAACACCAAAAGTTCTTTTCAGAACCATCAACATGTTCAAAAAGAGTAAACAGTAAACTAATCCATTTTTCAGGTAGATAGGTAGGTATTCACGTAGGAGAAGAAAATAAAACAATAAATTTAAAATATATATTTAACAAAAGCTGTCCCCTTTGTATAGTCCTACGTCACTCCGGTTATGTCCCCGACATTACCCACCCGTTTTTTTTAAAACTATTTTTTATTAGAATATATTTCTATATTCTGATAAAAGTTAGTAACGCTTCATTTTATTGCATCGTACTTCCGCCGCTGTCAAAAACTCGTATATTGTGTTAGTGGAAGAATAACAAAAAAAGATGGGTGGGTTATGGGCCTGATCACGAACATCACTTCACGGTGAAAACGGAATGAAATGCATACAAATCGCATACAATTAATTTCATTTTCACCGTGAAGTGACGTTCGTGATCGAGCCCTATATCTATGATGTAACCGCAAGCTTGACGTGGGAATACCGCTGGCTAAGTAATAATTTGTTTATATTGATTGAACAATTTCTGAATTAAATTTGATTGATTGTAAATTAATAGTTTGAACCCATGCCATGTAAGATCAATTCATGCATTGTGATAGATTATGTTCTTCGCTACAAGTAAATTTAATGACCATCCTTTTATGTTTGGTATGATGAACAGGACATTCAAAATACGTGAACGAAATAATTTTCAAACAATCATTGTATTTTACCTCTGAAATTATTACCTCTCTCATGTAAACGTACTTCTCGCAGCTTACATATATTTGCAATGCCGATTTCTCTAGGCTGCATGGTTTAGAAGCCCGTGTTAGGGAAACACATTTCAGTGGGAACAAAAATACCCCCGACATGCATGCATTTGCAATTCCGATTTCCCCAGGCACCTTGGTTTTGAGGTCTGTGTTGGGGAAACCGTAAATCGGACCAATCAAAACGTGGCAGTTAGGGTGTTTAGATAACGCTTGACATTTCACAGTTATTCAATTGTTTATCTCATGGAAATTAACATTTCATTCACAGTGATAGATGCGTAGAAATATTTCCTATCAATTGATGCAACCATTTTTCCGATCTAATAAGAAATGCTCGAGTTATAAGCATTCGAAATCTTTCATTTTTTCCTGCATCTTCTGTGTTAAGGTGTGAAAACGTGATATAGTTTCATTGCCAGCGGAAATAAACATTATAGAAATTGATAATTGCATTGCTGTTTTGCAATATCTTTCATTTACTCCATTCTTGTATCGAGCAGTGTGTATATGTGTGTGATAACAATATTAGGAATAAACGTTGTCTGCTGGCTAGTTGGATTGAGACAGTGTTTGCAAATCGCAGATGGTTTACCAAATAAGTTGAAAACTAACAGAAACGAATGCATGAGTTGTCTGTTATTGACGGCACGGGTAGGCAAGCACACAAATGGACATAACAAATATATGGGAAAATGGAAATGCTCTCATTTTTTATTGATTCAAACCGTTTACGGTTTAAGGAATCCTAGCAGCAATTCAAACATGTATTCATACATATTCCGATTTAATAACAATTTCGGATTCTATTGGCATGTACATCATCGGAATGAGTTCGTAGCGAAAATGGTTATTAACGTTCATACAACGTTTCATAATAACGTTACCTTTTCTGATTTTGTACCCTTACTGAAGAACGTTGTCCTACGTCAAAAGTACTTGACCAAAATGAATATTTGTATGCGGAAATCAGGCCCTGACTTTTTTTTATGCGGTCCCTATCTATCGCACAAATTTTTTTTTTCAAAATGTGTACCGAACACGATATTTTAAAGCTACTGGTAAAGTTTTACACGATTTTTTTATGCGACTTTTTTTGTGCGGTCCCTCTCCCCCGCACAAAAAAAGGTTTGCCTGTACGCATCAACTCACATTGTGAACTAACGTCCGAATTTAGGTGAAAAGATAACTCGTTGCGTTAGAGAGGAAAGCGAGTGGTTAGTGTTGCGACTGGGCTCTTCGTGTGACAGCTCTCGACTATCACAACGATTGACATCATCAACAGCAGCATCCGGAACCGCCATCATTAAGTGTTTTATTGTCGCTTGTAGATCACACGTTCTTGTATTGTCCATGTAATAAATGTAGTTTTTATTTCGTTTACGTCCGGGTTTTATATTAGTCGAATGACTACCGCGTCACGGCCACCCACACGCAACGTGACGTAACAGTGGTGACTCGGGTTCACGGTTTTCGAGTTCGTGTTTTTCGTAAAGTGACATTGGACCAACAAAATCGCGCCTCCCACGCACAAGAAAAGGAAGCTGCCCATGCCAATGGAGAGAGCTTCGGAGATGCCATCCGTTCCCGTTTCAAACAACAACCCCGCGCACTCGTTGTCGACAGACGCGTTCATCCTCCAGATACTACAGCAACTTCAACAGCAACAAGTCACCAACCAGCTCCTCCACAATCAGCAGCTGGCCAACGAGCAGCAACGTGCATTCATCAGCCAGCAGGAAAATGCCCTCCGAAACATTCAAGTCCAGGTACCAACGAACACAGAAGTGATCCTCGATTCGCTAGCGAGCAACGTGAAGGAATTCCGCTGTGGCGTTGAAAGAAACATAACCTTTTCCTCGTGGTTCTCGCGCTATGAGGATTTGTTCTCGCAAGATGCATCCCGTTTAGATGATCCAGCTAAAGTGCGGTTATTAATGCAGAAGCTCGGCATAGCGGAGCACGAGCGATACAGCAGTTTGATATTACCGAAAACTTCCCAGGAGTTCTCATTCACCGATACGGTAGCCAAACTTAGGGACTTGTTTGGGGCTGCTGAGTCGATTTTCAGCAAACCTTATCGTTGTTTGCAGATTTCCAAGAAGTCGACGGAAGACTTCGTAACATACGCCTGCAGAATAAATAAAAACTGTGTCGAGTTCGAGCTCGGTGCCCTAACGGAGGAGCAGTTTAAGGGCTTAATTTTTGTGTGTGGATTGAAGTCGGAAGCAAACGCAGAAATTCGGACACGGCTCTTGTCTCGGATCGAGGAGAAAGATGACGTGACCCTCGAACAGCTGTCAGCAGAATGCCACCGTCTTATCAATCTACGTCACGATACGGCGTTGATTAAGGAATCTAGCAGGGAAGTGCATACAATCAGGAAGAAACGGTTCACGAGACGGCCAAGAATGAAACAGGATAGCTCCAGTTCACAATCATCACCGGGAGAAAAGAAGAAGGAACCACCAAGTCCGTGTTGGTACTGCGGCAAGATGCACTACACCCGGGACTGTAAATACAAAACACACCACTGCTCGGAGTGTAGGCATTACGGACATAAAGAGGGGTATTGCGCGAGTTCTATGAAGCCCCGACGTAGGCAAACGCATATGAATATGCGCAACGTTACGGTTGAAACCAAAACCGTGAAGGTGTCTGTGAATAGCGTGCGCGGAAGAAGGAAGTTTGTATCAGTCGAGATCAACAGCGTTCCAGTCCGGTTGCAGTTCGATTCAGCATCGGACATCAGCGTTATTTCGACTGAGACATGAAAGCATCTCGGAAAACCACCAGTTCGCACATCATCAGTGACCGCCAAAACTGCATCAGGCGATCCTCTGCAACTACTGTCTGAGTTCGTTTGCTCGGTTATGATCAACGGTGTAACGAAAGTTTGCACGGTATTCGTCGTGGCACAGGATCTCCACATTCTCGGGCTAGTGGAAACATTCCAGCTGGATACACTACCGATGAACGTCTTTTGTCGTCAAGTCAGCGATTCCAGATCCTATGCTGATCGCCTCAAGCAGACCTACCCATCTGTTTTCAGCACCAGTTTGGGATATTGCACTAAGGTTACCATGAAACTGAACCTCAAACCTGATCAGAACCCTGTTTTCCGTCCGAAGAGACCTGTGGCATACGCCATGTACCAGGCCGTCGACGAGGAACTTGATCGACTCGAGCGTTTGAAGATTATCAACCCGATCGACTACTCGGAGTGGGCCGCTCCGATCGTGGTCGTTCGCAAAGCCAATGGCAACATACGGATATGCGGCGATTACTCTACAGGACTGAACAATGCACTCCAACCGCATCAATATCCGTTGCCGTTGCCGCAGGACATATTCATCAAGCTCGCACACTGCAAGATCTTCAGCATTATTGATATGTCGGAATCATACTTGAAGGTTGGAGTCGACGAATCTTCTAACCATCAACGTATGCTTCTAACCATCAACGCCCATCGAGGTCTCTACAAGGTAAATCGCCTCGCACCTGGCGTAAAAGCTGCTCCAGGAGCATTCCAGCAACTTGGAGCACTGGACGAACCTCAATGCCCTGTTCCAGCGTCTACAAGAATTCGGATTCACCGTTCGAATCGAGAAGTGTTCGTTCGGACGGCAGCAAATCAAATATCTCGGACATCTTCTGGACCAGCACGGCGTTCGACCTGATCCTGCCAAGATCGAGGCCATCGCACGCATGCCTGCTCCAACCAACGTCTCAGAGGTGAGATCGTTCCTCGGCGCAATAATTTTTTACGGCAAGTTTGTCCCCAATATGCGCGCTCTTCGCTATCCACTGGACGAATTGTTGAAAGCAGGTGTCGATTTCGACTGGACATAGCAGTGCCAGGGAGCTTTTGATAAGTTCAAAGACATCCTCTCGTCCGATTTGCTACTCACACATTACAATCCAAAACTGGAGATAATAGTTTCGGCTGATGCATCGTCAGTCGGCCTCGGGGCAACTTGTTATCAGTCACCGTTTCCCCGATGGTTCGATCAAAATTGTACAGCATGCCTCCAGAGCCTTAGCACCCGCTGAGCGCAACTATAGCCAACCAGATAGAGAAGGCTTGGCTATAATCTTCGCCGTAATAAAATTTTATCGCATGCTCTTCGGTCGAAAATTCCTCCTTGAAACGGATCAAGCTCCATTGCTGCGCATATTCGGAAGCAAGAAAGGAATACCAGTATATACCGCCAACCGGCTCCAACGCTGGGCCTTAATCCTACTAACGTATGATTTTACAATGGAGTATGTGGCCACTGATAAGTTTGGCCATGCAAACGTCCTTTCGCGTCTAATAAATAATCATGTGAAGCTTGACGAGGAATACGTCATAGCATCTGTCACCATGGAATATGACGTCAGGTCAGTAGCGTTCGATCCTATCAATGTGGTACCTATCAATTTTAGAGAGGTGCAACAAGGTACCCGCATGGATCCGGTGCTCAAGAAGCTCTACCGGTACATCCAACTTGGATGGCCTAAAAGTTTACCCCGCAACGCCGATCGGGAGCTCCAACGTTTCCACAACCGACACGAGTCCCTGACCACGGTTCAAGGTTGTATTTTATTCGGCGACAGGCTCGTTATTCCATTCCAGCTGCGTAAGCGATGTCTCGACGAGCTCCATCGTGGTCATCCTGGCATACAGCGGATGGAAGCACTATCTCGCAGCTACGTGTATTGGCCATTGCTGGACAGTGAAATTTTTTTGAGTGCACCCGTGGCCGAGTGGTTAGCGTCTCACATTATCATGCCGGGTGTTCGGGTTCGATTCCCGTTCTGGCCAGGGGATATCTCGACAGAGAAATTTCCTTCGACTTGCACTGTGATCACGCGTATTCTAGAGCTTGCCCCTCGGTATACATTCAAGGCGTGTTATTTGGCTTAAGAAATCTCAACTAAGTATTAATAAATGACACTAGTTAATGCATACGTTGAGACGGCAAAAGTTCCACAGGGAACGTTAACACCATTCAAGAAGAAGAAGAAGACAGTGAAATTGCCGACTGCGTGAAAGCTTGTATACAGTGTGCTTTGGCGGCAAAATCACCCCCAGTAGCTCTACCAGTACCCTGGCCTAAGTCCACTCGTCCATGGCAACGGGTCCACGTTGATTACGCTGATTCCATCAATGACGATTACTATTTGCTCGTTGTGGACTTCTATTCGAAATGGCCAGAAGTTGTTCAGACAAGTCGCATAACCAGCGCAGCGACCATCCGCATTCTCCGCAAGATATTTGCTCGTCTAGGGATGCCGGAAACATTGGTGTCAGACAATGGCGCCCAATTCACCAGCTCTGATTTCGCTCAGTTCTGCACCAGTAATGGTATAGACCATGTGACTACCGCCCCGTTCCACCCACAATCAAATGGCCAGGTGGAACGTTTCGTGGATACGTTTAAGAGGGCGATCAAAAAGGTTCACGAGGGGAAAAGTTCGGTAAACGAAGCAATCGACATGTTTCTGCTAGCGTATCGAAGTACGCCAAACTGGTCAGCAACAAATGGCATTTCACCTTCGGAACTAATGTTCGGCCGTCGTATACGTACGTGCCTCGAATTACTACGTCCTCCTGCTGAACAATCACCATCATCTCCATCTACCGAACCGAAGCAATCCTTCAACTGTAGTGAACCAGTGTACGTCAAGTAGTACTCTAAAAACGCCTGGATTTGGGTACCAGGCCTAGTTCTCGAAAGAGTGGGTCGAGTAATGTACAACGTTTGGACTGATGGGAGTCGTCTAGTCCGGTCCCACGTTAACCAGATGAGAAGCCGAGCATCATCCAGCTATATCCAAGGTTCCGGTAAACAGCCGTCAGCCAGACAGAAAACCTTGCCCATGAGCATTCTCTTGGACACTTGGGGCACACCAACGACTTTGACTGATACAGCACCTTCGCCAACGCCATCGCTATCACCACCCATGATTCCAATGAGAGTTGGTGTGGCGAAGATCAATCGAATGATCCCAACACATACATCATGAAAGTGATGACCTTTGGGGCGAGCTGCTCGCCCAGCTGTGCACAATTTGTTATCAACGAGAATGCTCGTCGTTTCGCTGCACGGTACCCGGCAGCTGTTGAAGCGATTCAGAAGAATCAATATGTCGACGATTTGCTTGCGAGCGTAGATACAGAGAACGAAGCAATCGAGTTAGCAAAATGCGTCCGGTTAATACATCAACATGGTGGCTTTGAAATGCGTAACTGGATTTCAAATTCGACACCAGTTCTGGAATCTTTACAAACGAGCCGCAAACCAGAGATGAATCTGGATATCATCACAGAATTTGCCTTGGAAAAGGTGCTTGGCATGTGGTGGAACACAACAACTGACGTTTTCCAATTCAAATTAAATATCGAACGAAATCGCGAGTTACTTGCTGAAGGAAAGCATCCAACCAAACGAGAAATTCTTCGCGTTCTAATGTCCATCTATGATCCTCTCGGCCTGATAGGGAACTATCTGATGTTCCTGAAAATTCTCTTGCAGGAGATTTGGAGAGCAGGAACAGAATGGGACGATATGATTCATGAAAAGCAACTTAAGGGATGGATTACATGGCTTAGGATTCTACCACAGATCGAGGAAATACGAATTCCTCGTTGTTATCATACTTCGTCGTGTGGAGATCAACATGCCGTCGAACTACACACCTTCGTAGATGCGAGCGAATTGGGATATGCTGCAGTTTCGTACTTTCGTTTTGTACAGGATGGTGTGATAAAATGTGCTTTAATTGGGGCTAAAACACGCGTAGCTCCCATCAAATTTGTCTCGATCCCACGTCTGGAGCTTCAAGCAGCAGTCATCGGTGTTCGATTAGCCAAAAGTATCGAGCAAGGGCATTCACTGGACATCAAACGACGTTATTTCTGGACGGATGCACGGGATGTCATATGTTGGCTCAATTCAGACAATCGTCGATACTCCCAATTTGTAGCCTTTCGTACAAGCGAAATTCTAGAAAATACAGAGATCAAGGATTGGAATTGGATTCCATCAAAATTGAATGTTGCTGATGAGGGTACCAAGTGGCAGCGACAACCGGATTTCGATGCTAACAGCCGCTGGTTCAATGGTCCTTCCTTTTTATGGGAGCATGAATGTGAGTGGCCAAAGATGCCAACATCCGACCATGTCACAGTGGAAGAAATCCGCCAAAACCTCCTCCATCATACAATTGATTTCAACGATATTTTGCGACCAGAAGATCACTCCAAGTGGAAGCATCTGCGACGCATAACGGCGCTGGTGATACGATTCGCTGAAAATATAAAACGCAAATTAGCAAAAGCCGTAACACAAACAGGAATACTTACGATGCACGAGTTAGCAACAGCTGAAAACTTTCACTATAGAAGATCACAAAACGAAGTTTACTCTGAAGAAATGGCAATCCTTACGAAAGCTAAAAGCATAAAAAATCAGCAAATTCTACCGAGGAAAAGTTCACTGTACAAACTTAGTCCATTCCTTGACGACAATGGCGTAATGCGAGTTCATAGCCGAATCGATGTCTGTGAGTTTGTCGGCAAGAAAAGTGCCTTCCCGATTGTGCTTCCACGTGACCATCGTCTCACACAGCTGATTTTGCTAGAAAGACATGAAAGGTACCATCATCAAAATCATGAAACCTACATAAATGAAGTGCGAAAGCAATACTACATTCCTCGTTTACGTGTCCAGTGCGAAAAGGTCAGGCGTAAGTGTCAGCAATGCAAAATACGAATGGCAAAACCTCAACCACCAGCTATGGGGAACCTGCCTCCAGCACGACTTGCTGCCTTTGTACGTCCATTCTCCTATACTGGCGTAGATTTTTTCGGTCCATATAATGTCGCGGTTGGTCGACGTACTGAAAAGAGATGGGGAGTTCTTATGACCTGCCTAACTATTCGAGCGATCCATATAGAGATCGCACACTCTCTGAACACAGACTCCTGTATCATGGCACTAAAAAACTTCATGGCACGACGCGGAACTCCAGTGGAGATTTTCAGTGATCGTGGAACCAACTTTGTTGGAGCAAGCAAAGAACTCTCTGATGCGCTAAAGTACTGTTGATAAGCAGATGATCATGCTAGAGTTTACATCGTCAACAACATCATGGAACTTCAATCCTCCTGCATCACCACATATGGGTGGTAGCTGGGAGAGACTTATACAATCTGTTAAAAAGATTCTTGCAGAAATCCATCCTAAACGATCGTTCACCGATGAAGTGTTGAGGAATACTTTAAATGAAATAGAAAACATCGTGAACAGTAGACCTCTAACATACGTACCAGTAGACGATGTATCATCACCAGCATTAACTCCCAATCATTTTTTGCTGGGATCATCCAACGGCTCTAAACCACTGGTCCCCTACGATGATAGCGCGATAGTTGTAAAACATTCCTGGAAAACATCACAAATTCTAGCCAACTATTTTTGGAGACGTTGGGTAATGGAATACTTACCGACCATAACACGTAGAACAAAATGGTTCCTTCCAGCGAAACCGATAGGCGTCGGCGATATTGTGATTGTTGTAGACCCTAATATGCCTAGATCATGTTGGCCAAAAGGAAGAGTGGTAGCGACAAAAATATCCAAAGATGGCCAGGTTCGTTCAGCAACAGTACAAACAGTTTCAGGTTTATACGAAAGACCAGCGGTAAAACTAGTTGTATTAGATATCGGTGCAAATATAAACAAGTTGAACCAGAGCCCAACTTAGGGGGGGACTGTTGCGCACAACTTCGATGTGACAACGCACCTATATCAAAACCCTATGTACCAACCGTAACGCACAGTGACGTAGCACAAGAATTAGAAAAGCTATTGTATGATAAATGAAATCAGATAAAGGAAATTGAATAGCGCAAATTCAAAAAAGGCGCCAAAGAAAAGTCGCAGATAGAACAGAAGTGTCGTAGATAGAAGATAGAAGATATTGAAATAGAAATACGAAAATTGTGTTCAAAATAAGAGATATTAAGGTATTTCAGTGTACAGTACTAAAATATTTACATTCAAAAATACTTTCAATTCAGGCTTATCGAGGAGGGAAAAAGATATTGAAACGTATAACGAAATATCAGGAATTATCGAGAACCTACAAACGTAAGGATTGATTTATTTCGATAACTGTGAATTAATGTGAATATTTTGTAGGGAAATTTTAATACATTATCATCGCAATAAATATTAAAATTACGGAAAGCGTTTCGATTCGTTGCTGGAGCAACACCAGTCGTCAATCCTAACCAGGAGTCCACATTATCTTCATCGACGTCTTCCAACTTTGAATCATCTGCAACTAGCACACCAACGATACAGCTTCCACGGCGCTTTTCTAGGCCCAGAAGACCACCTGAACGGCTTAACCTGTATCGATGATTCTAACGAAGGGAGATGTTGCGACAACTGGAATCGAACACTGGAAACACGGGCAGTGTGCAAGTGTTCCATTGTTTTCTCGCTGGGCTCTTCGTGTGACAGCTCTCGACTATCACAACGATTGACATCATCAACAGCAGCATCCGGAACCGCCATCATTAAGTGTTTTATTGTCGATTGTACATCACGTTTTTGTATTGTCCATGTAATAAATGTAGTTTTTATTTCGTTTACATCCGCGTTTTATATTATATTAGTCGAATGACCACCGCGTCACGGCCACCCAACGCGACGTAACAGTTAGTGCAATCGAAAGAAAACATACCCATTTCAATCGTCAAATTGTAAACTTTTTTTTAACTTTATTCACTGTTCATGTTTTAAGCAAATAAATTGCTGGATAAATTTCCTGTCTAATAATATATAATAGAACATATGTCGCAATAACGATTTTGAGTAATATGCGTTTGAAAACTCTTAATGAATCGTTACATTTTTCGTAGAGTGACCCCTCTATATAGAAATCAAAGACATGGTCCTATGTCAAAGGAATTATTAGGTATGTAATATAGCTCACCTTTTAAGTGAACCACGTTCATCTTTAGCAACAATAACTGTTTAAAATTATTCATCTATCGCTTACCCCGAATAAATCCCTAGCTTTGCTCTGTCGAATAGACCTATACTTCAAGAAACTAGCTCTAAATCTAAATGATAATTGTTCCATTAATATCGACGACCTTAGTCAGCGTGAGATCAACTTTTATTTTAATGTAATTTGATGAGCACGAAATCAGATTTGTGGCCTATAACGTATGATGACGTACAAACGTAAAAAACATAGATAATTAGGTATTTGATTCTTGATATGTTTGAAGCTAACTTTTGAACAGACGATTTAATATCCCTTCCAGAGCAATCCAACCCCACCTCACGGTAGGAGCTTATTTGCGTATTCCGATGTGTATACGCGCATTTTGTAACAAACCTCTAAGCCAAACCCACATAACGCGCTGGCGGCCGATGCCATAAATGAAAAAAATCTTGCCAAAAATTCGCCATTCGTATCGGTGCCGCATGTGTCGCTACCTTTTTGTGCGGGGGATGCCCATCACCACCATCATCACCGTCATCATCGTTATTATCAGCAACAGCAACATCAGCACTAGCAACAGAACACGGCAGCATCGGGCCGGACTACAGTCGATCCCAAAAAAAGGGAGCAGCAATAATGTTGCTGGTGGCGCAGATGCGCGAAGAACTGTTTGCTGGCTGGCGCTGCAGCTGAGAACCTCTAGTAGTGTTTGAAGATCTGTGCTGTTGCCGCGGCCGCCGCTACCACTGCCGCAGCTGCCGTCGGATATGGAGCGAAACTTCAGAAGGAAAACCTCAGCCACGGCCCGGTGTATAATATATCCACCTATAGTTTGCAGGTTGATTCTCGTGAAGAGAGAGTGTGTTTCCAGGCGCTGAGAGCGCAGTTTTTACTCCGCTGTGCGCCGAATGGAAATAAGCCGCAGTCAGATAAAATCCGAAAGATAATTAGTATTTAGTTCGGGAAGTGTGCTTGTGCCGGACAAATGTACTACGCGGTATTGCTCGGGAACGGGCGCAGTGCGGTGATCTTGAGTCGGGAGCACCACGTGAAAGTTTTTCCACCCCGAAAAGTGCACACCGGTGGCCGTTTTGGGGTCAAGTGAAATCAACCGCGCCACGGTGGTCGTCGTTCACAGCGCAAATGGTGGCGAACTCCTCCGGTTCGTTCTCACACGCAACGGTGACCGCCATCAGTTCCCGCAAAATAAAATTAATGTCTTCCTTTTCACCGAAAATGACTTCCAAAGTGAATAATTACTCATTGACACAGAGCGATTGGTGGTGGGCTGCAATCATAATTAAGGCCAGCGGCACTGCCTTAGAGGCATCTCTGCCACCACACAGCCAGGCCATACCAATTCTGGGCACGGAAAAACAGCATTACACCGAGAAGCAGCAATGCGTGTGATAAGAGCCCGAGGGTACGAATTTTGCGCAAAAGTTTCTCGTTACTGGCCGATCCCGGGCACCCTTCATTATTGATGACTCGAACAAGTGACGCTTTGGTGGACCGCGTAACGAGCCGAATAGCTCTTCGAAAAACCGAGGATCGGATCACGATTAAATTAAAATTCAATGAAACCAATCACACACACTAAAACGAAAAAAAACAGTTCAGAAGTGCAGTGAAAATCTCTAGTGTCCAGCCGGGGGTCCACCGACAGTTTGCCGAGTTCGTGAAAGTACGTACCCCAGGCTAGTGCAGGTGCCGCTGGAACACTCAGGTGGTCGTTTCTCCATTGCGGTTGGGTCCGTCGGGAACAAGTGTGAAGTGTGGATGGAGTGACGGGAAGGGTGGGGAATCCGATATAATCGCTTTTTATAGGCTGTGATACTCGGCGCTGCTACCGCAGGGCAAATCGAGTCCTCGTGTGACATACAATCGCGTTCGTGCACTAGGGTACCAACATGCGTTTTGTGCTAATTGCAATTTATTTGATATTAATTATGCCCATCACTGGATCTCGGTGGTAAGTTAGCTGCTATAAGGGGTTTATTACTGTGTGGATGGTTTTTCGTTTGTTTATGAGTGTAAACTGTAGTTTTTGGTTTTTAGTGCTACAGGTGTTTGAAGAAAGAGGTCTCAAAATAAATCGGAAGAATTAAAACAAAACACACACACACACACACACACACGGATAATTGATAGATTGTTAAAAATGGTTTTCTTTAAATTATTTTAGATAATCTTCTTGAACTGAAATACATTGATTTGCTTGCTCGGTAAGAGTTTCAAATAACATTTGTATGCAATTGATTGAGATGTTGTTTAGAAATTACTGTCTTCAAATGAGGCATAACGTTTCCCTTTATCAAATGGCGCTGAGAGAACATAAATCAAATGGAGCCAAATCAGAAGAGTTCGAGGAGTTTTATTTTGAACTAGCTGAACCGGCAAACTTCGTGCCGCCCACAAATGCCTTTCTGATTCAAATAATTTCGAACACTCACGTTTCCCGAAAATTATTTTTCTGTGTGCGATCTATATTCGCGGATTCTTTTTTGACATATACACCTGACGCAGACTGAGACATATCAATCCTGATACTGACTGTTCAAATCCGTTGCTCCGTTCTTGAGTTAAATCTTGTGGAACGGACACCAAATCATTTTTATTTATTTAGGGAAAATCAAGGTAAAACCGACACCCTAAGGATTTCCACATATTTCCAGGACCTCCCATGTTTTTTCGACTTCAAATGGTTATGGTTTCGACTTCAAATGGTTATGGTAACTTCTCATCAACTACTAATGAACCATTCTACAGTACCTGATGATCATTTTTTGACTAGAACTCGAATTTTGATAGAATACAAAAATTGATGTTTTCAGGTGAAATAAATGGGAGTGCGGGTGAGATCGACACCCAGTCGGGTAAAACCAACACCTTTAGAGAAACGAATGTAAACTCGTTACAATAATTTTTAAATATCAAGAGGCCACTATATACTATTTGGATGCTTCAAGAGGAGAGAGGAGGATAGTTGCAAATTTTATGTAATTGGATTGCTCAGACTTTGAATATTAAAAGCGAACAAATTCAACTGCAATTAAATCCCACAGCTCTCGCCGCTGATATAGTCTTAGGTTTGCGGAATGAATATTCGAATTCCGGTCTAGAAATCTCAGCCACCATTCATGTTTATGTTCCAGCTTGGGTGAGCATCCACGAGAGATGTGCCGATGAGCGTAGAAGCTCTGTCAGGTTTTTTGATTGCATGCCCGGTTCATCGTTGATTTTGGTTGTTTTTCAGTCGTTTTGTCTTCCAAATATAACATGCGGCATCTACAGGCATCTATAAAAAGTAAGTACGCATTTTTCCTATCAGTGGGACACAAACCCTGGTGTCGGTGTTACCCCGAACAGACTCGAAATTGCAAAACAAAGTTTTCGAGCATCGATAACAAAACCACCTACCGTCTCACAAAATACATTGAACAATGATCTAAAATGGCTTATGCTCTCAGAAGTTGCGAGTTTTCTAAAATTTTCTGACAAAAATACTTAAATTTAATTAGCGAAATTTTACACGGACTAACTCCTGTTTTCTGACCGGTTATGTTTTGTTGTTTATTTAAACAGCAAAGCGACTTCCTCAACTGTAGGGTGACTCGAAACGTAAGAAATGACAGGTGTGTATAGGAAGCATCGGAAATATTTTTTATACGCTGCTCCGTTCTTGAGTTAAATCGTGAGGAACGGACACCAAATCATTTTTATTTATAAACCCAGATTTTTTACCCGGTTTTTTTGCGTAGTTTTTTTACGAGGTTTTTTTTACGCGGATTTTCCAATTAACGCGGTTTTTTTACGCGGATTTTCCAATTAACGCGGTTTTTTTTAAGAGGTATGTATCCTCCGCGTAAAAAAAACCTGGGTGTATAGATTGGAAATTTGGTACATTTATTGATCATCATCCTTTTCATGTGGTGCAACCTTTCAGTCGAAGTTTTCAGTTAAAATGCGATGAATAGTTGTTTTCGATATCTAAAGAACTATTTCCACACCCTTCTACCTTTGTTGAAATTATTGAAATTAATTGTTCCTTTCTGTTCACCCATTAAAGCGCGGATAAATCACGCATGGGAAAAAACAACTATCTCGAATAGCCTATTCTTAGTTTTGTTTCAAAATCCTATGCTTAATAAGGCAAATACTCATTCAACACGATTGTTGTACCTCAATTTGAGATACGAATTCCGTAATATGATTTGTGTTTGCAACATTGTCAAGAACATGTAGTTTACAGCATTCAATTTGTTACATGTGTTGATTTTTATTGGAGGAAAACCTGAAAACCAGTTCTCGTTGCGATGCATAGTATCAAGTGAAACAGAATCTTTTATTCCTGCAAGGTGACAATTGTGGTATGGCTAGTGTATGTAGCCCTAAATCTGGTTCAAATTCGTTTCAGTGAAAGCAAATGGTCTACGATCTAAGCAGCATCTTTCTGCGTCGGTATCTTCCATTCAAACGGCTTATCCAGGAAGTCAAGACGAACAATAATTTCCAGTATAAAATTAATGTCTATTTCGTTCGCTTATCTGATAAAAAGACAGAGTTTCTCAAACATGGCAACATTTCCATAGCTGAAATTGTATTTGAGCTGTATCAAATATGATAATCTTTTTCGAGAATATTTCGATCGCGTCATTCGACTCGAAAACACGGATGAGTAAATTGCTTTTGAACTACCAGAGCATTCGATTTCTTCATACAGTTTCTCGAGTTCTTTACTCATAAAAAGGTTTCAGAGCTAAAGAGATGATAGTAAGTAAGAGTTAGTAATTTAAAGCCTAATTCAAGTGTTTTCAGAAAAGATTATTGACAAAGGCACATCGATTAAACTATGAACATCTTTGGTGGTTAGAATACGTTATTTAATTTTCTTAAACCCTTAGAAACTCGAGAGTTTTGGTATTTCAGCACCGTGAAGTGAAGATAATGCCACACAAATAATGCTGGTGGAGTTTAGCGTTGCCAAGTATAGTTTTCAAATATCAGGAGGAACTTCAGAAAGGAAGATTCGATACTAATGCATGTAAAGTCTTGGAGTTGGCTTCGATA
Organism: Toxorhynchites rutilus septentrionalis; assembly: GCF_029784135.1. Taxonomy (NCBI): domain Eukaryota; kingdom Metazoa; phylum Arthropoda; class Insecta; order Diptera; family Culicidae; genus Toxorhynchites; species Toxorhynchites rutilus. Next base: position 81,157,155 of record NC_073746.1, read on the forward strand.
AATCCGAATGAATTGTATATACAATTTTAGATAATAAGAGAGTCAATGGCCGGAATTCCGACTTACACTGGTACACGCGTACGCACGTAATATCATGCCAGTGTCCAACCAGAAATTTTTTGGTAGTAAGTCTAGTATTGTAATATCAATTTATTACGATTGATTTTTATTCTGATAAAAATAAAAATGGTGGTTTCATTTGCAAAAAAAAACCATTCCAGTTTGTTTTTTAGAATATGAATAATATATATTTTAGAATATGAGAATATGTAATAAGTATCTATATTGCAATAGATTGTTGGGGGGATCCAAATCGATTTGTGTCAAAATCTCTCGTAAATTCATCAAGAAACGATTTTGAAATAAGCGCTCAAAATAGGATATTTTTCGTGACGCAACCGATATTTAGTTTTTGAATTTGTACCCTCAATATGTTCCCGATAGACATACATATACATTCAAACAAATCACCTGTTAGCTCTGGACCGGTATAGCAACATGAGGTCGATCGTTGTCGTGACGGAATGTTACAGTCATTTGGATACTCTGAACGATTATTGTTTTCTTTCGAACGATGTTTTGTTTGTCATTTTGAATCCAATTTTAATTACTAGTAATATTCCTATGCAAAAACAACTTCTTTGCATGACGATGAAGAAGCTGGCATCTGGAATTATGTCGCCAATATGCCTCGGCTTCATTAACACGGTGAGCCCCGGAATGGTCTTACCGTGCTTTCTATTCAGTCCGCATCAAGAGCGCTTGCGCTCAGTGTCGGTCCCAGCTTCCATTTGTACACATTTGTATGTGTCGGTTCCAGTTTCAAACTTCGGCAAACTTCGTCTCGCCAAAAAATTTCATTTCGTTTTCACATCCACGGTTTCTTACTAAGCGCACATTCATGGGTCCAGAAGCCCCCATGCCCTTAGAGAGGGGGTAGGTGTGTCGGACCATCATAGAAACGATTCGTGCCTCCTAAAACCTCCACATGCCAAATATGGCTCAGTTTGCTTGATTAGCTCTCGAGTTTTTGCACCCTAAAACCTCCATATGCCTAATTTGGTTTCATTTGCTTGGTTAATTCTCGAGTAAAGGGTGTGTCACATCAAATTGCATCACGGAAACGCTGTAGAAATTTAATTTTTAGGAATTATATCTTCAGCTTTCGCTTATAATCAGATAAGAGTGTATGGATCACGTTGGCCATGCTTCACTGTCAATTTTTCGTAAATTTGGAAAAATGTCGTCGAACGAAAAAGAGCGTCGTGAATTAATCCTGTACACTCATTTCGAGAATCCGGAGTTGTCACATCGGGACATCGGTAAGATGCTGGGAATCGTCCAATCCACGGTCAGCAGAGTACTAAAACGATGCTTCGAGAACCTAACCATCGACCGGAAGGTGAAGAACGGCAAAAATGGATGCTCCGTCAGTGAAAAAGATCACAAGCGCGTAGTTAAGCAGTTTAGACGTGATCCGAGAAGTTCGGTCCGGGATGTCGCCAATAAGCTGAATTTGTCAAGTTCATTCGTCCAGCGGACCAAGCAGCGGGAGGGCCTGCGTACATACAAGGTTCAGAAGGCTCCTAACCGCGACGAAAGGCAAAACATGGTGGGGAAGACGCGAGCCCGGAAGCTGTACACCGAAATGCTGACGAAGCCGCATTGCCTGGTAATGGACGACGAAACCTACGTCAAAGCGGACTTTCGTCAGCTGCCGGGCCTGTTGTTCTTCTCCGCAGAGGACAAATTCAGCGTTCCGGAGGAGATTCGCAAGCAGAAACTATCCAAGTTTGCCAAAAAGTACGAGGGCCCGACCATGTGTGGCAAGCGATCTGCTCTTGCGGAAAGCGGAGCTCCCCCTTCGTGATTACCGGCACGGTAAACGGGCAGGTTTACCTTAAGGAGTGCCTACAAAAGCGCTTACTACCACTATTGAAGCAGCACGAGGACCCGACCATCTTCTGGCCGGATCTCGCTCCGTGCCACTATTCAAAGGACGTGTTGGAGTGGTACGAAGCCAACGGGGTCACCTTCGTGCCAAAGGAAATGAACCCGCCCAACGCGCCGGAGCTTCGCCCAATAGAGAAATATTGGGCGATTATGAAGCAGGCCCTCCGGAAGAACCCGATAGTTGTCAAATCGGAGGCGGACTTCAAGAGAAAATGGATTTCTGTTCAAAAAAAACTACAACCTGACGTTGTACAGAACCTTATGGACGGGGTAAAGAGGAAGGTGCGAGCAGACGGGCTTGGGCTCGAAGTATGAATAAAAAGAAAATGCCAAAAGTTGTTTAATAGTTTTTATTTTACTGTCTAAAATTTTCAAAAGGATCGGTCTACTGGGCGAACTTCTACAGCGTTTTTTCCGTGATGCAATTTGAAGTGACACACCCTTTAATGCAGAAATTTGTGTTTCATTTGTATGGCAGCCCCCCCTTAGAGAGGGGGAGGGGTCTCAAATTAGTAGTTTTCGAGTCCATAAGAATCAGACAGACAGACAGAAATCCATTTTTATATATAGAGATAGATTATAACTATTAAGCATTATTGATTGTATTTGTTTCACATGGTTTACATGGCCTCGGGCCCAAGGGCGCTATATCATTTTTTTTTCTTGAAAGCTGTGATTTTTTTACACAGCATATTCAAAATTCGGAGAGGCGTTATTTTTATGTTCTTGAGTTATGATTTTTCAAAATCACCCGATGGTCCGAAAAATAATTTTTCCCCTTTTCCAAAAATGATTTTTTTTTTAAATTCGTAACCTTTGAACACTGGGTCGATTTAGATGATCGGTATATTTTTTTTAAAATTGTTTTATTGTATCCGATATCTGGAGTGCTATGTTCTACTTTTTTGTGCAAATAAAGCCGTTAATAAATGACGTTCCTGCAGGTTATGCAGCCAAATTTGCAAACAGTATGCTCAATAGAATTTTTTAGGATTTTTCCATAGAACCGGTACCGGTTGCCTGATTTTTGATTTTGATTGATTTTTGTATATCAGTGATATTGATGTAATTGCTTGTTTAATAAGCGTAATACATATTTGAAATGAAATAAAAATATTCAAGTTTCGAAAGACACCGTACGATTCATTCGAAATTTTTCCCGAACAGTTTCGTTATTTGACAGTCACACAGGATATGTACGATTGCTCCTGATACTAAAGGAAAAAAGTAGTAGGGTCTCTGAGCCAAGGGGCACGGACGGAAGTTTGACGTAGGACTGTGATTGTTTGGAACACTTGGTTATTATAAACATAATCAATCAATTGTTCAGAAATCTGTTAGTTTAATTCTTTTGAAACTTTGAATAGTAGCGCTGAAATAGACCGTTTTTCGTATGTACTCACAACCTTCAAGCGGTTTGTAACGAACAAAGAAAGACAATAAGCTTCTGGCAGGAAGTTCAACTATCTAACTGAAAATGATTAATGAATATCACTGGGACGTATAACAGGGTGGGTTGGTAGATATTTATGGGGAAAAAAACGAAAAAAACAAGTTGAAAATACTCACGATTTCGTGATATTTTAAGGTAAAACACACATGAAATCATGAAGCTGCTATGGTATTGTGATTTCTTTCCATTATCTTATTCTTATTATTAGCCATCGGAGGCAGTAGCGTTGAAATAATGTTCGTTCGCAGACTATCACAATCAAGTCGTATTGGTTCTACTGCTCAATCTATCATAGAAGGAATTGAGTCATTGAGAATTATGAATATGAGTCATGAAGAATATTAATATTTCATTTCGATTGATTTTTGTGATGCGATTTAAGGCCGATCTGAATAAGTCTTCGCATGATAATCGCTGCTTCTTCCTAATTAATGAACGATCACTGTATGGGTGACACTTTCCTCGTTACTTTGATAAAATCTTGCATGAAGTTTGAGTGATGCATGAAACCTTGCATCTGACTACTTTAACATCTTGCTAATTTGTTAGATAGAACGCATGAATTGCACGTAATTTTGTGTTACATACAACATTCATGGGAACGAAGTTGGAAGAAAGAATGCATAATACATGATTCACCTTCGCATCCGCTCGCAAAACATACATCTTTTGTTTGTTAAATTGCTCACTTGTTTTACTATTTCCACTGTTAATGTCCCAGGCAAAAAAAATGCCGTCTAATGGTATATATTATAACATATATCCTAAGAAAGATTCTGCGTAATATACATTTGAAAACTCTTAATAAACGTTACATTTTTCTATATAGAAATCAAAGACGTAGTCCTACGTCAAAAAAAGATTGTCATATTAATATCTCCAAATTAGATCAATTGCTGTGCATTCGGTTAAGTGCTCCATAAATCAGTCTCAAACATTCGACAATTGTGTGATTTTTTTCTTCGTTTAACCTCAACAGCGTGCAATTTCGAGTGATATGATAAGAACAGGAGCGTTTTCAGCAGTTGCCCATTATATCGATCGACTGGCTGTTTAATGTAAGATCCTTGTAGCCGATACGATATCATTAGTCGGACTCATTAAATGAATTCACACACCACCACCCCAACACCACGCGGGAAATAAATCAGTTCTGCTTCTTTATGCACCGGGACGCGATTGTGTGAGAAAATGCAAATTCTCTGAATTTGCCCCCGCGCATTTCGACAGCTGGAAGTCATCAAGCGCCGGCCGCTAATGGAATGATCTATAGCACCCTGTTTGAAGGGAATTGTGTTCGGAATACGATTGCGAAGGCAAAGGCAACCTGTTGCGTGAAGCGTAAATATAGGTAAATCGAATGTAACCTTTCGATTTTGTAAAAATAAATAAACCACAGACGTTTTCTGCCCCGTTCGATTGTCAAGGGTGATATCAAACAATCGAGTAATTCCCCACACGATGGGCCACAAGGTCCGAAAGGCTAACATTGTTGACATGTTCATTAATTAACGTTCAGCGGAGGATCATCTGTATGGTCTTCAAAGGCTCCGAAGCATGTCATGTTTCTCAAGAGTATCAGTTCCGTTCTGCTTTTGCGCGCTGCTGGCTGACGAGGTATCGATCAGCAACAGCCAACGGGAGAGCAAAAGTATCGAGTTTCACCGAGACTTTGTGGAATGCGTGCCTCGGAGCTCCGGGCATGGGCTGTCTTTGACCGATGCGCCGGTGTTGCCCATCAGTTGCGAAATCACTTACGGGGGACATTTTTTTGACACCGTCCTACCACCGGTAAGACTCCCGAAAGCTATTCCAGGCATTGATTGACTCCGTCTCACATTGTTCAGCATGATCCACTGCCCCGAGGCTAATATTTGCATGGTCAACTACTCGATATTACTCGCTTCGGTGATTTTATTTGAAAAGTTATACCTGTCCCTTCGTGTGCGTGTGTGATCCTTTCGCTGTCGGACTCTTGTCGATTTTTTTCTCTGTACTTTGTTGAATGAACACGATGAGACCACTTGAGCATTAAAATATTTAATGATGACGTTTCGGTGCACTTTCAAGAGCGAGAAAGAAACAAAAAACAACAAACGGTGCGGAGAGCGCTTCAAGATGACGGGCGAATAAATAGGCAAGCATCTTCAAGATGCACTTTTGTCCCCTTTTTGAATACCGTACAACAAAGCCATAGTTTGGAATGGGAGTGGTGCGCTTTGCAGTTCCTTGTTGTCGTTCCGTCGTCAACCAACAGGTCCCCATGATTAAACACCGCTGCTGCAGTATCCACCTTTCTTCCGAACGATGCGGCGCAGCACTGAGAAAGGCGGCGATCAAAGGAAAGTGTGATGCTTTTCCGCCTCGTTAGTGTTGTGTGTGGACGAGGAGAAAATTTATATTTGCGAGGCCAAGTGAAATATTGATTTTTATGTCTTCCTTGAGACTGTGGCCTGCGCAAACGATCGACGCTCGGCGTTCAAATGGGATCTTTTTACTAGTTGGAGTGCAATTCGAAATCAGTCTTCTCTGTTTAAAGGAGTGTAGTTTAAGTATTCCAACTCAAGAAAAGCGACTTTTTTCAAACACTAAATTGCCCAAGAAAGTAATTTTGATTGCTTTTTTAAATTCAATTAGAGAAAACGATGTATATGATGATATATGTATATAATTTTTTTTTGATTTCATAATATTTTAACAATTGTAGTTACCATCTACTCTTTCATTTCCGGTATATGTATCTGTGTTCAGAAATTTGGAATTATCAAATGACTTTGATTATTATTGAGTAAGTTTTTCATATGACCACTTCGGCTTTGTATTGAAATGACAGTTTTTTTTTCGATTACCGTCACATCTATATACACTGCGTTTCACAACTATATGACCACTCATTTTTCTGAGTTCCCAGAGATATGTAAGAAGTCGGTTAAATCGAAGTATATAGTGTAGGATATATTAACTAAATTCATTTAAAAGACTGGCCATTTGAGCTTTATTGTTGTGTTCAGGCGCGAAACAATCAAAAAACTTAAATTCCAGTGTTTCATAACTATAGAAACAGATGGAAAAAATCTCTCTCCTTTACAAATTTAACGTCTATTTCGCATGAATTACAATAAGTTTCTAATTCTTAGGCCATCTTTAGTTATCAATCAGTTCAAAAAACCCTATCGGTGTGGTTTCGACCAAGCTGCGCCATGTTGTAGTGTGTATCACGTTCTACTCAGAGGATTCTGACCGTTCAAGCTCTTCAAATCACTCATACTGCTTGTAAGCTGCATCTACTATACGAACGATCACTCCTCATAAGTTTAGATAGAATTTTGATCTGGTAAACAAGCTGACCAATCCAGAATCTGAAGCCCTTTTTCATCAAACCATGCCATAACTTTCCGGATTCTATGAATTAATGCCACATTATCCAATTATCACATTGTTTTTATGTAAAAACGGCAATAAATGATTCTGAAGTACTTCGTTGCACCTCCGACTGTTCATTTGTGTTGATGTTAAGCTACCTAAACAAGGCCTTTTTGAGGATATTCTCCCCAAACCATAAAAATGCCATCTCCAAAGCTGTGGGTCCTAAATCTAATGTAGAAGCTAATCCCATGGGTTTCCCTATTTCAGGAGAACTTCTCTGATAAAAAGAAATCCAACTTGAATAGAATTTCTTCATACTGGAAGAACTTACGGAACGTGTCATGTAATTTTTCAACACATAACTATGCAGGAAAGTATTTTCAAAACGGCTTGGTTCAGCTTTTCATCAACACCAATGTACAGTCAGAAGTGCAATGAAGTACTTCAGAATCTTTTACTTCTGTTTTTGCATCAAAAACACCGTGATAATTGGGTAATTTAGCAACAATTCATAACATTCGGATAGTCAAAGCATGGTTCATTGAATAGGGGCTTCAGATTCTGGACTTGTCAACTTGTTCACTAGATCAGAACCCTGTCAAGAACTTATGAGGGGTGATCGTACGTATAGTAGATGCAGCTTACAAGCAGTACGAGTGATTTGAAGAGCTTGAACGGTCAGTATCCTCTACGTAGAATGTGATACACACTAGAGCATGGCGCAGCTTGGTCGAAACCACACCGAAAGGGTTATTTGAACTGATTGATAACTAATGATGGCCTATGAATAAGAAACTTATTGTAATTCATGCGAAATTGACGTTTAATTTGTAAAGGAGAGAGATTTTTTCCATCTGTTTCTATAGTTATAAAACACTGGAATTTAAGTTTTTTGATTGTTTCGCGCTTGAACACGACAATAAAGTTCGAATGGCCAGTCTTTTAAATGAAGATAGTTATTATATCCTACACAATATACTTCGATTCAACCGACTTCTTACATATCTCTGGAAACTCAGAAAAAATGAGTGGTTCTATAGTTGTGAAACGCAGTGTATATAAAAATGGATTTCTGTCTGTCTGTCTGATTCTTATGGACTCGGAAACTACTGAATCGATCAACATGAAAATTGGTATGTAGGGGTTTTTGGGGCCGGGGAAGGTTTTCGTGATAGTTTGAGACCCCTCCCCCCTCTCTAAGGGGGGGGGGGGGTCTTCCATGCAAATTAAACACAAATTTCTATATTACTCGGGAATTAATCAAACTAATGAAACGAAATTTGGTATATGGAGGTTTTAAGGTGCAATAAATGTTCATATGGTGGTTAGATATTCCTCCCCCCTCTCTAAGGGGGGCTGCCATACAAATGAAACACAAGTTTCTGCATTACTCGAGAATTAATCAAGAAAATGAAACCAAATTGGACATATTGATGTTCTAGGGAGCAAGAAATGTGTCTATGATGGTTAGACTCTCCACCCCCTCTCTAAGGGGGGGGGGGGGGTTCTGCCATACAAATGAAACACAACTTTCTGCATTACTCGAGAATTAATCAAGCAATTGAAACCAAATTTAGCATGCGCAGGTTTTAGGGTGCAATAAATGTTTTTACGGTGGTTACACATCCCACCCCCCTGTCTAAGGGGGAGCTACCACACAAAATTAAACGGGGTCGATTAGAAGATCAATCAATGAACAGTTCTGCGATTGGACCCATGAACTTGTTCATAGTAAGAAAACATGAATGTTTGAAGGTATTGATAACAAAAAACAAATTTTGGGCGGGACGAAGTTTACCGGGTCAGCTAGTGATAACATTCAAGTGCATGCTAAATTGTTGCAGTTGCAGTTGCAGTTTCTCTATAAGCCGAAGTAGTACTTGTTATTTGAATCTTCATGCAATGATACTTGTTCTAACAAGTTGTTTATTTCATTTTTTGTGCCTTAAATTCGGGAAAGAAATGTCAAATAGAAGTGAATCATTAGAAAAGCATATTGAAAATAATCAAGCTTGCTATCAACCAGCTAGGTGTAGTATGTGTCTGTGTCCAATAAACCCAACAAATTTGGCATAAAACTCTAGCTTGCTTCTTATGTTAGGAGCCAAAATTTTTTGAACGAATTTCATTATTTGGGGAAAGATGAACAACGACAAGCCATGTTAAGAAAGGAATATCAATCCCAAACATTTTTGTCACTCACGACTAAATTATTGGTTAAAAAAGCAATATTAATAGAGAATAAGAGGAAACAAAACAAAAATAGTCAAATTAGTCAAAAAAATTGAGGATAGCATATCTCGTTCGTACACTTTACCATATAAATGGGTGTTATTACAATATACAGCCATTCCATGCCAAACCGATATAGTGGTTCTCAGATTTCCATGAAAAGTGGTACTTTTGTTCTTTATCGCAAAATACTAGACCCGTTTTTTTTTTTCGTTACGGTGACCATTTTTTATTTTAGGGTGGTCCGAAAAATCATTTTTTTTCTATTTTTCCCCAAAAATTATTTTATTCAAAAATTCATAACTTAGCTGATCGATAAATCAAACTGAGGCCGCCAATGAGCTAGCCTTTTATTAAAAAATATTGAACTTGCAAAAAAATTTATTTAATTTTCGTAATTATTGATTGTAGTCGTTTTTTATTGCTTTCATGGCTTTGGACTAGAGAGCGCCATATTTTTTTATATTGTTACATGAAAGCTGAGGATTTTTTACATAACATATCTAGATATCAGAGATGCTATTTTTTTAACCAGTGGTTCGAAAAATCATTTCTCAAAAAATCAAAAGATGTACTGAACCGATTTAGATAACAGACATATTAAATCGAATCCAATAAGCTAACCTTCTTTAAAAAAAATACATGCGGGAAGATTGGATTCTAGTCGCATAGGTCTAGTCTAGTCACATAGGAGTATTGAACGAATATTTAAAGCATGTTGAATTTGCAAAAATAATAACTCAAAAACGAAAAATAACACTTCTCTGATTTCCAGATATATAATGTAAAAAAATCTCAGCTTTCCAGAAAAAATATAAAAAAATATAGCCCGAAGCTATGAAAGCAAAAAAAAACGAATACAATCAATAATAACGGAAATAAAATCCATTTTTTCTAATAAAAGGCTAGCTCAATGGCTGGCTTCAATTTGATATGTCGATCCTTTGAATCGGTTCAGTGGTTCAAAAGTTGTTAATTTTTGAAAAAAAGTCATTTTCGGGAAAAAGTGGAAAAAATGATTTTTCGGACAACCCCAGGCAATATGTGAAAATTGACAAAAGTAATAAAAAATGTTACCAGATGTTTATTTTTAAAACAGCACAAAATTTGAAATTGATGTGACGATTCAAGTTTTTAGAAAATCAACCATAAAATATGCAGTAATAGCTGATTCTCGTAAATAGTTCCTTCAAACATATTTCAAAATTTATTTTTTGGTGGTATAAATGCTTGGAACCTTTGCAATGAAACGACAGGAATACAAATACAACGAAAAGAGTTCTTGTTTCAATCAGTAGAACTGTTTCCCAACGAATGCAGAGCTCCAAGATAGAATAAATCATCAGAACATGTTGACATTTCAAGTAACACAAAGCTCAATTGCAACATAATCAAATGCAACCCATTCCAACAAACGAAAAATGTATATAGTATGACTTTACCATAACAACAAAACAAATAATATATGTGAAAAATGTCTAAAGTTTTTTTTGTGGAAGATATAGGAGAAGGTTATCCTAATCCGGTCCTTGGATCTCGGGAATGGCGACTGGGGATCTCGGGAATGGCGAATGGCGAATGGTATTGGTATTTGGTATGGTGACCTTTTTCCTGCTTCCTTCATTGTACCGTTTTGGGGCCGTTTTGTGTTTTCAATGCTTTAAAAAAGGAAAAGATAGATTTTTTATCTGTACGGAAAATGAATTAAATGTTCTTGGAAATGTTGAAAAATTACAAAACTAGACAATTTCGATTGCTTTATTTTACTCAACTTCATTTCCGGTCTATTAGCGTCGTTTTCAAAGAAATGGAAGCCACAATATTTGGTTGCAAAATGGCATCGGAATATGACTTTCATATGCAAAAATTTACAACAATTCCCCTTTTTTTCTTCGAAGTGAAATAAACTTTGTTATTGTTGATATTTACTAATGACTTGATATATAATAATATAAAAAATATCAAAAATTAGTTTCAAACAAATTTATCTTCATATAAGTTGTTTTCTCACAATGCAGTCATTTTGATTCCTGAGTTTAAGATGTGTTTCAGTAGAGAAATTTGACACTTTTGTTACTTTTGTTAAAATGGTTCGAGATTTATTAAACTCACTATAAAACTTATTTATATTTTTTAGATATTGCAAAAAATATTTGATTTCAAAATGGCCCAGAAACGATGGTTATAGTAGGGGAAGACGGCCACCCTAAGCATAGAGTACAATTAATACAGTACAAAATTGTGGCATTTCATTATGTCAGCATCGATCTTTAGGATGTTTTCCACAATCACGTTGACTTCCAAAAGTTGTTCTTTTTGTTTCATAATGTTATATGATAAATTAAAAAAGGTATGAAAAAGATGCTACTAAAATCATGACAGGTCAAGTTGGCCACCATTAAGGGTGAAATGGCCACATGAAATGACTCGTGAATCTAGGCGTATAGAGGATGATTGTATTCGGCAAAATTGTGCTGCATATCCAGGTTGTGTTTTAGATCAAGCGTGACAAGAATGGGAGGTATTATTTTTTCCTGAATTGACTTTAACGTGCTTAATGTGCAACCCTTACGAAAATATCATAATTAAAAATTACTATATTTGGTATCTGAAAAAAAAAGAAATTTATCATGAATGCACCTTGAGTTATTCAACCAACAGTACAATTTGTGTGATGTTTTCATTCAATTCGTCATTTAGGCGCGTTTAAAGGTGCGTTTATGGCAAATCACATCTCTCACAATAATGGCACTTTGCCCCCGCCATGAGTCAAGCAGAAGTGTCTCAATAATTCTATGAAATGCTTTGAAAACATACCGTTTTCAATACAAACACACTTAACAGGCCTATGTGTTTACTATTGTAACATTGGTTTCACAGGACATGTCCATATTCACCACTAAAACACTAAATTTCTTGCAAGTGAAATAACAAATCGGTGCTCGTCACCATCTGAAAAGTTTACTTTTATTGTTTATCATGACGTTTCACCTCTACACACGCAAAAATGAGTATGCATGATTGAGTGTAATGCAATACACCAAACTAATCTCTATATATATGAAAATGTTCTGTTCGTTTGTGTACGCGTCAAAAACTCGAAAAGTACGGAACCGATTGAGCTCAGAGTTGTACATAATATACAATCCACTTCAAGGAGTGTTGTTACGGCATAAAAAAAATTGGAAAATTGGAAGAAAAATGATTTTATATATGACCAGAGTGCGTTTCTGAAATTGAGCTTCTAATGAAAATCGACTATTCAGTAATGAATATGTGTTCTATGTGAAGTAAACATCTTTTTTCCACGTGTTTGGCAAAATCATGAACTGAAATTGTGTTTTGAAGTGATTTAAAATTTATCGATTCCCCTCATCTATCTCTATATATATAAAAGTTTTCTGTTCGATTGTGTGCGCGAACTCGAAAAGTACGGAACCGACTGAGCTCAAACTATGATACAATATACAAAACAACCAAACACATCTAGAATTGTTGTTACAACATAAAAAAAAAAGAAAAATTCAACTCAACCATGCAACCACAATTTGCCACAGCAAGCAGGGTACAGCTAGTATATTATAATTATCCAATAGTTCATTGTTTCAATAATCTAGAGAGTGGTCATCTTACCCCGGGTGACCGTTTTCCCCCGTCCTCACCTATAAATAAAAAATATTTAATTGAAAAACTTGAATTTTGAACTAAACTTTTCTGTTTTGTTTGCTTAGAAAAAACATATTTTTCATCAAACTAATCATTCAAATCAAATAGGTTTACATGAAGAGTAATATAATTTAGAAGGTGTGTACTAAATTTCAGCATGATTGATAAAATACTATCTAAAAGCGGCGTAGAAAAAAAATACAAATAAAGGCAGTACTGGATCTAATAATAATTTTTTTTTCCAAAAATTTCAAAACACAAAAAAAAAATTTTCGATGGATATTTTTTAATAATATTTCTAATATTGTTAAAAATTCGAAGATATTAACACTTCAGCAACCGCCATTCACTAATTACCGGTTAATTTTTCGTTATATATCATGTTATGCTTATTCCTTTGGTTTGAAAGGAAGGTAAGTTTATTGAACTTATACTTAAACTATGAATCTAAAAGCCGATTAATAGGCTGGCGGTCGATAAAGTGTTAGGAATGGAGTGAAAAGAAAACGAAAAAAATCGTTTTTAAATATAAATCATTTGGTGAACTATATAAAAATTCAAAAATATTGTGAATTTTTTTAAATTGGTACCCTATGCAGTATTTTCTATAGTGTTGGTCATCTGGCTTGGCGCACTTTTCGCTTCCTTACCCAGCCAGGATTTTTGCTAATTTTTGAAGCAAGATTTATAAGCAAGAATGGCTGAAAAGAACGCGTGCTACTAATTTTTTTATCATATTTGGCTAGTTGCCACTACAACAGAGCAAAACTCAATGGTACCGTTACACAGGCTTCGAATCCGTCGAAAAAGTCAACTCAACCGATCCTGGAAGCTGGATGCGTAGATGCTGTCTGAAAATCGGTGCCTTGCTGGTGGTTTCGGTTCTGAAAAAATGCGGTGTAGCAAAACATAGGACAATACCTAAAGCGTTGCATATGGGCTTTTAAAAATTCGGAAAATTGCCAAAATGGCGGCCATTTTTGTTAAAAATGAGTTATTTTTCATGAAAAATCGCTGTTTAGAAGCACATAAAAAATCTAAAAAATGAGGTATCAAAAAAGGGATATGTGACGCTTTAGATAACTCATTTTTACATGCTTATAAAAAATTCAGCCAAGTCGGGCGAGTAGATCATGAAAAATCGATACCACCAGCTGAAAAAACATGGTACAGTAATACAATATCCCTTGAGGTGACATCATACTTTTGGTTGTTACTTTGCAACGAAGTCAAATATCGAAAAATCCTTTTAGGACAACATTTTGGAAGACATAAGCTTCCCAAAAATGCATAAATAGGAAATTCGTTTTTTTTCGAAATGCCAGACCAGGGTTCCACCTTAAATACGTCCAGTATATTGTTGAAATTCTTCGGAAAATGAAATTGTACATTGGCTGGGAAATTTTGATTTGAAATTTGGTTTAGCGTTACATAACTTTATGGGACGTATAAATTTATTTTGCAACAGAATTGAACCATGACTTCATGAGATTTTGATTACTACAGCCATTAATGGAAAAATAATGGATGTCTTTTTCGCGAACGTAATATAATCTAAAGTTTATATACGATGTCTCGATGTCTTCTTAAGTTTCGGGACAAATATATCATCAAATCTGATCAGTATCATATTCAGCTGTGCCGTCCAAAACTAGTCCCACATTTTTGATTTTAAGAAAGTATGAGACTATTCATCATATGTGGTTCTACGCAGTCAACCGAGCATAATTCGTTTGTCCCAAAGGGTTTGTCATGTAAACGTGTTTTACACGAGAAACTAAAAAATCCCTAATTAGCTAATATTTCCACATCCACGAAGTTTGAATATTTCTGCAATCCCCATAGATGAGTTGGTGCGAAATCCGTCTTACTTTGCATTTGAAAACAATAGGCTGGTCTTCAGATTTTTCCAGACTCTAATAAATGAATGCAAACTTGCAAAACATAATTTCAACACAATAAATTTAATACAATAAAATTTAGCCAGCCTTTAATAAGACGTTGTTACCGTTTGAATCATTGACCGGGTTTGTTTGTGATGTTTTACTGTTATGCATTCAGTGTGTAGGAGAATGTGCCATAAAATACTTACCCATTATTAGGGATTAGATTAAGGTGAAGGTGGAAGCTAGCCATTGTAGTAGTATAGGTAAACCCTCGTGTAAAAATGGGGTAATAGTGTTTGTGAGAGAAGAGCAAAGCACACGTAAATAGATCAATTCACTTATCAGACTGTGTGGCGCTTCATTGACACGAGTCTTTGAATACATTTGAAAAAAAAAAACAAATAACAATTCAATACTAAAGTAAAATGTATGAACGATATGTTCCGATGAACAATTGCAAATATAAATATATATAGAAGGTGCATTTGCATATGATTCTGATTATATGCGAGCGTAACATGAGCAAATTTATAACACATGCGAATTGGCACTTTTGGTATTAACAAGTTCTTCCGCATAGTAACTCGATGTTGATAATTCCTTAATATTTTCCTTCGTTGATCGTATTGTTTTCACATATTCACGTTGGAAAGCCTTAACCCTTCTCTTCGTTGGCCGAGGCATTTAGATTGAATGTAATACTTTTCCGTTTACTGTTTTTGAAAGCATAGGCAGCCGTGGCAGTGTTCCGAGCTCTGCAATACAATTTTCTTACCCAATGTTAAAGTTGCTAAAACTTACATTATAGACCCATTAAACGTAAAAATAATAATTGTATTGATATCAACACAATTTTTTTCTATTGATTTTCATGACATGGGACGCTATGACTCCGGAATAACATTTTATTGAGTGGTTTTTATAGCTGTTTCGATGATGTTGTTTGGCATCAGTGTCGAAAAAATAACGATGCTTCCACCAATACAAACAAAACCATTGCAGAAGATTGAAAAACGAAAATTTAACTTTCAGAGCACTTGCTCGAGTTTTCCGACGTTCTTCACTATACGGTGCGAAAGCAGATGAAAATGTAATATCTTGTGAGTAATCGATTAGAGTTTGGTTGATATTACTTGATGGGAAGTGTGCGAAAACGATCATTTTCTTCACACTGTTTCGCAAAATTATTGATTTTCGGGCGAGAGGTGAGGGAGGGAGATGAAAGAAATGAGCGCCATTGTGGCAGCCATTTATGGCTAGCTTCCACCTTCACCTTAAGTCACAAGTACACTCACACTAAAAAGCTGGAAAAAGAGAGTGGAGAGAGTGCCACGGAAGTAGAGAGAGAGATTCAGGATGAACAATAATGAATAAAAGAAAGACAGAGAAGAGCTGAAGTGAGTGTAAAGGCAAATGAAATGATCGTTAGAAGAAGGGTTCATTTCTTGACCAGAACGACAGACAGAAACAAAATCGATACACGGATTTAAAAAAAGAGATAAGTTAATTGGGACTATATAATTAAATTAATAATAAAGTTGAAAAGTGGTAGATTTTCGAAGAAAAATCAGGTGTTTATCGATTAACTTTATACAAAAAAGGACCTTTGCAAAACTATGTATCTCTCTGTGGGTGAACAGGGGTTTATTCTGGGGTTGATTCAACTGGGAATCTCGTATCTCGAGGAAAGCAGTGGACAAGTTAGCCAGCGTACGACGTTTGAAATCCAACCGGAGAACAGACCAGACACCGACACTCACCACACAGATTTATAGAGGTTAGATAATAAAAAGGAAAAATTATATAAGCACGTTTTATCATACTTCACATTCGAGCCTTGATTAGCTTTCAGCAGAGCCGACCCTGAGAGCGATTGGCCTCAAGCTCGAGCTTGCCAGCATTAAAAGAGGCCTTGAGAGCCCAACCTCAAAGGTTCCCGAGGCTCAGACCAGGAACCAAGGTGTTGCGGGAGGTCCGTCTGACCTCCTGAAGTAATCACATAGCAACTTGTTTTGTTCCAATTGGAAAAATCGTCTTCGATTAAGTTGAATCATTGAATATTTCAGTTTCAAAATTCTTACCAAAATTCTTACCGTGGAATTCTCGCGTAACTTTTGAAAAGGTCCTATGTAACAAATGTAAACAAATCGAGTTAATAGATGCACGCTATTAGTCTTCAATCATTGAATGCATTACAAAAACAATCGTTCACGTATCTATTTTCTTCATCTTTTTATCGCCGATACAAAAAATATCCAATGTACAGATTCGGATTTTGCTTACCCGGCTGTTACTTCGGACGCCACTTTCCTCCGATGCCCGAAACGTCCGAAGTAACAAAGCAGTCAAAACAACACGAAGTCGTACTTCGGTCGTTTTGAGTTTTTGTTTCTTACAGTAGTTGTTATCGATTTCAGTTCAATTCAACGGGTGATAACAATAATAATCTGTCTTTAGAACGAAATTCTGATTTTTGGATTGTTGTTTAGTAGTTAGTTTCAAATTCTTATCGTGCAACGTAATATGTCCAATGTGCAAACGCGGGCAGTCAAAACGTCCAATGTAACATTTTTCGCTCCTTGACTTCAACTTTAAACTCAAATCACGGAACAACAGCTACGATTGGTTTTGGAGAGCTATTCTTGATCGCTAGTGGCGAGAGGAGCGATAAAGATCGATAACTTTTAAGACAATTCGCGGAATAATGTTCGGGTCTTCAACTTCGTTTTTCTCGAGTTGACCAAAATGTTACATTGGAACTTTTCAAAAGTTACGCGAGAATTCTTGAATAAAAAATCAGCCGGATTAAAGTCGAATCCAACAGTTCAATCAGACAACAACTAGGACATGTTTCATTATTCAAAACTAACATGCGTACTTAAGTCATTCTTTACAAACATATGTAGTCGATTCAATTTAGAGTTTTATCAATTTATTTATTCGATGTTTTGTGATGAAGTCTAGGGATTTATTCGAGAAAAATCTAACATAGTTGATCCACAGTACGATCACCAGTGAGTCAATCACGGCCCGCGCCATAAATCACCCCGAAAAAGCAACAGCAAAAAGCTTTTAACTCATCGTCATCAGCATTACGGGGAATGGTTAATTGAAGCAAACAGATTGAATAACGTTTGGTTCATTAGGTCCATCCAACTACCGCGTTGATAGCAGCGCTTTCAGTTGTGATTCATCAAATTGTTATCATTGAGTGTAGTGCTGGTATGCAAGATGTTCCCGTCGGTCCACTGAAGGGTAGTAAATCCAACACTTTATCTTAATAATTTTATAATTACCCGCTTCATGGTAGTGAGCTGCCTCGCATCCTGGCTGCTGCCTTCGCTCTCGACTGATCATTAGCCAATCTCATCTTCTCCGACTGCCGGTGTTCGCGCTGAGCATACAGTGTTGCGCAATTGCCTCCGAAAGAATCTGGACACGCGTCAGTGGGAGAAGATACGAACCCTATGACTCGCTACGATCGACTTAATCTTCGGCCAGCAGTCTGCTAAAGCATCCCTAATTGAATTTACGCTTTTGAACGCTATTATAAATATTGCAAACTGTCTTCCTTGCCTATAATATTCCATTACCGATGACGTTGTGATAAGAGTTCTCGGATGACGCGCACAACCTCGGCCTTGTTTGCTTTACACGAAAAGAAACCCGGTAAACAGTCTGAGCGACCGTTCCTTCGATCTTGATTATCGTAGTTGTTGTTATTAGTGTAGCACTAGGTTCGCAACACATGGTGTTGTCACGCTTGAAATGATATGGTACTTAAACAGGTATCACCCCATATCACAAGTTTGCACTTGTGCTCCAGCAGATCTGTTAAGGTGGCTCTAGGCGATTGCTAGCAGAGACGTAAGCGAGACCGAAGCTCGCCCATAAAAGCTCGGCGGAGATAAGAATGTTCTCTAACTTTTCAGACCTTTTGATTCATCCATCAGGTGAAATTCCCAGCGTGACTTATTTCACTTTTTGTTGCTATGAATCACACCATCGATATCTTATGCTTTCAAGGCACACTCAAATGGTAATGTATACCCATTTCCGGTGACACTCATGATTCGCTGCGTCATCGGTGCCGTTCCCTCCGAGACATATTTATTCTCGTGATTTTCGGGTCACACAGAGGAACCATTGTTTCCAAATTCAACCGATCCCTAAATCATACCAATCTTACGTAAGAAATGGATCGATTTTTTCTCCCCTATATATCTGTATACCGCATTGTTTTCGACGGTCCTGACAACACCAGACGACCGGTGGCCTTTCCCTAGGTCATTCCGAGACACGTCTCGTCGTGATCAGCCGCGGGACAAAGACAAACAACTGAAATAAACGTAGAAACAGAACGAACTCGGATTTCGAGACAGGTTCTCGCTTACTGATTGAATGGATCTTCTCAACGGATTAGCAACTGAATTCCTGTTTATTGAGCTGGGGGGCTATTCGCTTCCAATTTGCTTTGATTCAATAAAAAAACACAAAATCCGGTGTTTACCCTTCGTCCAGAGCTCCCAGGTACGGTTTTATTGCAAACAAGATGTGTTAATATGTTTAACAAAATCTTAATTTATTTTAATTAATATTGAGTGAGTCTTCCACCTCAACGCCTCTCGGCTCGGATCGATTGCCGAGGACGCCAGTGGACACCAGCGGACCAGGAGAACAACAAACGAAACGAATGAGCGAACCGATCGAATAAATATTATTGGTGTCAATAAAAAAGCGTCGAGGTGGTTTTTCACTAATTCAAATTTGCTTCGTTAATTGATTCATTCAAACGTCGCGCGGTGGTGGTTTGTGTGGTTTGCAGGTCGTAAAAGGAGGTGGGAATTCGTTCGCTATATGGCGGCATGTTGGGTAACCATTGTTTGTGTCCATGTTTTATTTGAACCTCTGGAGCCGGAGATGAACTCTCTTTCTGCCAAGGAATCCAAAAAGAATCCGTCTGGACGGCAGAATGGCAATGAACTTTATGAGTCTTCGTAACTTAACACATTAAGGACCGCACGTTTTGGGGCAAACTTCATTTGTTCGGATTCCACGAATGAGATCGTTTTCTTTTATGTGGATGAGACGAAGGTGAGCCATCGGTAGGCCTTGTTAGATTCTTGGCAAATCAAGGATTCAACCTTCAAGTGTAGAAAACACGGGTTATTTCGTGATCCATCCGTAACAAACGGAACGCGAAACACGAGAAATCTCGTGGGCGGTCCGCAATATGTTAAGCGTGAGTACTAACTAAATGATTGCTATAGTTTCAAATTCACGTAATTGTTTTCTCGTGAAAGCCATACTTCTCCTGCTCTATTTCCCCTCTGCGCATAATTTCTCTGAATTCTCTGAATATCGACAGGATCAGGATGATGAAGGAATGGCACTGTTAAGAAGGGAGTGCCATTAATGTTTCTAATTAGTTTGCAAAGAAGATGATCGCGGGTCTGTGCGTGTCTGTGGGGACGGAATGGAAAGAAGAAATTTACAAAAATGTGATTTTTTTTAACAGTTATTAAGGATTTTTCAAACTTTTGAAAATTTGTGATAATTTTCTTACTGCTCACTCTGCGATTTCAAAATGAATTTTTTACAAGATATTGATTAAACATTTTTTCGAACATTTCTTCTATACACTCGACAAAAAAAAATAAAGAAGGAGAGTCGAATTTTTTAGGGGATTTTTGAAATGCTGTACCTTTGTGAGAAATCAACGCATGAAGATAAGAAATGTTTCATTTTCAAGCTACAACTTTCAATATTTTACGAAAACACTTTTATATGGGTGTGTGTAAATGTAGTGGACAAATATATTGGGAAGAAATAATAAAATCTATTCTTTCTGTTTTTTTTCGAACTTTTTGTAGACTAACACAATTTTTTGCTAACCAATCAGCTTATTGGTTATTGGATACTTCTGTTTGAATGAAAAAATACTCATTCGTCTTCGACGATGAATACTTCAATAAATAATAATCTCAACGTAAAACGGAAGGTAGTTTTCAAATCTCCAATAAATTCTGTATTGTACTGTACTTGATTCTTTGACGAAAAAAAATTATATGAATTTCCTGCATCGATTTTAAAAAGTGGCCAAAGCCGTTTTTTATAGTTCTTTTGAAAACATTCTGTAATTTTGCAAATATTGCTGTATTCTTAAAGTGAACATTTATTGCACCCTTAAACCTCCACATGGCAAATTTATCTTCATTTGCTCGATAAATTCTCGAGTTATGCAGCCCCCTCTTAAAGAGGGGGGAAGAGTGTCGAATCACCATAGAAATATTTCTTGCCTCCATAAAACCTCCACATACTAAATTTGGTTCCATCTGCTTGATGTGCTCAAGTTATGTAGTCTCTTTTTTGAACCGTGGTGGAAAAAGAGCCGCGATTTAACCCCCATGAGATTCACCATCTATGGAAAAAAACGTACTTTTCAATTTTTTGCACGCTATTCTCGAATGTTTCGAGATAAAAATTTGAAAAAAAAATACCTCAAGTGCATCTTACTATAGTATATCGAAAAATATTATTAAAACATATTTTTATCAAAAATTCAAGTACTGAAAAAAATATTGAAAACTAAAAAAAATTTTTTGAAATTTTTTTTTGGAGTATTTAGAGATTCAGTACTACTCTAATTGGTATTTAAATGTGTTTCTACGCCTTTTCTAGATGTGTGTATTTTTTTTCAGAATTTTAACAAAAAAATATTTTTTATAAAAATATAAAAATATATTTGAGACTTAGTACTGGTTTAATTTGTATTTGAATATATTCATATGTGTTTTTTATATTTGTGATTTATTATATGTATTACTATTTTTTTATATTTGTGATTTATCATTTATCATTTTTTATATTTTGTTTATTTTCTAATACTTCTTTAATTTTCCTAAAATCTATAATAGTATTGTGTTCATGTGTTCGTAAAAAGTGTCCCCAAACCTTATAACCAGCGCTATGGAAAATGTTGTATAAGGGATTAAATTAGAAAATTAGATAATTTTTCTGAATCCCTATATTGTTCACTATAAGAGCTATAGTGAAAACGTTGTTTTCCTTTTTTTCACGCCATATTCAATAGGCTTGGAAATGAACATTCGAGAAAATAATAATAGTGTGTTTATTATGCGACAAATTTTAATTTTTTTTTAATTAAAGTTATTGTTTTGTATTTCGAAATTTTGTTTTTTTAATTTTTAGATCAACTAAAAAATAATACCTGTCTTTGATTTTAGAACGTTTTGCGGTACAGTTTGTTAAAAATTTGAAATTTTGGAACTATTAAATTAAGGTTCTGAGACACAGTACTTTGAAATGTGTCCGTACTTTTTTTATATGTATGATTTTTTTCATAATATATCGAGGATTGAACGTACTATTTTAGGGCAATTCCTAAATACAGCAACAAAAAAATGATTCGATGACTGGATTTTCCATTAGAAAAAGTATATTAATTCAGAAGAAACATATTTCGAAAGCGATAATATAAATTAAAATGATAAATAAAGCATTTTCTTTGAGAACACAAATTGACAGAATGTATTACATATTTAGTGAACATAGAGTTCTGAAACCAAAATTCGAACCATAGAATATTACCAATTGTGATAGTAGAGCGGTGGAAATTATGTGACAATAAACATCTCAGATATTGTCATACCAATTGTCATATAACACCTAAACACGAACGAATGTAACAAAATTTGTAGAAAATATACCTTATTGATTTTCACAAACTGACCAAAAAAGTCTCTGAAACGGGGTATCCACTTGGAGTCAGACCCGGTCTGTATGAGCATCCCCCAACAAAGCATCCGCATCTTTACCAAAAGACTGAGGAGAAGTAACAGCAGTTTGCAGTAAATCAATTATTTTAAAATGTTTTCCTACTTCACCGTCTGTATATTTTTAATATTTATGAAATCGATGATTAATATAAAATTATGGATTAAATTCATTAGACTAAACATACCAACATTTGGTATATTTATAGAATTATCCAATTTGTTATAAAAAAAATCGAAATGCCAAATAAATTGGATTTTCGATTGTGATTTTATCATAGTAAAATGCACTATGAGTATTTTTTTCTATATTTCCTCTTCCAAGCTATTGAAAATGTTGTGGATAAAATTAAAAAAAAACTGCGTTTTTAGCCATAACACTTATAGTGAACCTAATAAGGATTCAGAAAAATTATTCAATTTTATAATTTGCAACAACATTTACTATTGCGGTGGTGATAAGGTTTGGGGCTCTTTTTACGAATACAATAATAGATTTACGGAAAATTTTAAAAAAATATTAGGAAATCACAAAAAATAGAAATTAAAAAAAAATTAAAATTTTATTACATATTTTCGTACCGCACAGTTCTCGAAATATTCTGAAAAAAGCTCATCATATTAAAAACACATACACAAACAAATAAACATATATATTTAAATATAAATTTAACCTGGGGTATTTATCAGATTACTGTGAAGTCTCTACTAAAAAGCATCTCACATGTTCCAAGTTCACCAGAAAAAAGTGAGGACAGTTGTGAGGATTTCCTCAATTAGGCACGAGAGATATTTAATGATGGCGGCACACGGAAATGATTATTTATTTTGGCTTAACGTTTTTACAACATGGCCTGATTCACAATGTCTTGTGTATCATTCATTGCTTGGTGTTTTTGTGGTGCACCTTAGACAGTGAATCAGTGCTGGCCAGAAACCCGACCTTTGTTGATAGAATTTCAGACTCGAACGGGAATCGAATCCGAAGCCCCCATCTTGGGAACGCTACGCTAACCTCTAGGCCATGGAAACCTCACTTCATGAGCGAGACAAAAGTAACTGAAGAAGTTTGATATCCTTTCAGGAACCAACATCACGGCAGAAGACATCGTCGATGGCAGATTTTAGAAAAATCTTCATATATAAACATTTCCATCGCACTTCTAGGTGGATTGACACTAGTTTCGTAACTCAAATAATCATTCAAGACACTTACATGTTGTCAAATTATCTTGAAATTATAGAGTAATTAATTTTTAAACATAATTTCTAATAGAAAGTAATATTCACTACTTTGACTCATTGCCACCCCCTCTGAGGGGTTCCATTTAATCGCAGTTCAGTGAAAAATTTAAATTATTCAAAAATTACCTGAACACTTATAAGTTCTTCATTAGAGAACATATCTACGTAATCAAAATTGCGTTTTACTCTAATTCACGATAGTTATTCAACAAATAGCTTGGAAGCTACCTTTAATGACACATTCTCACCCCCAAAGTTTAAATTTTTGATGAAAAAATTATTTTATAATATTTCTCGATACACCATATTAAGATGCAATTTCAGTATTTTTTTTACAAATTTTTATTTCGAAGCATTCGAGAATGGTGTGCAAAAAAATGATAAGTTTAGAGATATAAAAATTTTTAACATAAAATTCATATTTTTGAGTAAGATTTGAGTACCAATTTGAAAAAATCGGAGAGGGTCGCGTCAAAATTTGCTGTTTTTCGTCTGGTTTGGGATGAAGGTGCTCTATGTTTTGACTAGAATGATCATTTCCATTTAAGGGTGGTCCGAAAATTCAACAACTCTTTTTTTTTATTCCAAAAATGACTTTTTTCAAAATATATTAACTTTTGATGTACTGCATGTTGATCTAATGATCAACATATCAAATTGAAGACAATGAACTAGACTTCTCTGAAAAAATATTACACTTGCAAAGAAATTGGATTTTGTTTTAAAAATCCAATTTATTGGATTTTTTCAGAGTTTTAAATATGGTAATGGCTAAATGGTTTCAATTTGATATGCTGATCATCGGAATCGGTCCAGTACTTCAAAAGTTATGAATTTTTGAAAAAGTCTTTTTGGGAAAAAGAGGAAAAAGTTGATTTTTCGGAACACCCTAAAATGGAGATGGTCTCCCTGATGAAAAAATAGAAAAATACGTGATTTGCGGTAAAAAATAAAATTACCACTTTTCACTTTTTTCTGAGAACCACTATATCGGTTTAGCTTGGAATGGCTGTAGATATAGATGAATGTTGGACATCTCACCATTGGATAATTTTTTTTTGTATTTTATTATCTGAAATTGGTAATAAAAAAAAAATCTCTCGAAACTTTTCTTTTCTCTTTTTTACGTTGTCAGAAAGGAGCGAACAAAAATAAAATCGCTTTTATTAACAGTATCTAAATTAAGAAATGTATACTGACTGCAATAATCAATCATCTTCAGATGCTTCCATTAGACCACGCAAACCGGTCCTATTCCGCAAACTTTCCACTAAAAAGTTATTTCAAAAAGCTCAATGCATTTCAAAATAAAAGAAAGCGAATTGAATTTTACATATTTTTTGTTTGTTGCTTATTGGCTACTTTTCCGATCGATCGTTCAAGTTTCGTGCATTCGAGGATTTTGCCAGGCTAATAGTGGTGTCCAAGAACAGCGCATTTAATACCAGATGTGAAGAAGGTATTTTCCAGCGGTGAGAGCTGTGTTCTTTGGTAGAAAACAGACGGTGAAAACTTGTCCCTCTGTGGTTGCTGTTACCGTGTCACCGCACAACCGATTCGGTTCGGATATAGCGAGCAATCGATAGTACTCGTTAACCCCTTCGCGTACAACATCGCGTCTCACTCGTGGTGTACATGCATAGCAAAGGGCGCAAGAACGCTAAGCAGAATAGTAAAACCACTTGATATATGACGTATTAAATAATATGCTAAGGGGTGCTGAGGCTGAGAATTAATTTGAAAATTCGGTTGCTTTACTACTTTGAGAGTCGTTTGCGTCGCACAGTGCAGGAATTTCGTTAACATTACATCGCATTGTATAGATTTATGAAGAAACAGAATGAATTATTTTTCTATTGCTCTTTTTTCCAAGATAATATACGAAGTAATAAACAGGCGAATCGAAAAAAATATTTCGTAGTCCTACAATAACAATGCGGTCGTGACGATGCAGCACCCTCTATAATTTTTTAAATGAAAAAAACCAATCTATACAAATTTTCTTCGATGAAGCGTGACAACGTCGAAGCATCAAACAGGGAAAGTGTTTGTGAGTTGTTCAGGGATCAGTTCAACAGTGTCTTCGTTAGCGAATGTCTCGGTGACGACCAAGTTTCTGCATCTGTCAGTAATGTTCCGTGCCTCTCATCTGTCGGAGCCTCTCCTGAAATAAACGCTACGGTTGTACAAGGTGCCTGCTGTAAATTTAAAAAATCCTGGACTACTGGACCCGACGGTGTCTCATCTGTCATTCTGAAGATGTGCTCTACTACTCTCTCGTTACCTTTGAGTATACTATTCCGTCGCTCTATTCTATGTGAAACTTTTCCGAGTGCATGGAAGAAGTCATTCCCAGTCTTCAAAAAAAGGTGCAAAAATATGTAAAAAATTATAGAGGAATCGCCTGCCTATGCGCCATCTCGAAGCTTTTCGAAATTATCATCCTGGATTTTATGGCTCATGCTTGAAACAATTACGTCGCTGAAGATCAACATGGATTCATGGCAAAACGATCAACTTCAACTAACCTCGTCCTTTACACATCATGTATTGCTCGTTCTCTAGAATCGCGACAGCAGATCGATGCAATATATACTGATTTTTCAGCGACTTTTGACAAAATCAACCACAAAATCGCAGTAGCTACACTTGAACGACTGGGGTTCCACGACCCCTTTCTCAGCTGGTTACGTTCTTACCTCGTCAATCGTGAGATGTCGGTGAAAATAGGCGACATTATATCTACTCCTTTTCGTGTGTCATCTGGCGTTCCACAAAGGAGTCATCTCGGTCCGTATATTTTCGTGCTGTATCTCAATTTACATTTGAGATGCTTCAAACTGTCCTATGCAGACGACTTTAAGCTGTTCCTTCCTGTGAAGTCTACTGAAGATGCAGAATTTCCACAACAGCAGCTAAATATTTTCGCGGAATGGTGCACAACCACTAGAATGTTTTTTAATCCTTCGAAATGTTCTGTTATTTCGTTTACACGCAAGAGATCTTCCATTGTTTTTGAGTACAAGCTGCGCGGTGAAATTTTAAACCGTGTTAATGTTATCAAAGACCTTGGGATCATGTTAGATTCCAAGTTAACCTTTCTAGATCACATCTCATACATCACATCTTAGGCGTCTAAAACTCTTTATTTTTCGGACAACAAAACATTTCGATGATGTACATTGCATGAAGGCTCTGTATTGTGCATTTGTTCGTTCGATCCTCGAATATGTCTGTATAGTATGGTCTCCGTACTATAATAATAGTATTCAGCGAATTTAGTCGATTCAACGGAAATTCGTTCGTTTTGCCCTTCGAAAATTGCCGTGGAATGACCCATTGAATCTTCCTAGGTATGAAGATCGTTGCCGGCTAATTGATTTACAATTATTAGCTTCAAGAAGAGAGGTAACCAAGGCATTATTTACTGCCGACCTTATTTCTTCAAACATAGACTGCCCTGAACTCCTTCGGTTGATCAATTTAAATATACATCGCCGTGTATTACGCTCGCACAGCTCTTCGCACATACCACCTGCACGAACCAATTACTTTTATAACGAACCCGAAGTATGTGTCGTGTGATTAATCGTTGTAGTTCATGTTTCGATTTCCATCTGTCTCGTACGTCCCTTAAAAAGCTCTATTCTGTGACACTTGTGTAATAGTTAGATGTAGCTCGTAGTAGAAATAGTAGTAGTTGTAGTAATAGTAGTAGATTTATGTTGATTAGGGCAATCGGTAGGCCTGTTGACATTTGTAAATAAATAAATAAATAAATAAATAAATTAGAGCATATGGGAAATCACTTTTTCAAATATTTCTTCACTTTTCCAATTTTTTCTCGCAGCATGAACTGAAAATGAACACAACAAAACAGACAGCTCAACCCGAACGGCCCGTTCTCGAGCAGCCTTGGTTTTTATTTAGGAAAATTGAAATAAATCGTGTGATATATGAAGTCATTTTTAACACAACTGCTACCATATACAATTTTACACTTGTGCTAAATTTTTCACAATACACGATCGGCCATTGATATGAAATTTCACGAAGCAACCAACATTAAAGTTCCAAATTTAAATTTTATTTGTTAGAATTATTCGTATCACTCACCCTTTTTGCAATATAAAAATTCCCCCGACTTGCATATATTTACAATGCCGATTTCCCTCGGGCACCTTAGTTTTGATGTCTCTGTTAGGGAACACATTTCGGTGAGAACAAAAGCTCCCCCTACTTTCATTATAGAGACTTCAAACTTTTAAATTTCATTCGTCTCTAGCCTTGAGAAAGGCCCTTGGAAAACTTTACTCTTCTTCTGCACTACACCTCCACCCTCATTGCCTTGAGAAACGTACTCGATCCCTCGTCGTCCAGCTAGTCCAGCAACGATGTTGTCAAGTCGACGTCCACGACTGGCTATCGGAAAATGAACTTTGCAATGTCCCCCAGGCAGTTTGGTTTTGATGTCTCTGTTAGGGAACCGCAGCATGTGTCGCAATTTCGACCAATTAGAAGTGGATATTTCCGTTGGCATAAGGGTTGAGATTTTTCAATTGTTTGATAGTTAGTTTCATGACATATATCATTTTATTCAATATAAAACAATTGTTATGGAGTGCCGAAATCGATTGACGTAAAAATTTCATCAATCCATCAAGAAATGACTGAGCAATAAGCGTTTAAATTGGACATTTTTCACGATGTGCTCGATTTTCGATTTTCAATTTGTACCCCAATTTGTTCCCGAAAGCGTA
Source organism: Toxorhynchites rutilus septentrionalis (assembly GCF_029784135.1). Classification (NCBI taxonomy): domain Eukaryota; kingdom Metazoa; phylum Arthropoda; class Insecta; order Diptera; family Culicidae; genus Toxorhynchites; species Toxorhynchites rutilus. The sequence goes on from NC_073746.1 coordinate 81,185,512, forward strand.
ATCCTATGTCAAAAAAACCCTTCAACTCTTAAACTTTGGGAGTAACTCGACAAACGATTTAAACTCATCTCTCAGCCATTGAAACGGTGCAAACACAAGTAACTATCTCCACCAGATATTCACCCCTATTCTGTATTTCGATCGATTCGAAATATTAGGAACGACTTGATAAAATTCCTTCTATTTTCCGTTCGAGTTGTTTTCACATTTGGTTCGATCTGTTTCTCTTCGAACATAAAAAAATATGCGGAAATTATATGCCACCTAATAGGGAAAAATAAATAACAATTATTTGAATAAAATTTATTAAACTATCAAAACATATCTGTGACTCAAAATATTCGCTGCAAAAAGTCATCAGTAAAATATTCACCGAGCACAAACTTATAGGGATCAAAGTGCCAAAGTGCAAAATTCCAGTAAAAGTACATGTTGAGCAGCTCTCTTCTGTCTTCGGAAACTATGCCTATGACGTAACGACTAAAGATCGCGATTCGAAATCGGCAATCCCCTTCGTTCCACCGTATCATCGCATAAATATTTTTTCTCGAGCCATCGTTCCGTATATTATCAAGCGTGCCACTTCACGGGTGTTCCCAGAAACTGGTGCCTGGAACCAGGGCTAGCAAAACAAATGGGAACCTCACACCGTGCGTAATTAAAATTTTAGAGTCTATAAATTATGACTCTCGGGACTTAAACGGAGCAACTGACGGCAACCTCATCGCTACCATCACAACCACATCTCTGTATCGATACCAAAATCAATCTGAATCTCAATCTCATCAAACTAATCGCTGGAAATTAATTTGTTTAATCACCGTGTTTATTGGGTTCTCCCGGAACACCGCTAGAAGTGTGCCCGCGCGCACATGCGCTAATCTTTCCAATCTGTGTCATGATGCATCGAGCTCTCTCTCTCTCTCTCTCTCTCTCTCTCTCTCTCTCTCTCTCTTGGAGGGATCAAAATTATAAATTTAAATTTCGACTCGCCTCGGTCGATGTTCAACGGCCGATGCCCGGGGGGGCTTCGCTAATAAAGACATAAATAGTCACCCGGAACCGCCAGTGGTCATCCGAATCATAAAGAAGTTCATTTTATAGTTTATCGATGTTATCACATCAACGGACCCAGTCACACTCGAATTATCCCCCCTGAGAATCAACTAATTCGAACAATTAACACTTGTTTTCCGTCGATATCTTTTTGGTCTCACCCGGGTCCGTCAGTTCGTCCGTCAGTGGCACGTTCCACAATTAATTAGTATTATTTAGATCAAACTCGTGCGGTTAGTTTAAGTGCGCCCAGCTGTTGCTCTCGGATTGACTTCGATGCGCTGGCCAGCATTGGTTAGATGTTTGCCAAGACACAACGTATACTTAAGGGATAGTCAAATCTTTGTGTAGTTTGCCCAAGCATCCCTTCTTCACTCTGCGCCAGGCGTGAGATGCAAATTTGTACTCCTTGAGTCTATTAGATGCGGAGTCAATTGAAACATGTGAAGGTACATATGCGAGCGTAGAACTCGCGATGCAATTAACACTTTTAATTATTTCGCATTTATGGAGTTGGGATACGATGAATCAACTATCGTTCTTCCCAATACTGCCATTAACTCACGCAAATTAATTGCGCAAATTTTCTTGCGTAAAGAACTTTACAACCATACGATCACATTGATTCAGACCCGAATCTCCACTTCCGAGAAGTTCCTAAACTAATTTCCAAAAGCGCCACGTGACAGTCACGTTTTATGGGAGTTCAACCCGTGTCGCGACGGTGAACGCTTTGGGACCATAAAAATGAATTTTGAAAAACTCCGAATATAACGTCACTCAAGAAGTGTAATGCTGCTCGCATTCCCAAGCTTCCACGGGGTTTTCTTCTCATTTTCTCCTGTGTGTATGCTTCACTCTGGTAGAACGATATTTTTTTATCTCAATCTTTATTATTTTTATTACGAAATAAAAGGAATAACACCATCAGCATGGGAACGAGATGTAATCACAAGAAGACATAAAGCCGAAGAGCATCCAGAAGATTACGCAGCACTCAGTCAGCGGTTGCTGCGGTTACTGAATGGAATCTCGTGGGCTGCCAGATCCCGCGTGTGTGCGCTCTCTCTCTATCTCCAAGCAAAATTCGTCCCCAACAGTCCCCGGGCAGGCAGAGGAGATACGTGCAGCGCGTTGATCCCAAGATCCGTGCCACCAAGGGTCAAGTGCGAGAAACGAAACCACATTCGGTCGCGACTTGCTTTGCATATCTAATTATGTTACCGTAAAAAATGTTAATAAATTATTCATCTTAAATGTTTTATCTTCATAATGTATTTTTATATGAAACCAGGGGCTCTGTCCGCTGTATGGCTTCATACTGATAACGAACCGGAGATACACAGTTTAAAAAATGATTGAGAAAATGTCGCCCAGCGAACGAGAACATTGTGGTCAAATGTTGACTCAGCCAATTTCATCTAGAGCATAGCAATTGCATTAGGAATTAATGAGAGAAAACAAAACACAATCGACCAATGAAAATTATTCCCCTCCTGGGCCGTAAAACCGTCATAATGGTCTGGAAAATTTTCAAACCCCACTTAAATTGAGATTATTTATCGTAAACAAAGAAAAAATAGAATTTTAACGACTATTTACAAGCTCATCGTTCCGGCGGCTGTTCGAATTAACCTTTCCCAGCTTCGCTTTGATATCTCGCAGCATTACTGGGACAAGAAGAGCTACTTCTCGCGGGTAAATGCTCAATAATTACACCACGTCTCGTAATCATCTAGTTCTCTCGCCCAGCATCACATTCCAGCATGCGCGTACACACATGCAAAGGCGCAGCACTGGCTTAGAAAGTGAGGGGGGAAAATAATTTTGATTTTATTACAACAATTTAACGATTATGGGTGCATTTATTTTTAGATTTGTTTCATTTGGGGTTGCACTTTGCGTAATGTAACGCTGACCGATTGATTTTTTTTTCTCTTAACTGATTGTGAGTTTTTTTTTCTCTTTTTGTCACTTTTGTCATCTGCAGGGCGGAAGGCAGCAACATCCTACTGGATCCGGCTCAGGTCTGCGAAAATAAGAATAAGAAAACCAAGCGGCTCACCGGTAAACTTGCCGAAATCTGCAACAATGACACCTCGCTGATGCGGGAAATAAAAAGGGGCATCCATCTCGGTTTCCGGGAGTGCGAGAATCAGTTCCGGAACAATATGTGGAACTGCACGTGGACGATCAAGCGCAGCATGCGGAGGATACTAACCAGAGGTAAGGCGATGGGCTGTGTTTTTCTGATGTGTTCTGATGTGTTGTGAAGAAAGGATTCGTTAGTCTCTCCACTGGATTGACGTATGCAGGGTGCGTAGAAAAGGAGGATCTCAAATCATTCGTCGTCTTCAACAGGCACACACATTCCTAAAGAAACATCGCCGTCTCAACGTAGTAATACATCTTTTTGTTGACTTTTTTTCGCAAGATTTCTTTTCCAAAAACCAATCATTCTAAGTTCAAAGCAAATAGCTTAATAATTTTTTCTAACGTAGGACTACGTTTATTGGTACGTTGAGCCCCGCGTCGGTCCCTAGGGGCCGACATTGAGCTTTTTTGTAGAAAAGCGCTGACTGACTGGGACTGACAGTTACAAAATAAGAAAATAAAAATATATGGCTTGTTTTCGGAGGTGTTACAAAATGTAACCACATTCTATACGAAATACTATTTTCCGTTTATATTACTTTTGGGAGCTGGGACCGACACCGATATTGTGAAAACACTCTTGATGCGTAGACTGACAAAATAGTCAAAAAAAAACGGGACACGTAAACCCAAAAAACTAAACAAAGAAATTTGAAAAAAAAATAATGAGTGAATAAAAATATGTCATACTCCCGATCAAATATCTGTTTGAAAATTACCATAGCGGTATTGGCATTATCAAAAAAAAACTTCCTGTTCATATAAATTACAGTATTAAACTGTAATTTATATGAACAGGAGATTTTTTCATAATGCCACTTTGAATCTCAGGCAATTCTGGAATGGACTTTACTATTATACTGTTATATTTCTCCATACAAGTCTTCCATTTTTCAATGTACTCCAACGCAGTATCATAAAAATTTTCCACAATTATGATAAATTTAACCGTGTATATTTCACCTGAATCAACTGGTCAAAACAACGGCCTTCAGTGAGGCAGCCAATTAAGAAAATATGCCACGATTATGAAATAGTTTTAACGTTGATAGCAATTTCTGCTTCCAACGGAAATTGATGCTCTACATACCAATCGAGTAGGAAATTCTCTAAAAATTGTTTGATATCCATAATCCATAAGTTGCTAAAATTAACAAAAATGAGAAGCATGCCCATTTTCCCATAAATTTGTTCTGTGCACTTCTGTGCTTACCTACCTGTGTTTTCTATCCGAGTAACGAGTGGAGTCGTGAGGTATAATTTTTGTATACCACTGCGAATGAGGCGTGCGTATATCGCAGAGAGACAGGAGATATTACAAATTAGCCCCGCCCGTTCATACCTTATTGGGAACAAATAAACCATTTATGATTTTTTATACTCAGTCTCGCTCCAACTAGCAATCAGTTTGTAGTCTCTCCTAATACTGATGTCACACACAACGGCTTTGGTCCATACAAAGTTCAATAGCAAAATCACTTCAGAGGATCGATAAAAGCCTTTTTTGAAAACAATCGCTCAGTGATGCGACAGAGAGTTTTTTTTTGTCGCCATTTTAATATTCCATGCGCTGAATCGGACTCAGTTGCTGAAACAGTTCAAAATCTGTATATTGTAAAATTGGAGAGTGTAAATATAGTACATTGGGTTCCCTTGGATTGGCAGCCGCTCAATACCGAAAGTTCTACTTGTTGCAATCCCAGCGATCCTCTTCATTACAGGCGAAAAACCCATGTAGATTGTGAAGGAGCATTTATTCACAATGCCTTTTGCGACGGATATGATTACGTACATCCAATTCCTAATTTAATAAGATTTTGTAGAGATGACACTTTGAATCAAAGTGAAGCAACAATATATTTGTGCACAGGCCGTCTCGGTGGCTGCTCGATTAACACTTTCTACGCCCCGTCACCCAGATATGGGTGACACTTTCCTCGCTCGAATTGAGTAGGATTTTTAGATGGTATTTGATAGAATAGGCACCTAAATGTAACTATAGGATATGAAGAAAAATAATTAAATCATAACCATAATATTATACTGTTTATACTATACTTTTTATTAATTTATAGTACGGATGGTTTGTACTGCAGTTTTTTGCAAAACCCCTATACTATGACTTTGGCATGTGTTATTGTCATCAATTCGTCTTCAATTAAAAGCAAACATTGCTAGATCATGTAAAAGTTATCTATAAACTAAGTTTGATCTTCATTTAATAATTTAATTGCAAGTGGGGTCTGCAAGAAACTCAAATACGTCGCGTTGGGCGTCGAACGTGTTGAAACTCTTACTCTTACATTTTCAGGAGTTTTTCAACTCCTATACCTTTTGACCATTAGGATTATGCTTCCTGTGGCAGTCACACGGGTCAACCATGTTCGCATTGTTTTAGGCAAGGGGGACCAATTCTGAGCGGGTAATGTTAAAAAGTCGACTGGAGCCTTTTTTTTCGCAATCACGGACCTTCGCTTGTTCTCTCAATAGACCTAGATGAAGAAGTCCCGATATTCATCCGACCAAACTATTATGGTGATTGTAAATGGGACAAACAGAGAGGCATGGAACCGTTCCTCCAGCCGAAAAGGTAAACAAGCGAAATGATTCCGCAGTCCTGCGTCATCAATGCGATATTGTCTTGGACAGAAGCCTCTACATTTTTTAGAACACTTTGTACCTCACTAGTCAAAAATACTGCTTCCTTTCTATTTTGAAGAGTTCTAATTGCAGAGACACATCATCTCTTTCAACAAGGTCAACAAACATTTGAATGTTCATCATCTCTTTCAACAAGGTCAACAAACATTTGAATGTTCAGTAGTGCAACATGAAAGTATTACAAATTGATAAAAGTACGGTACTGCCCCGTTAAAAACGGTACGTTTGGTCAACCTATTCGGGTCTCAACGTGTTAATGATTCCGAACAGATATGATGCAATATTCGCAGAGATGTTTGCATTAATCGATTTCAATTATTGACGCATTTGTTACAATACGAAAAACTATTGTTTTTCGAACAAACTAATGAATAATTAAAAATTTCGAACATTATATGAATGAAAATACCACGTTATGACTGTTTTCTAATTGAGTCTCCTTGAACGATTTTACCACACGGGACACGGTCGAATGGTCGATTTTCAACTGTTTCGCGATCCATGTTTATTTTATGTCGAAACTCTTCTTGCTAGGAGGCCATTTTGATAACCACTTGACAGATTGTGACGAAATTGTGACGAAAAACAAAAAATTGAGAGAGAATTTTGCAAGTAGAGCTTTTCTAAATTCTATTATATGTCTTGCTTCTGCCAACGATCAGTGAACATCAAATCGCGGTGCGATGTTGTTCTAGATTTGAAATCCAAGGTGTAAATTATACAGAGCGTCGGTTGTCATACCCCTAGCGGAGAGTATGTGTGCATTCCTGCATCACACGCATACATTGGTGTTGCTTTGTTGCCAAATGTTAAAAATTTCATTGAATATCAGTGTTCACTATTGACCTAGTCCAGACCTACCAAACTCGCGCGAGGCTTAAACTTTCGTAGACAACGCTCGTTATTATTTTTTATGGTATACATTGACAACAAAGAAAAAAAACATCATCAAATTAATTTATATGAATACAACTCCTGCATTCTGTACGGATAAAATAATAAAAAGTATACATAGAGGAATTATTACGCTACGTAGGACAATTCGGTTACTTCCATTTTTTTTTTTTATTAATTTGTTTATTTTTACAGGCTCAGTTACTTAAGTTTAAAGGAGCCGAATTCTTAAATATAATTTTAAAACTATATATATAAACAATTTTCTTACATCTATGGTTAGTAAGGTGGAAAACCGATTACTCGCGGTGTACTCGAGTTTAGAAGGGTGACATACTTTTAGGAGAAGGATGGGATATAAGGAAATTGTAACAATGTTGATGAACACTCATTTCTTAAATCTATTCGTATATCTATAGTGTATTTACATTTCAACTTATTCTACTATTTATAGCAAGGGGACGAATTACCCGCAAAGGAAGGAAAGGAGGGTATAAGGATGTAGGGACAATCACACACGAAGATCTATAGCTTTAAGGAAAACATATATATGGGACATGTAATCAAGGTCTAACCGAGCCAATACATCTCTCACCGGCACATTGGGCTGTCTTCCTCGGGCCCGAAGGGAGTTTTCTAAATTCGATCTGGCGACAAGATTCAACTCGCACGACCAAACAACGTGTTCGATGTCGTGGTAACCATGGCCACAAACAAAGAGATTGCTGTCGGCAAGATTAAAACGAAAAAGTAGCGCGTCTAACGAATAGTGAGTTACTTCCATTTGAAATGAGTCATATTTTAAAACTAAAAAAAATATTTTTTTCAACTGTAGCGGAATGTCGGGAAAGACGGACAGGGTGGGAAAGATGGACACCTATGTATGATTGATAAATAACATTTTTATTTTGAATTTTAATGATGTACAAATATACAATACAGTGTGTCAATACCTTTGACACTTACTGTGTATACACATAGCTGGCTTTCTGTTGAAATTGTAAATAAAAACAAGAAAGTAATCTACAAAGAGCAGCTCGATGGAAAATAAGGTCCTCTTTGTTATCGAGTAATTTTTTGGGGTATTTTTCGTTACGTGAGTGTTTTATCATCACTTTTCTTTCAGTTTATCGAATCAGCGATGATGTTTTTTTTCTTCTTTTTACTCCAGAAATATTGATGAATAAAAAAAATCAATCAAGTCGGGTAAGACGGATACTCTACCGAAGGGAAAGACAAACATTTTGTTTTGAACACAATTCGGTTATCTCCTCCTTTTGTAACAGATGCCCACTTACTACGTTAGCAAGTGCAACCTGATATCATGGATTAATCAGTAGAGCGGTTTTTGAAAAGTAATCCGAATTTGTTATTCCGAATGCCAGAAGCATGAAAAAATTATTACAAACCCTTCTAGCTGATTTTAGTCTAGTCTTTTTGTTCAATCATTTTTAAGGCCTCTTTGAAGACCTCCAAAACTTATCGCGTACGAAAACTTGAATTTTCAGTTAGTGTCCATCTTTCCCACAAAGGTATCTCTTTTCCATCAAGTTTTCGTCTTTCCCGACTCATTCTTATTTTTTCAAAGAAGTCGGATAAATTCGATTTGCGAAATTTCTGCCTCAAAAACAAATTTGATTATAAAAAGAGATCTACACTAACAATTTGTGGTGAGATAGCTATATTTTTTTGTGAAATTCACGAAAAAAATCAACATTTTCTAAAGGACCACCTTGCTCTTATATCGCCGGGCGGTACAACGGGACGGGGTTTTTACGGGCAGCTATTCGTGAATGTCTTTCCCAGTCTCCTCAGCTCTGGACGGTCCAACAGTGGTACTGCACGTGCATCTGCAGAAGAGTGTAAAATTACTAGGGAATCTTCTAGCAATAGCAAATGACCTCATTCGTGAGGAAAACCGAACTATAGCTACCAGTAACCAACGAAATTGCAGGGAAAAACTATGGGTTTTCGGAAGTGAGCAACACTCAACTTTTTACTTCCGTTCTACGTAAAGATAGTCCCATTTGATATCTATCATTAGGTGAAATGGTTTTTTACGCGGATTTTCCAATTAACGCGGTTTTTTTTACGAAGTACGTATCCCCCGCGTAAAAAAAACCTGGGTGTATATATATCGTCATAACAGTCGAGTAATGTATTGAAAGCGCGGAAGGCGGCTTTCATACATTTTTGAGCGGCTAATGAACCACTAAGGGGCGGGGCTTGCAATGCAGCTTTCACTTTCGTTCAGAGACTGAATACCTAGCGATCTGCACCGATGTATGTGAAATTCTCTCAATGAAGTACAAGAGTCACCGCAGCTTGCTTGTTTCGTTAGTGATGGTGTTTTGAATTATACATGATTCAAACGGTCAATTTGTAAAACACAAACTAGAGACGAAAGAGCTGTCAGAGTTTGAGACTCTAGCAACAACAGAAACAACAACTTATTTAAACTCACACTCTTCAGAAGCATTTAATCTGGGTGACGCACATCAACAGAAAATGAAGCACATACAAATATGTTATTGCAGGTTCCGTATTCGTATAGAATGAGCAACTGTGAGAGCACACAATGCTTGTGTCAATGGACCGTTCAGAATGTGACATTTTCGTTTAGATAATGCTTAATATTTTTAAATTGTTCGATAATTAATCTTTCAGGGTCTTTCAGATTAAACGCTCACGCAACAAATTTTAATAGCTTCTACAAAAGTGAACCAAAAGCATTTGAATTCGGGAATTGTTTCATTCAATCACTGATTTAATCAATAATTTAATCAATACACTCAAATGACTACTGAGACTACGGTAGTCCTACGTCAACCTTGCGATTGTATTTTAGGTATAACCCACCCATAGTTTTTGAATACGTCTTTCGGGAACATATGTTTATCTTTACTTTGCGATTTAAAAATTAGTTCAAAAAATTAATTACTTTAGTATTTCTAAGTAATTTGTATTAAAAATTCTTAATTACACTTGATAATTACTGAAGTTCATGTATACATTTATTTTGTTCAATTTTGATGAGAAAGTAATGTCAAGTTTTGTCATTTCATCGACCGCATAATTTTCAGATTGATAAGTATTATGTATGAATAAGAAAAAAAAATTAGAGATTTTTAAAGAAATTTGATTATATGGTATAACTTCATTCTAGAAAAGGGGTCTATTGCCCAAAACAGTTTGAGAACTCCTGTCCTAAGTTTCTTTCGTCAATGGTTCTCCACGAATTGCATAAGAGATTATATTTTTCTGAATAGCATATACTCCAACAGTACAATTATATTATTAGGCTCCACCAGTAACCACACTATATGTTTGCTTTTTCCTCCAGCATTCGGAAAATCTTTGTGTTTGGTCTAATACCACAAATAAAATTAAATTTCTATTCTCACTTTTCTCTCTATAACGAATTCCAACGCATGCACCAAATTACAAATTGATCACGATTTTCAGAAAAATGTAAATTTTTCCCACTGTTTTTGACGTAGGATTACGTCTTCCGGGAACATATTGGGGTACAAATTGAAAGTCGAAAATGGAGCACATCGTGAAAATTGTCCAATTTCAAACGCTTATTACTCAGTCATTTCATGACGGATTGATGAAATTTTTGCGTCAATCGATTTCGACACTACATAACAATGTTTTATATTGAAGAAAATAATATATGTCATGAAACTAACTATCAAACAATTGAAAAATCTCAATTTATATCCTAACGGAAATGCCCACTTCTGATTGGTCGAAATTGACGACACATGCGGCTGGTCCCTAAGGCAAGGCGCAAATTGAGACGCATATAGCGCGAGTAACTTGGCGCGATATAGCGCCTATTTTTGTGGATAATGAAAACAGATAGAACGGCGCAAATTGGCCAGATGACGCGAGATGGTGGAGCGCTCGTGAGACACGACTCGCGCGACGCTGTGGCTGAACCACAGTTTCTCGTGCTGGTCATGCCGGTTGTGGTAGTTGTGTTGGTGAACAATCATATATCGCCGTGGGTTTGACACTGTATGGCTGTACTGGTCGGGTGATTGTGTTAGTAAATAAATATATCGCGCAACTCTGTGTTAATCAGTAGTTGTATGCGAGTGGCATGTTATTTACACCAAACTGCGACTCAATATGCGCTCCACCACGCTACGTTTGTGGCACGTATGAGTCGTGTTGGTAGTTTCGCGTTCGCTTACGAGCGCTATACGCTTCTCAATTTGCGCCTAGCCTAACAGAGACATCATAACCAAGCTTCTTCTTCTTCAATGGCACTAACGTTCCTAGAGGAACTTCTCCGTCTCAACGTAGTATTACTTGCGTCATTTTTATTAGTACTTAGTTGAGATTTCTATGCCAAATAACACGCCTTGAATGCATTCTGAGTGACAAGCTCTAGAATACGCGTGATCGCAGTGCAAGTCGGAGGAAATTTCTTTGACGAAAAATTCCCCCGACCAGAACGGGAATCGAACCCGAACACCCGGCATGTTAGTTATGACGCTAACCACTCGGCCACGGGAGCACCAAGCTGCATGGGGGAAATCGGCATTGCAATTACATGAAAGTAGGGGGAGTTTTTGTTCCTATCGAAATGTATTCCCTAATAGAGACATCAGAACCAACCTGCCTGGGGGAAATCGGCATTGCAAATACAAGACAGTAGGGAGAACTTTTGTTCCTACCGAGATGTGTTGCCTAACAGAGACATCAAAACCGAGGTGATCAGGGGAAATCGGCATCGCAAATATATGAAAGTCAGGGGCATTTGCAAGTAAGGTGAGTGATACGGTTAATTCTAGCAAATAAAATTTCAATTTGGAACTTTAATGTTGGTTGCTTCGTGAAATTTCATATAAATGACCGATTGTGAAAAATTGAGCACAAGTGTAATTGTAAAATTATATATGGTAGCAGTTGTGTTAAAAATGACTTGATATATGAAACAATTTATTTCAATTTTCATAAATAAAAAGTCTCAGGAGGGTTGTGCCCGAGACACGACCGCATAATTGACGTAGGATTCCGTTAGGCTATCTGTTGATTTGGATATGTTTGAAGAATTACATCGTTAAACTCTATGATAATAATTTGGTGGCCCGGAAAGGGCCGTTTTGTTTGGCTGTTGGGTATTGTTTGTTCACTCCAACAGTGTTTACAGAGTGATGATGACAGAAGGATGGTAAACAGTCACTGGATGGTGCGTGTCAAATAAAAGATACAAAAGTGGAACGAGATATGAAGAAAACCGCTCTCTATGATCCCAGACGAGATGTCTTCTTTGTTATGTATGGATGAAACAAAGAAAAAAAAACTCACCAATGTAATATAAGATAATCACCAATACCGAACACAATTATCAATTTTTCTCATCAGTAAAAACATGTTACTTTAATATAGAGAAAATATATTTGAAATGGAAAATTTTCTTAAATAACTTTAACTTTTTGAGTATTTATTCAACCCAATGTGAATTTTAATTGGGCTAAGAGCACCTAATAACATATTTAGAGCATATGGTAAAACACTTTTTCCAATATTTCTTCACTTTTCCAAATTTTCTCGCCGTATAAACTTTCCTTGGGTGAAAATGAACACAACAAAACAGGCAGCTTAAACCAAACGACCCGTTCTCGAGCGGGGAACACACCTTGGTTTTTATTTACGAAAATTAACATAAATTGTTTCATATATCAAGTCATTTTTAACACAACTGCTACAATATACAATTTTACAATTACATTTGTGCTAATTTTTTCACAATACACGATCGGTCATTTATATGAAATTTCACGAAGCAACCAACATTAATGTTCCAAATTCAAATCGTATTTGTTAGAATTAACCGTATCACTCACCTTACTTGCAATAAAAAAATGCCCCCGACTTTCATATATTTGCGATGCAGATTTCCCCTGAGAACCTTGGTTTAGATGTCTCTGTTAGGGAATACATTTCGATAGGAATTTCGTGTTATGTTCGGACAAATAATCACGCTGCTTTTCAGATTACGGTTAAAACTAGACTGGATTTATTTTTCTATCAAATTATCATGTAATTTAAACTCTACACAATATTACACATACTTATTTAAATGAGAGGTGCCTGGAGTTACTTCGGTAATTTCTAATAACCAATCGCTATCGGTGTGGCTATGTAAAAAAGGTTAATGTATGTTTGTTGCTGAACAATCATAACATAGAATGTGGGTCAAAAGAATATTGAACTGCGCGCAACGCAGCGGGTTGAAATCCGAGCTATTGTATTTCACACTTGCGCTTCAAGCGGTGTGGAAACATTTGTAAGCAATAAAATGTAAATTAAACAATGCAATGAATTTCTATGGGGTGGATGTACTTGAGTGGCTTGACAAAAAGTCACAAGTGTCCGGTTGCGATGATAATATGTTTTCTGGAATGGGATAATTTTGTTCCTTTTGCTAATACTGAATGAAGTGGGTTTTGACGTGGGACTACGTCTAACCGGAATATATGGAGGGTAAAATGAAAACCTAAACACAGAACATGCAGGAAACATGAAAGATTTCGAATGCTTATAGCTCGAACATTTCGTACTGGATAGGAGAGATGTTTGCATCCCTTGATAGGGAATATTTCTACGCATCTATCGCAACTAACAAAATGTTGTTCTTCATTAGATAAACAATTGAATAAATGTAAAATATTAGGCGTTATCTAAACACCCTAACTGCATCGTTTTGATTGGCCCGATTTACGGTTTCCCTAACACAGCCATCAAAACCAAGCAGCCTTGGGGAAATCGGCATTGCAAATACATGAAGGTAGGGGGACTTTTGTTCTCATCGAAAAATGTTCCCTAACACAGACTTTAAAACCAAGCAGCGAAATCGGCATTGCAAACACACGAAAGAGCCTAGAGGCGAGTGAACTGAAAAGTTTAAACCCTCTTAAAGCCAAAAAAAGAAGAAGAACACACGAAAGTAGGGGGGGGAGTTTTTGTTCCCACCGAAATGTGTTCCCTAATAGAGATTTCTAAACCAAGGTGCCTGGAGAAATCGGTATTTCAAATTCATGCAAGTCGGGGGTATTTTTGTTCCGACTGGAATGTGTTTCCCTAACACAGACTTCAAATCCATGGAGCGTGGGGAAATCGGCATTGCGAATTCATACAAATCGGGGGTATTTTTGTTCCGATTGAAATGTGTTTCCCTAACACAGACTTCAAAACCGAGGTTTCTGGGGAAATCGGCTCTGCAAATAAATGCAAACTGCGAGTACTTTTGTCCTCGCTTGCCTTTGTGCAGAGTGGAATATGTCTGTCCTAACATGATCTTCTAAACTTAGGAACCTGGGAAAATCGTGCAGACACTAGAAGCGAATGAACTTCCCAGTTTCAAGCAAATTCGAGATTCGAGAAGTATGTACACTTTTGGGATGTAAACTTCAGAGGGAAATGTAAAATAAAATAATCGTTTGATAATTTTTTTTTGTCTTTATTGGAAAGATTTTCAGCCTTAGGCTGGTTCATCAAACGTTTGATAATTCATCCGTACATATATTTTGTTCTAGTCATCATACCAAACGTAAAAGGTCCGTCATTAAATTTACTTGTAACGAAGAACAATCAATCACAATAAATGAATTACACTTTACACGGCATTTGTTCATTTTTTTCACTCACAGAGCAAATATATTGATCTCAATTGAATTTGGAAACTGTTTCATTCAATCAAGAATTTAATCAATACAAACGAATGATTGCTAAGTTAAGGTAGTTCCACGTCAACCTTGCGGTTATATCATAGATATAACCCGCTCGTTTTTTATCTTTTCCAGATGTTGAGATTGAGTATGTTACAGGAACAAAAACTCCCCCTACTGTCATGCATTTGCAATGTCGATTTCCCCCATGCAGCTTGGTTTTGATGTCTCTGTTAGGGACCCGCCGCATGTGTCGTCAATTTCGACCAATCAGAAGTGGGCATTTCTGTTAGGATAGGGGTTGAGATTTTTCAATTGTTTGATAGTTAGTTTCATGACATATATTATTTTCTTCAATATAAAACATTGTTATGGAGTGTCGAAATCAATTGACGCAAAAATTTCATCAATCCATCATAAAATGACTGAGCAACAAGCGTGTGAAATTGAACAATTTTCACGATGTGCTCCATTTTCGATTTTCAATTCGTACCCCAATATGTTCCCGAAAGACGTAATCCTACGTCAAAAACATAGTAAAAAGGCCTTACAGACAATTCCATGATGAAGTCGCCCTCCCCTATACATTTAAAAAAGTACGTCAAAATACGATATTCTGCTATAACGACCCTTTGATTCACTAGGCAAACCACTAGGAATTTAAAAAAAAATCAGAGATAAATGAAAATAGGTAATGATTATGATTATATTGATTATTGTTGATTGAAAAAATGCAAATGTAAATGAATCCAACACTATCAAAAAACATAGACTAACGCAATTTAGCATTGTCAAACCGACAATCCGACGCAAATAACTTCGATCAGAGCGAATCGGAAAGCTCTTTCGCTCTAAACCAAACACTAATTCCGATTTATGTCCATTCTCGACAGTACGACAAACGCACTCTCGCCACCGCGCCTCCGATCACCACCAAACTAGCAGATGTCAACTCGGAAAACGCAAAACCGTACAAATTTGATCAAGTCTCAGGCCCGTGTCAACCAGTCAATTCACCCGTCAGTAATCCGTCGTCGTCAGCGACTATCGCGAGCCAAATTGATTGCGGCCGGGAATCGTTCGCGGTCCCAACCCGATCCGCAAAGGTATTAGCATTGCGTCAGTAGCAATAGTTGTCAGTGCCGGTAGTCGGGGTGATTGGTGTGTCGTGTCCGCCAAGGAATAGGATCACGGCTGAAGCATCGATCTCCGGCGTCGTGTCGATGGTTGTTGTAAAACCGACTGCTCGAACAGAGCTAGGCTCCCGCGGATCAACCAGGCGGAGACAATTTACCTGTCAATTTGTGAATACCTTAAATTAACTTTATGCGATTGAATCACGGTTAATGTTTATTGAATTTAAGTGATGTAATCTTGACAATTTCAATGAGATTGTTTATCTTCAAATATAGAGTACCCCTCAAGTGGGACACAAGGTAGAGAAACATAAACAAAAACATCCGAAAGGCCAATCGGGATGTATATTGGCTTCACTCGAGACGTCGATCTGAGGAATGTGATTCACGGGCAATGCAATGCAACAGCGACGGTGATCCAAACACGACATGCGCGGTCAATTTTCTTAACTATATATGACTACCGGATCATCCGTGCAGAGCCCTTTCGAACCCAATAGTCAATTTATAACTTTACAAACCATTTCGCTTTGAGTTTTAGATACCTAATCACGTCCCCATAAATACTGTATTGAACTATTGATGTGACCAAAACCTTGAACTCAGTTTCGAAGGGGCAATTCCAAGGATCGATGGGTGAGAATGCACTGATAAACCTTGCCACACAATATACATTCATTTATTATAATGATCATGCGGTCTCTTTTCGACCTCGGGTAAACCGGCGGTCCTTAGGCGCTCACCAAAAATGGGTTGATAGGAACGGCGTGATGTGTCTCTTCTGAACCATCCGCTTGTGCAAATGGTTACATTCATCTTGCCGGATCCAAATGTAAAAAAAAAGTATAAAACAGAAAATTGCCCCCTCCCGCTTCGCTAGCTGACCCCATCGAGGGGTCGCTTTGCAACGGTGGCAGATATACCAAAAACAATAACAGACTCGGGTCCAGGACAAGGTAGGTTGTTTGTTTTATTGATCCGATCGCTAACAAATCTCCGACAGGCCAAGTCAGAGCAATTCACAGTATGTACAGTGTGTCAAGTCGTCTTCCCTCCCGGCGATGTGATGACTGCCTGCCGTTAATAAAGGGCAAGTGCATGACGGTAGTCTCGGATGTTGTCTTTTTTTTTATTTCGGCGAGTTCCAAACCTGAACTGATCGACGACGAAGGGCACGATCAGATCATTGACTTGCCGTAGAATCAAGCTTATGCTAAAGTTAACATTCACAGGGCGGCAGAGAGTTTCCGTCAAAAAATAAGCGCATTTGCTGAGCGACCCACAATGGTCCGCAAAGGGAGGGGGAGCTGCTGTAAGGACGGGATGAATGTTATTTATTGCGATGACAATATCGTTACATTCGATTTAAATTTTTCAATTCAAAGGAAGATCAACAGTTGGATATGTTGGAAACGTTTGGATCGGAACAGTTTCGCTCCAGTTCTCAACCCGGCCGTCAATTATCATCGGTAATTTAACATGAAACATTTGGACATCTCCTACCGATTGCCAGCAGTGGGATGGTTAGTTGTTAGTTATATTATGCAATTTATCTCTTACCTGGTAAAAATGGTCCAATAAAATAAGCTTTTTTCTAGAATTTTTTGCTAACAAATCCCAATTTAGGTCAATTCATGCATTGTGATAGATTACTTTCTTCGTTGCAAGTCGTATGGAATGATACCTTGTTCATTTCATTCATTTCTCGTGGACTTCCAAAATATGTGAACGCCAGAATGGCTAAACGATCAATGTATTTTACATTTCTCTCAGAATTTATTGCATCTCCCACGTACGTACCTCTCGAACCGCAAACTTGCTTGATTGATTGAGCTTCACGCACTCTGTTTTAATTTCGACATGTAAGATGAACGCATGTTGTTCAATCGACGTTATCGACGTTATTGCATCAAATTGTTATCAACATTTTGCCAAACGATATACGTAGAAGTTCAGTGAGCAGAAGACATCATACGATATCTTCGAATAGCCGAGCCAAAGCATTGTGTTCATACCGCTTTTGAAGTCTGCACATATCCCGAGGGTAAAGATACATGCGGGTACAAAGGACCCAAAAGTACCCAAATAAGTACCCAAATATAACTGTGTGATCACGTTGTAATTTCTTGAATTAAATTAGTCGATGAGTTGTTCGAACTTGAATTTGAACATGACTTCATTCGTTCTACTAAAATATTAGTCATCATTAAAACAAGTTGCTTCACGTAATACAACTTATACAGTATCATAAAAGTTTCAAATAAGAACTTGTGTAATCGTGTGTGTGTCGATTTTTAGACCTCGTCGACCCCCAAAATGAATTTTCGTTTGGAAACCGAAATTGACCCCAAAGGGAACTTAGAACATCAAATGGACTTATGGGGTTCCTCAAACAAACAATTCAATTATTTCTTCATATAATATTGTTTAACTGTATTTAGCTAAGTAAACTACATTTTCTCTGGAAAAACAAAGGTAGAAGACATCATAGTCGAGTGCAATTTGCATCAATATTCCCATTTCGCAAACCTTTCATCGAAATAATTTCGATCCCTCCCACCATGATTGTTTTCTATTAATTCATAAATCAATTCGCGCTGAAAAACCGCTAACTATTCTGCGCGTTGAAGCAATCGGTGACGCCCCGCGAGCGCGTGAGGTAGCTGTTTCCAGCGAAGCAATTCATATTTCCGACTAGAGTCACCCACAGGAGAATTCGAGAAACACCGTAGGCGCCTCCACCCACGTTCCAAAATACACACGTCGCCCCATATGTACACAAACGTTTCTCGACAATCTGAATTAGCGCAAATAAAAGAAAACAACATTGGAAATGACTCAATCACTCATCATGGGTTCCGCCGGGTTTGGCTAGCTGCGAACAAATAAAGTTTTGTCGCTGGCCTCCAACGCTCGTTTCGTGGAGAGTATTGGATGGTTCGCAGTGGGACCAGGGGGGGGGGCTTCGCACGGATAGAGAACACCCCGAAAAGTTTGATCGCGACGATTGGCTGGCAAATATTGACTGTTTAGATTGAGCGTTGGTTAGCGTTGGAGTCCGAAAATTCGTCTCATTCGCAGTGGCAATGTCGTTTAGCAAATGCAAATGATCCTGACCAGCGGTTGCGTATTTTGAAATCAATTAGCGCCACCCGCGGGTAATCGGGCAAGAAAAACCTCTTTCGCAGTGGTATTTATTTATGTTAATTTAGAGATCTCCCGACCGAACACAGCACTTGGAAAGTGGTAGCAGCACATAATTTAATTTAACGATATTTATTTTATCAATTTCCTTCAAGCTGAAATTTATATTGACTTTCAATTTTCGGTCTTATCGTTGCGGAGGTTTCGAACTCAATTCACACGCTATGTATGTTTAACTTTGGATCGTTTTTTTTTCGTTCGCCTTTTTTGCAGATACTCGCGAGACAGCGTTCGTACACGCAATCACGGCCGCTGGGATCACGTATGCTGTTACGAAGGCCTGTACCATGGGTGATCTGCTGGAGTGCTCCTGCCAGAGTCACGCCAAAAAGATTATGCAGAACGTCCAGAATGCACCCAGCCTCGGTCTCCCGGGGGACAGCCTGGCGGGGGGAATCGATGGTCCAGGCCCGGGGTCGGGCAACCGAAAGGGTAATCGAAAGGTTAAGAACAACAAAGCGGGTGCCTACAATGCGATACCGATTGCTTCCTATCGCAGTGTCAATACCAATTCCAATTACAACAGTATGGCAGTGAGCAAGAGAGAGGTACTTAAATCGCTACCAAACCAGAAACATCTTCCGCAGGGCCAGGATGGCAGCTGGGAGTGGGGCGGATGTGATGACAATGTGAACTTTGGATTCAGGAAGTCGAAGGATTTCCTGGATGCGAGGTTACGGAAGAAGAGCGACATTCGGACGCTGGTGAAGCTGCACAACAACAACGCTGGCCGATTGGTAAGTTCCCATTCCATAGTGGTACCAAGGAACAATTTGGGCGGACATGAGCTTTTCGATCCATTTTTTCTGGCTTTAGAGCCATTTCTTTTTTCCGGGAAAGTTGCTCATTATTACCCTCATTTTAGTGTCAATGAAAATTAGAGTAGCCCAAAAAACAGAGAAGTAGAAAAACCAACTATTTTATTTGCAGAGTTAGCGGTATGAGGTATTGGACAAAGTTGTAGATTAAGTAATCGAAAGCAATTAAAAAAAGGTTTTTTATAACTCATAAATTGACTGACTTAGAACAATTTCACCAAAAAACAGTTTTTTCACTCTAGTTTTTTCGATTCAAATTTCTCAACACAGGTGTCTTCAGATGACCTTCAGAACTTTAGGAAACACAAATTTTCACGCTGAATCATCGCCGCTATCTTTCACCGTTGGAGTATAATCTTCGTTTATGGTTTTGATGGTTTATGTTTGACACAAGAAGAACAAATCAAGCCAGTGTAAACCTTATTTAAACGTCTGAAAAGTTTCATTTCACTATTTCGAAGGTTGCGGAAGAAAAGCAAACACTCAAGGGCTCGATTCGTGAATTCGGTGTGGTTAAATGGGAAAATTGTACTCGAAGCCAAGAACATTGCAGAGAAGAAACGAAAGTTAAACCTTTTTCCGAATTATGCCGAAGAAGTGAACTGCGCCGCATGCAAGATAACTATTCGGTGGAAGAACTACATTTAAATTTAGTTGGCCGCCAGCACTTCGGGGGCTATATGGGGGCGGAAAAACTGGGCATGGCTTCTGCTTTAAGCAGTCTTCAGAATGCAACTCGGTGCTGATGCGCAACAAGATTTTTCTACCCAGTTGAGCTCCCACGCCTTGTGCACACATGCGCTCTGGCGAATGAGCACGCTCCGAAACACAGATGAAATGTTTGGTTGTCAGCGCCGTTCTTGCGCCCAGTTTTGCGCTGAGTTTTACGCTGAATTTTGCGCCGTGCTTGCGCCGTATTTCTATACTGCGCGCTTGAATCTGTATTGTATCTCTCTCTGTTGAGATATTTTTCATTACATTACATTTTGTGCTGTCGTGCTTATGAATTTAGTGCTCTTCGCACCAAGAGAGAATACGAGTTTTCTTTGAACGCGCGCTGGTTAAAATTAAACTCAAGCGCAGCGCTGCGTTTGTTTTCTGTAGACTAGCTTTAAATGTAAATCGTAGTGGTTTACGTTCAGTCGGAAAGCGCATCGAGAATCTTGTACGATTTCCTGGAGCAGCACCAGAGCCTGTCCAAGACATATCACAGCAGTCACAAGCATAATCAGCGGAGGAAGCCTTAGGGTTCATATGCGGGAACAATTTTCCTAGAGGCATTATCACGACATTCAAATGACCAACTTTGATAAAGGAATGTATATACATCCAAGCTATAAAAAGATTCTATTGACTAAGCAAGATACTTTTTTTATTTTTTTGTATAACAATTTTGAACAACATTAGATATCACATGAAAAGCTATCATGCCCCGAAGTATCGCTACAATCACTAAATAATCATATCGTTCAACGCCTGGTGAAATTTCGTGACATAGATGTTCTTCAGGAAGATTTGATTCTAGTTATTTTAAAATAGGGTTGTAAAGGGAGTAGTAACTATTCAAGGTATGGTACATAAAAACTATACAAATTTGTTAAAGTGCATTTTAATTATTTATTCAATTATTAAAAATACAAACAGGTATTTTTCGACGAGGATAGCGATGATGAGCTGAAGGAATACAGTGATTTCCATATAATGACTCGATTATATACCGACTCGATCATAAATGATTCTATTATACACAATTTTAGACTCGATTATAAACAGTTTGAAAAAAAAAATATATTCGAAATATGGGTTACTTCAAGAAACAATGTAATATTTCAAATCCAAGGTGAAAATTGATTGGTTATTATAAGTACAATAAAGTAAAAACTGTGATTTTTGAAGATGTGGATCACCAGTAATTGTTTGATATGACATTGCAGCGAAATTGAGAATGATAGAAGTTGGATGTCGGAGAGAGCTTCAATTTGGTTTATAGAAACAGTCGAGTTTATTATACATCCTTGGGTTAAAATTAGTAATCACCCTTTAAAAACAATTTCCTAGTTTTCCACGTCCAAAATTTTATTTAGATCTACTAATTTAGATGTTTCACAACTACATCCTGTACTGAATTTTCTCTTCTTCCAAATGGAAGCAACAGGATCCTCCTACGTAGCGAACTTAAAATATATATTGGACCCGTTTTCTTTAATTTTTTCATTCGATTGCCCATTTCCATTTTAGGGTGGTTCTAAAATTGAAAGATTTCATCCAAAAATGACCGATTTAGATGATTGACATATCAAATTAAAGCATATTAGCTATCCTTTTTTGAAAAATATTATATTTGCAGAAGATTTGGATTTTGTATTCGTAATTGTTGGTGTATTTGTTCTTATAGTTTTCATGGTCTCGGGACCAAGGGCGGTATAGTTTTTTATATTTTTTTCTTGGAAGCTGAGGATTTTTTTACATAACGTGTCCAAAATTCAGAGAAGCGTCATTTGTTTGCTCTTGATTTATGATATTTCAAAATTAACCAGCGTTCCGAAAAATCATTTTTCCCTTTTTCCTAAAAATGACTTTTAAAAAAAATAATATTCGAGCTGCTGGGCCGACTTTTTCGGACCATTTTGAAAAATTATGACTCGAGAACAATAAATAACACTTATAAAAACACAAATACAATCAATGATTACGAAAATGAAATTCATTTTCCTAAAATGTGTAGTTATTTATTAACAGTAGCCCGTAGTTATTTATAGAACAGTAGCCCGGTGTGTCTGGCAGAGCAGAGCAGTTGTATGGATGAATCGATCTTATTTCGACCGTGGATCGATCTCCATCGCTGATGATTGTTGCGTGGACGTAGCTATTCTGTAACAACACAAAGATGGTCAATGAGGGCCCTGAGTTTTAAACTCACGATCGATCGCTTACTAAGCGAACGCGCAACCAATGTGGCTACGGAGACCCCCTAGTAGACAGGTTCATTGCATTCAATTTCATATATTAATCGTTTAAATTGGTCTAGTAGTTGAAAAGTTATGAATTGATTTTTCGGACCACCCTAAAATGGAAATGGTCATCCTAATGAAAAAATAAAAAATAATGGGTCTAATGTTTTGCGATAAACAACAAAAATTACCACTTTTCACGATTATTTAAGAACCAGTACATCGGTTTGGCATGGAATGGCTGTATATAAAAATCTCGTGTCACGGACGACCGATTTTAATGAAATTATACACAAAAAATTGTCAGGCATGAGAATATGTCCGTTTCATCAAACTTTCATCCACTTATGCGCAAATAACCTCACTTCGTCTAAAACCAGGCGGTGAGTTGGTCTTATTGAATGGGCACAACGAATGATTTAAATTCTTCAAATCGATAGGAAACAATAATCTGGAGTTCTTCGTCAACGCACCATTTATTCGACGCTCTCAACCTTCTTCTCCAATAGAATTGACATTCCCCACATTCACCTTCTCAACGTAGTATTAAAGGGTGTGTCACATCAAATTGCATCACGGAAAAAACGCTGTAGAAATTCGCCCAGTAGACCGATCCTTTTGAAAATTTTAGACAGTAAAATAAAAACTATTCAACAACTTTTGGCATTTTCTTTTTATTCATACTTCGAGCCTAAGCCCGTATGCTCGCACCTTCCTCTTTACCCCGTCCATAAGGTTCTGTACAACGTCAGGTTGTAGTTTTTTTTGAACAGAAATTCATTTTCTCTTGAAGTCCGCCTCCGATTTGACAACTTTTGGGTTCTTCCGGAGGGCCTGCTTCATATTCGCCCAATATTTCTCTATTGGGCGAAGCTCCGGCGCGTTGGGCGGGTTCATTTCCTTTGGCACGAAGGTGACTCCGTTGGCTTCGTACCACTCCAACACGTCCTTTGAATAGTGGCACGAAGCGAGATCCGGCCAGAAGATGGTCGAGCCCTCGTGCTGCTTCAATAGTGGTAGTAAGCGCTTCTGTAGGCACTCCTCAAGGTAAACCTGCCCGTTTACCGTGCCGGTCATCACGAAGGGGGCGCTCCGCTTTCCGCAAGAGCAGATCGCTTGCCACACATGGTCGGGCCCTCGTACTTTTTGGCAAACTTGGATAGTTTCTGCTTGCGAATCTCCTCCGGAACGCTGAATTTATCCTCTGCGGAGAAGAACAACAGGCCCGGCAGCTGACGAAAGTCCGCTTTGACGTAGGTTTCGTCGTCCATTACCAGGCAATGCGGCTTCGTCAGCATTTCGGTGTACAGCTTCCGGGCTCGCGTCTTCCCCACCATGTTTTGCCTTTCGTCGCGGTTAGGAGCCTTCTGAACCTTGTATGTACGCAGGCCCTCCCGCTGCTTGGTCCGCTGGACGAATGAACTTGACAAATTCAGCTTATTGGCGACATCCCGGACCGAACTTCTCGGATCACGTCTAAACTGCTTAACTACGCGCTTGTGATCTTTTTCACTGACGGAGCATCCATTTTTATCGTTCTTCACCTTCCGGTCGATGGTTAGGTTCTCGAAGTATCGTTTTAGTACTCTGCTGACCGTGGATTGGACGATTCCCAGCATCTTACCGATGTCCCGATGTGACAACTTCGGATTCTCGAAATGAGTGCACAGGATTAATTCACGACGCTCTTTTTCGTTCGACGACATTTTTCCAAATTTACGAAAAATTGACAGTGAAGCATGGCCAACGTGATCTATACACTCTTATCTGATTATAAGCGAAAGCTGAAGATATAATTCCTAAAAATTAAATTTCTACAGCGTTTTTTCCGTGATCCAATTTGATGTGACACACCCTTTAGTAGAACACAGTTATTCATGAGGAATGCAAATTATGACTAATTGGTCTGAAATTTGGAACCCACCTTTATCTCTGCTATAATACTATAATTTAGAGACTAAAATAAAATCGTGGGGTACGTTGGATTTCCGTCATCCAAAGTTAATTGTTTCATTATATGCCCCACGATTTTATTTTAGTCTAATCAATGCCCTAGATTAAAGGAAGGGGTGTGATAGCTACTAACTGCTACTCGCCTAATTATTGTTTAGCTTTTAGTACATTATCTGTATTATTATTATGTTTTGTGACAATGAAACCGTTTAACATAAAATGTTTTTTTATACTTTTTTTATTTTCAAAATTACTTAATTTACAACTTTGTCGAAGACCTTATACCGCTAACTCCGAAAAAAATATGATAATGATAAGAAATGATGAGTGATAAAAAGTTGTTTTTTCTATTTTTGATTTTTGACCTAATTTACATTGACGAAAAATGAAGGTATAACTATAATGAGCAACTTTTCCGAAGGAAGTATATCTCTAAAACCAGAAAAACGGGTCGCAAAGCTCATGTCCGCCCAAATTGTCCGTCGGTACCATTGTGCATCCCCCATAAAGTTCTGGAAACAAAATATCGATAATTCCCCATATTTTACCTCGATCAGGCCGTCAAGCAGTTCATGAGGATGGAGTGCAAGTGCCATGGGTTGTCCGGATCGTGCACCATGCGTACCTGCTGGATGAAGATGCCCGCATTTGCGGAGGTGGGCGCTCGGCTGAAGGAACACTTCGATGGAGCTACCAAGGTGATAGCGAAGAACGATGGGCACAGCTTCATGCCGGATGATCCGTCCATCAAGCTGCCAACGAAGCGGGATCTGGTTTACACCGAAGATTCGGATGATTTTTGCGAAGCAAACCCGAAGACCGGTTCGCTGGGAACCCACGGTCGGGAGTGTAACATTACCTCGAACGGGATTGATGGCTGTAATCTGATGTGCTGTGAGCGGGGACAGATTAGGAAGCACGTCGAGGTCAAGAGGAACTGTAAGTGTAGCTTCAAGTGGTGCTGCGAGGTGACTTGCAGCACCTGTATCGACGTGAAAGAGGTGTACAGCTGTAAATAACAACGGAGTTCAGTTGAATTTTTGTGCTATATCAGTGATTTAGGTATTAGGTTAACTAGATAATTGTGACCTTTGACATTGCTTTTTATCGTAATAGGAACTCGAGCTCTGATTATACATGTGTAGATCCAACCAACTCTTCAAATGAATTCGGCAAGACTGAGCAAAGTGACAATAGTAAGGGAAATAAAAAGATTATCGAAATTTGTGGCTGTACCGAAAGTGTGAAAGTTTCATTACGCGTATTTTGGACCCGAATCGAACTTATAGAAATTGTTATGTTATGACAATGTAACTCACCAGATCTTTTAACGAGCTTTAAACAATTTGTACTAATTAGGAAAGATGCAAGATAGGTATAAATACTAATAGAAGGAGACGTTTGCAATATTATTTATTGTTAAGTGTGGTAGAAGCACAGCTTATGATAAATACGTGTTCATGATTTACTCGTTGAAAGAACGTCCACCCCAGCTGAGGCTCTACAATGTCTTTACGCCGAACGAGCCTAATATCGCGTGATAATAGCCCCGGCAGTGTAATCAAATCATTAATATCATTTATATGCATTTCTGTCTTCAATCGATGGCAGCAGCAGGAGGTACGACGATCACCGCAACCCCACCTGTTCCACTTTCCCAGCATTAATTTAGTTGTAAATATGTTGTTTTCTTTTTTTTTGCAGTTTTGTTTGCAGACTTGTTTTTATCGGCTGGCGTCTTTCGTGATCACAATTTATGGTCGTAATATTTTGCCGGGGCAAAAATGATCTTTTATTCGCCCTGTGGCAATCACCGGCGGCGGCGGTGGCAATGGCGTGTTCCGCGTTGGTGGAGTGGATCCTATCTGAAAATCATAATTCAACTCTTAAAAGCCTCCGTCCGCGTGGTGGTGGCCGCGCGGTAAAGACGCGAGGCCTGCAACGTCGATACTCGCGAAACGCCGAAACCTCCGAAATTGGTGATTATTAATTAAAAATCCACATCAGGGCAAGGAAGTGCGCGAGTGTTTTGTGTGTGGCAACCGTGGGAGATGTTGCTAGTGGAGGTGAACCAAGCCACCAAGAAGTCGCGCTCTGCCATTAGCATCAAAACCCAATTAATCAATGCCAAATAAAAGTGCTTTCAATATTTAATTTTTACCAGTAATAATTTCCAACCATCGCCCCCGGAAAGGGCATGTGCATTCCTAATTTACACCAGTGCATTCCCCGGGTTTGCAATGAACCCCAGTGGGAGGGCTTCCAGTGTTGGCAAACTGGTGCCGATCTGTTCGACACGAATCGAACAATCTTGGTGAAAGTTTTTTTCCAACAGTCATCAGCTGCAACATTGTAAATCGTTTAGGTACTTCTGAAAAAAAATCTAGTGAATATATCAGGTAAACAAATAGAGACCTTACGTTTTTCATTAGTTTGTGCCAGTAATAACTTTTTGTCGAAAAGGTCGCCACGAAAACACCGTCACTATGCGAGGTTAGGTTTTTGTGAACAATTCACCAGTGTCCTTCTGTCGGTTTCTGCTGTATTTTGTGCGAAAAGCTGAGGACGCAAAGTTAATCCATTATGACAATCCGTAGCGAAAAGATCATGGAGTTACCACGGTTATGAACCAACATCGACTGCTAAGCCAAACATCCATGATTCGAGGGTGGAACCAACTCTGCGTTGAACCATGTGAAAACATCACATGAGCAAACACAACTTATGCGTTTGAGACAAACATTGAAGGAAAAATGGCCACAATATGAGTAAAGACACGATAAGGTATTTGGACTGCACGACAACGCTCGGCCTCATGTGGCTCCCGTCATAAAAACTGAAAACTCTTTAATACACTCTGTCCAACTTCTATAAGACCAGGTGATGATCTCGCTCGGCCTCATGTGGCTCCCGTCATAAAAACTGAAAACTCTTTAATACACTCTGTCCAACTTCTATAAGACCAGGTGATGATCTTGCTGCTTTGTGTGATTGTGAACAAACAATGCTTCAATTTATATTCTAGTGTGTAGGTTTGGTGACTACCATACACTGCATGATTTTAATATGTGTGCGTGCAATCGCTGAGCGTAAACGAATGTTTTTGTATTTTTCAAGCGTCAAGTTTCTATAAGACCAGTTACATTTTCCGTTGTTTTAGTTGTTTTGATCAATACAACTGGAAAATGCCGAAGGGAAATGTGCTCACGGAGGGAGAAGAAAGACAAATCGATGCAGTTCACCAAGATAATGTTGGTGTCCTTGAAATTGCTCGTTTAATTGGACGATTCCATCAAGTATTGCCTAATTATTTGGCGAATCATCAAGGATACGGTAAGAAAGAGAGAACTCCACGTAAATCGAAGCACTCTGACTGGGATAAGCGGAAAATAGCTATAACAGCTTCGAATACTTCAAAATCGCTTATGCAAATAAAGCAATTTTTCAATTCAAATGTTACTCGGATGACAATTCGTCAATTTTTGGTAAAAAATCCTCACATAAAGAGGGCTTGAAAGGTTAAAGCTCCTCATCTTACACCATCTCACATCGGAAGACGTCTGAGTTTTGTCAAAGCTCACATGAACCGACAGTGGGACATGGTATGTTGTGAAAAAGAATGTTTGCAAAATAATATATTTTGCTATATACCATAACGAAAACTTCTTTAATGTATAGATTATCTTCACTGACAACAAAAAGGTTTAATTTGTATGGTTCTGATGGTTTCAACGGGTACTGGCATGATTTACGGAATAAGGAACAGTTTTTGTCAACCAGGAATTGTGGTGGAGGCACGTGCATAGTTTGGGCGGGATTCTATGTAACCCGAAATCTAAAAATAGCTTTTAAATCATTCAAGGATTACATACATGTTCTGGAATCCTCTCTCCTACCGTTTTTTCGTGGATATCGTCACAAAAAATCACATTCCAGCAAAACAATGCTACCATTCATATCATACCATTTTTTTGACTGGCTGGCTCGCTCTCCAGACTTCAATCCTGTTGAAAATCTTAGGGGGATTCTTGTACGCTGAATCTACACTGAGGGAAAATGGTACGCCCCGATTGAAGAGCTCAAGGTCGCAATTTCGGAAACATGGAAAATATCGAGTAATCCGTTCAGCAGAATTTGGTAAATAGTATTCCAAATCGAATTTTCCAGGTCATTAGTTTAAATGGCAAGGTTGCTAATCATTGACATGTAAAGCAGCCGATTTTTTTCAATTTTTCATTGATAATACTTATGAATTTTGAAGTGGTCTTATACAAACTGGACAGCTGAAATTATCATATTTAAGCACAATAAATAAATAAACAACTCTTTTGAATGAAATTGACGTTAAACAGACTTTATTCTAAGCATTCAATAATGTATGAATGTATCTTGTTGAAATTCTAACTGTTTGTGTTGCAACGAAATAGAATCAGGGTGGTCTTATAGAAGTTGGACAGAGTGGGGTTTGCGTGCGTACTTTGTTTCGCAACTATAGCTGTCATGATGGAGTTCAAGGGTGACATTATGAATCGTGGTAAAAATGAAGACAATGAAGCGAGCCGGATTTCATGTCTTCAAGGTAAGGAAGGCGCCAAGAAGCTGTACCGCGAGGGGTTGATGCAGTCCAAATGCATCGTAATGGACGAAGAGACGTACATTGAAGCAAACGCCAAGCAGATCTCCGGCCTGGAGTGTTCCGTCGGCAATCCCGTTTGGATGTTCCGGAAGAAAAGGTCGATAAATTTTCCAAAAAGTACTTGGTATGACAGACGATCTGTGGGTGCAGCAAATTCAGCAAGCCGTACATAACGAAATGTACCATCAACGGTCAAATATGAAGAGGAAAATGACTACAGAAGCGCCTGATGCCCTTATTCCGGTTCCACGAAGGTGAAACTCTGCTATGGTCGGATCTGGCATCGTGCCATTATGCGAAACCGGCAGTCGAGTAGTACGAAGCCAACGATGTTGTTTTTTTTATGGCTAGTGTTAAGTCCAAGCTGCAGGCATTTAGCTTAGGATAGGAGGTTGAATGAACCAACCATTCAAAAACATAGCTAATATGTGTTTACTTATTTCCTGAGAGTTTCTAAAATATCCGACCTAAAATGATTTTTGTTGATCATTTTAGTCTGTTTTCGAGTACGGTCTTCAAACTACGGCCCGAACAGAAACAGGGTACTCAAATCCACATCAGCAACATGAGCGGTATCAAAGCAGCAACATCAACAGAAACAAAGCAAAGAAGCAAAGGGATTCAAAAAATTATCTTTTTTCCCTTTGACGTCATTCGAAATATTCTACTAATTCTAGTCTACGACTCTATTGTTCAGTTGTAATGCTTTTGTAGATTCAGTATGCAATCGGTATATCGTTTCCGACGCAAGGATTTCCCACCCTTTTTACAATATTTTTCTATTCTTTTTGTAGTTGGGTGATACCATTTCGATGTCGGCTTCGAAGAAATCCATTCCCGCCCTTCTTCAACATTCCAGATGTCATTTTCATCGGTTTCGTTTAGCAAAAAACCTTGAGCCTCAAATATCATTTATACGCAAGAGGGGACTTTAGTAGGAGAGATCGCTTCGTATATAGACGGCGGATTCAGATGAAATGTTTGAACCCGGTAGTCATTGCTGCCTATTTTGTAGTGTTGTGTTGTGTTGCGTGCGGGTTGTTTAGTCAAGTCAAATGTAGCCGTCAGATTACATTCTTTACGGTGAAGAAGTCTCACCCAAACAGAAATGAAAATAAGGATATTTGGGATATTATAAAAGTTACAAATAAATTACCTTCGATAAATCCTCATCCAATGTGAATTTCAAATGTCAAATGTGAAATAATAAAAAGGGTCTAGGCCTAGAGGCACGGACGGGAGCTTGACATAGGATTGTGACTGTGTGGCAATTGCATTTAAATTGAGTTTTTTCATTGCTCAAAATCTATTTTTTTCTCTTTCGATACATCAAATGGAAGCCCTGAAAAAAAACGTGTCCTGTAGGAACATGTATCTTTTACGGGTTAGATGAGATAACGTGGTAGAATTCGGAACCACATTCTGTTCTAAAATGTACGCAAAAAATACCATTCATCATTTATCATTTTTAAACAGTCTAAATTGTTAAAATCAACAACATGACTACAGAAATGTATTAAGGATAAAAAAGCATTTTCTTCTCCGTTGCCACGTTGTCCAGAACATTGTTTGTAGAGTATTGTAATAACTTTATAGCCATGTATGTATATTGGGTATCCTATGGCCATGATTGTTCTCTTGGGAAGTTCATGTAGCTGCTGTATTGAACTGATCTCATTTGGAGCTAATTCCTGCTTATGTGATGCGGGCTTCTGAGGAAGACATATATGGGGAACATAATATTAAGATCGCGACTAGTCAAGCTAACATAATCTAATATGCCGGAGTATTCCTTTTCGAACTTCTGAATCAGCATCCAGTTAAATTCATTAATTGCATTTTTTATACATAACCAAACAACATGCTCGATATTATGACATCCTGGACCACAATCATAAAAATTGTTTGTAGCAAGACCTACACGATGAAGACGTAATTTGAGCCCGAATTTATTGAACTCTGGGGATAATAGAGTAAAACAAAACCAGACGAACTCCGCCTGCGAATGGTGGATCTCTATAGTAGCACGTACGAAAATGAACCTGAAACTATTGGGGACCAGAGCTGAGGGTTCAAAGCCCCTAAGGAGGATGGTTTTAATAGCTGTTATCCATGGTTATTATGGAAAGAAAGAAATGGATAAACTCCTAGTCACATCACTCACCACAGTGAATCCTGATTTTCACCTCCCCTCCCTAACAACTATCCCTTCCTTGATAAACGCTAGGGAACCACGCCATTGAGGCGACCCTTCTGGCTTTCGGGCGGCGGATATCATGGTTTGATAAATGACTGAACTAAGAGTACCATCGGTACTTCGCGTACCTGCAGGCATAAAATTTCATGAACTATTCATGGACCTTAGCTTCTTGTGCAGTAACTCCTATCCCTACCTCTCCGTGGTGTCGGCTGGGGTACGAGTAACCATAGTGAAGATCGGGTAACCAACCCCAGTGGGATCTTGGCCGTATGCTGACTGGCAAGGGGGCCTATCCGAGCGTCTGTTCACCATGGAGGTGCGGCTCAAAACAGCGTCTGATCCCCATGTCAGGGGCGGCTGATCACAGTCTTCGTGCCAGCGGAGACTCTAAAAAGAGCTGTGCACGCCGGTCCTCCGGCGAGACAGGGGGTTGATGCAGGCCCTGCAAGCCATCCGTAAAAATAAAACGCACAGGAAAGTTCACAAAGAAATTCGAGACAGGACAATCGGACTAGACCCACGCAAAGAACACGGACTAGAGATTGGAAACTTGGAACATGTAACTGCAAGTCTCTCAATTTTCTTGCGAGTACCCGAATTCTTTCGGAAATATTGAGAACCCGCAATTTCAACATCGTAGCGCTGCAGGAGGTGTGCTGGAACGGTTCGATGGTGCGATCGTTCCAAGGTGGGTATACCATCTACCAGAGCTGCGGCAACACACACGAGCTGGGTACAGCTTTCATCGTGATGGGGGAGATGCAAAAACGGGTGATTGGCTGGTGGCCGATCGATGAAAGAATGTGCAGATTGAGAATGCGAGGCCACTTCTTCAAATACAGCATTATCAACGTTCACAGCCCCATCTAGCTAGCACCGATGACTATAAAGAAGAATCCTACGCGCAGCTAGAGCGTGAATGCGATCGCTGCCCAAAACACGACATCAAAATCGTCATCGGTGATTTGAACGCTCAGGTCGGCCAAGAGGAGGAGTTCAGATCGGTAATTGGTAGGTTCAGTGCCCATCAGCGAACTAACGAAAACGGCCTAAGACTTATCGACTTCGCTGCCTCCAAGAACATGGCCATACGTAGCACCTTCTTCCAGCACAGCCTTCAATACCGTTACACCTGGAGATCACCACAGCAAACAGAAACACAAATTGACCACGTTTTGATCGACGGTCGGCACTTCTCGGATATCATCGACGTGAGTACCTATCGTGGCGCTAACATTGATTCAGACCACTACCTGATGATGGTCAAACTGCGTTCTAAACTGTCAGTCTGTTATCTGTTATTGTTAAGACACCAGCGCTCACCACGGTACCACCTGCAACATACTCGCAGTGTCTTAAGGCTGCGTTACTGGGGGTAGACGAACTGGATTCTACTCCCCTCGATGAATGCTGGAACACATTGAAATTAGCAGCACTGCAGAGGCCGTCATCGGGTATGAACAACGAGAACAAAGGAACGAATTGTTTGACGACGAGTGCCGAGCGCTCCTGAACGAGAAGGACGCAGCACGCGTAGCCATGCTGCAACGAGCGACTCGACAAAACGGGGAACGATACAGACTGAACACGTCTTTTTCGGGAAAAAAAGCGCTGCCTGAAAGAGAAAGAGTGTGAGGAACTAAACGCCTCGCACAAAGGCTTTGTGCCGCGGGCGGAAATTTGCAGAAACAAGGAAGGAGGCATTTTGACGAACGAACGCGAGGTGATCGAAAGGTGGAGGTAGCACTACGATGAACACCTGAACAGCACGCAGACAGGAGACCAAGACGGCGTTGAGGAGAACTACACCGGTGCAGTGAACAACGACGACGTACCACCCACGACGATGGGAGAAGTTAGGGAGGCCATTAATCAGCTCAAGAGCCACAAAGAAGCTGGTAAGGATGACCTCATAGCGGAGCTCTTC
Source organism: Toxorhynchites rutilus septentrionalis (assembly GCF_029784135.1). NCBI lineage: Eukaryota > Metazoa > Arthropoda > Insecta > Diptera > Culicidae > Toxorhynchites > Toxorhynchites rutilus. The sequence continues at coordinate 81,218,790 of NC_073746.1, forward strand.
AAGGGAGGTCCGGGAAAACTTGTAGAGTGTATGCACCCGTTGATAGTCAGGATCTGGGACACAGAACAGCTACAGGAGGAGTGGAAGGACGGGGTAATCTGCCCCATCTATAAAAAAGGCGACAAGCTGGATTGTGGGAACTATCGTGCGATTACTATCCTGAATGGTGCCTACAAAATTCTGTCTCAGATCCTCTTCCGCCGTCTATCGCCAATAGTAAGTAGATTTGTGCGAAGTTATCAGGCCGGATTCATGCCCGGTTGCTCGACGACGGACCAGATTTTTACACTGCGGCAGTGTCCAGAAGTTTCGTGAGTACCAGGTCCCTACACACCACATCTTCGTTGACTTCAAGGCCGTATATGATACAATCGACCGACGACAGCTATGGAGGATCATGGACGAACAAGGCAACGATGAACGGTGTGCGGGACTCAGGTGAGTTGTCGGAATCATTTGAGACTCACAGGGGACTTCGACAAGGCGAGGAACTCTCCTGTCTGCTCTTCAACGAGGCTCTGGAAGGTGTTATGCGGAGAGCGGGCTTCAACATGCGGGTCACGATTTTCAACAAGTCTAGTCAGTTTATCTGCTTCGCCGACGACGTGGACATAATCGGAAGAACACATGCGACAGTAGCCGACTTGTATACCCGACTGAAACACGAAGCAGAAACTATTCTATTCTATTAAAGAATCAATGCCAGTCCATTTTGCATAGGCAGCTTCTTGTGTCCGCATTTCGCAAATCCGCTTTGCTGGTGGTTTAACCGAGGTCGAAACAGTCCTCCCGAGGGCCAAAGCCGACCCTGAGAGAAATATAAAACACGAGGTGAGCTAAGCTGGGCAGTACGGCTAAAGCCGTAGTTAACAACAGGAAAACGGAGCATTGAGAAGGAGCATGAACCACGAACTGGCGCAACTATACGGCGAACGGTGGGCCAGAAATCTTTAGTCTTCTTCGAGCTGACCGTAGGTTCCGGGTTGTCTTCTGGGTCCCGGTTCGCAACATCGTGAACTCTTGTATTTCCGGTACAAGAGCGCTCATAGCTTTTGATTCCATTGTCTTTTTTAAATAGGTTTTAACATATAGGTTAGTTCGCCTCTAGCCTTTGGAAAGTTCATTGGATGGATTGGAAGGATTAGACTTTAGAATGGCTGATGTTATTGGTACCTTGTTTTCTTAAAAATATATAATTAAAAAATACAAACTCATGGTTGTCCAGAAAAACATAGTTATGGGTAGTTAATAAAAAAAAGTTTATTGTCGATGAGAAAAATGGTGTGAAAATGTCTGGGTTGCTATAGAGAGAACCCGCTGCTTTTTTGTATCGCCTTGGCACAAATCCATGGACCATTGTAACCTCCATTTTCAACACTATTTGAACAAATGATCATATTTTTCAGAACTAAGGAAAAGTATCCGATACATGACCAGTGTTGCCACGCCTACAGATTTATCTGGAATGGTAATGATTTTTTCGTTAATTTTGGTACAGATTCTGTACGTACAGATTTTCGTCAAAAAGTACAGATTGGTACTGTGAATATCGGCATTGCTTATGCCCTGTGTACACCTCATAGGTGCAGCTTTTTTCCATCTGTGAAATTTCTTTCATTTGAACCAGCCAGCCCACGGCTACAAAAGCAACATTAAGGTACATGACGACTTTTACGCCGCAGTATCGCTTGGTGCTGCTGATCTAGAAAGCATTTGCAATGCAATGATTGATCAGTTTCAATGCAATGATTGATCAAAACAATGTACAGCGAAAGGCAGATCATTCCAAAGGATATTTGTCGAAGTTTTTTTTTTGTGGAGCTGATCAAACAAATGAAAAAAAATGATACGATTTTGATGATTCGACGCTAAAGTCTGCTGCAATGTTAACTCCCAGAAACGTTTCCAATTTGACTACTATTAACGTTGTATTAGAAGCATTTCCAGGACGATGGGAATGTACGGATGACGGTTCGCTTGCATTTTCGGCGCATCGATGCCTTGTATGTAACGTTCTCACTATGCCTCACTCCTCGACAACTGTCGAGCGATTTTTTTTCTGAATATATTCAGGATATCGGCTCAGCAACGATACGTGGCGGCACACAGTTGTCCCTGAGAAAATTTAAGCGGCCAAAACTCAGATTTTTGAGCTTGAAATACATTTTTTGGTAGACTGGGGTTTTCGGACACGCTGAGTTCATTTTTCAACTCTGTTTCACAAAAAAAAACAAAAAGGAGAGGGGCAATGGGGAAAAGCTCAAAATTTATTTTTTTTCACATTCTTCGTAATTTTTTTCAAACCTCCCTCCTAGAGATGAACCATTTTCACTACTTGGTGCCGCAGTCCCTAAATAACATAAGAAATATTGTAACCTATAAAATATTTTTTAAGCATCATTTATAATAAGAAAACACTACAACTACCAGTTTCTGAAGGAATCACAAATTCCTACATCCGCTATTCATATTCTTTATTTGAAAATCGGTCCACCATATTGTTTGCAGAGCCCCATTTCTCTACTAATTTACTAACAAATCTTCCAATTTTCTTTCGTAGAAGCGCAAAGTTGACGAAATGATGGGTAAATTTGTTTTTCCTATAACGATGTCGTATAATGAATTCCTCACGGGAGTTGAGGCAGTTATATCCTGCCCAGTTGTTCTTAAATGATCGAACAAATTCTCATTACATAACGGGGAGGTCAGATCCACAAAAAATCATTCACATTATTAATGAAAAGGTACAACTTCAAATAACAATTATATCTAATTAACATTCCGGGTTAATATTAAGAAAAAATCCAAAAAGGGGTGAAAAATTGAAATGCTGAATGATCAGAGACACTTTGAGGAACACTTTCATTAAA